>NC_092145.1:98878903-99191289 GCF_043159975.1 Macaca nemestrina | reverse complement strand
TGTGATGTGTGACTTCCACTCTCAGGGTTATATCTGTATTTCGTGGATCTCTTTGCTAGCCTTATTTCTGTGGAATCTGAGAACAGATATTTCGGATCCCTTTGAAGACTATAGGGCCAAAGGAAATATCCTCCGATAAAGAGAAAGAAGCTTTCTGAGAAACTTCTTTGTGTTCTGTGAAATCATCTCACAGAGTTACAGCTTTCCCCTCAAGAAGCCTTTGTCTAAGACAGGTCTTGTGGTTTTGGCAAAGTGATATTTGGAAGCCCTTAGAGGACTATGGTGAAAAAGGAAATATCCTCAGATGAAATCTGGAAAGAACCTTTCTGAGAAACTGCTCTGTGATGTGTGACTTCATCTCACAGAGTTACATCTGTATTTCGTGGATCTCTTTGCTAGCCTTATTTCTGTGGAATCTGAGAACAGATATTTCGGATCCCTTTGAAGTCTATAGGGCCAAAGGAAATATCCTCCGATAACAAAGAGAAAGAAGCTTTCTGAGAAACTTCTTTGTGTTCTGTGAAATCATCTCACAGAGTTACAGCTTTCCCCTCAAGAAGCCTTTCGCTAGACACTTCTTCTGTAATTGGCAAAGTGATATTTGGAAGCCCATAGAGGGCTATGTTGAAAAAGGAAATATCCTCAGATGAAATCTGGAAGGAAGCTTTCGGAGAAACTGCTTAGTGTTCTGTTAATTCATCTCACAGAGTTACATCTGTATTTCATGGATCTCTTTGCTAGCCTTATTTCTGTGGAATCAGAACAGATATTTCGGATCCCTTTGAAGACTATAGGGCCAAAGGAAATATCCTCCGATAACAAAGAGAAAGAAGCCTTCTGAGAAACTTCTTTGTGTTCTGTGAAATCATCTCACAGAGTTACAGCTTTCCCCTCATGAAGCCTTACGGTAAGACAGTTCTTTTGCAATTGGTAAAGTGACATTTGGAAGCCCATAGAGGGCTATGGTGAAAAAGGAAATATCCTCAGATGAAATCTGGAAAGAAGCTTTCTGAGAAACTGCTTAGTGTTCTGTTAATTCATCTCACAGAGTTACATCTGTATTTCGTGGACCTCTTGGCTGGCCTTATTTCTGTGGAATCTGAGAACAGATATTTCGGATTCCATTGAAGACTATAGGGCCAAAGGAAATATCCTCCGATAACAAAGAGAAAGAAGCTTTCTGAGAAACTTCTTTGTGTTCGGTGAAATCATCTCACAGAGTTAAAGCTTTCCACTCAAGAAGCCTTTCGCTAAGACAGTTCTTGTGGAATTGGCAAAGTGATATTTGGAAGTCCATAGAGAGCTACGGTGAAACAGGAAATATACTCAGATGAAATCTGGAAAGAAGCTTTCTGAGAAACTGCTCTGCGATCTGTGACTTCCACTCACAGAGTTTCATCTGTATTTCGTTGGTCTCTTTGCTAGCCTTATTTCTGTGGAATCTGAGAACAGATATTTCGGATCCCTTTGAAGACTATAGGGCCAAAGGAAATATCCTCCGATAACAAAGAGAAAGAAGCGTTCTGAGAAACTTCTTTGTGTTCGGTGAAATCATCTCACAGAGTTACAGCTTTCCCCTCAAGAAGCCTTTCGCTAAGACAGTTCTTGTGGAATGGGCAAAGTGATATTTGGAAGAACATAGAGGGCTACGGTGAAAAAGGAAATATCCTCAGATGTAATCTGGAAAGAAGCTTTCTGAGAAACTGCTTAGTGTTCTGTTAATTCTACTCACAGTGTTACATCTGTATTTCGTGGATCTCCTTCCTAGCCTTATTTCTGTGGAATCTGAGAACAGATATTTCGGATCCCTTTGAAGACTATAGGGCCAAAGGAAATATACTCCGATAACAAAGAGAAAGAAGCTTACTGAGAAACTACTTTGTGTTCTGTGAAATCATCTCACAGAGTTACAGCTTTCCCCTCAAGAAGGCTTTCGCTAAGACAATTCTTGTGGAATTGGCAAAGTGATATTCGGAAGCCCATAGAGGGCTATGGTGAAAAAGGAAATATCCTCAGATAAAATCTGGAAAGAAGCTTTCTGAGAAACTGCTTAGTGTTCTGTTAATTCATCTCACAGAGTTACATCTGTATTTCGTGGATCTCTTTGCTAGCCTTATTTCTGTGGAATCTGAGAACAGATATTTCGGATCCCTTTGAAGACTATAGGGCCAAAGGAAATATCCTCCGATAACAAAGAGAAAGAAGCTTTCTGAGAAACTTCTTTGTGTTCTGTGAAATCATCTCGCAGAGTTACAGCTTTCCCCTCAAGAAGCCTTTCGCTAAGACAGTTCTTGTGGAATTGGTAAAATGATATTCGGAAGCCCTTAGAGGGCTATGGTGAAAAAGGAAATATCCTCAAATGAAATCTGGAAGAAGCTTTCTGAGAAACTACTCTCTGATGTGTGATTTCCACTCACAGAGTTACATCTGTATTTCGTGGATCTCTTTGCTAGCCTTATTTCTGTGGAATCTGAGAACAGATATTTCGGATCCCTTTGAAGACTATAGGGCCAAAGGAAATATCCTCCGATAACAAAGAGAAAGAAGCTTTCTGAGAAACTTCTTTGTGTTCTGTGAAATCATCTCACAGAGTTACAGCTTTCCCCTCAAGAAGCCTGTCGCTAGACACTTCTTGTGGAATTGGCAAAGTGATATTTGAAGCCCATAGAGGGCTATGGTGAAAAAGGAAATATCCTCAGATGAAATCTGGAAAGAAGCTTTCGGAGAAACTGCTTAGTGTTCTGTTAATTCATCTCACAGTGTTACATCTGTATTTCATGGATCTCTTTGCTCGCCTTATTTCTGTGGAATCAGAACAGATATTTCGGATCCCTTTGAAGACTATAGGGCCAAAGGAAATAACCTCCGATAACAAAGAGAAAGAAGCTTTCTGAGAAACTTCTTTGTGTTCTGTGAAATCATCTCACAGGGTTACAGCTTTCCCCTCAAGAAGCCTTTCGCTAAGACAGTTCTTGTGCAATTGGTAAAGTGACATTTGGAAGCCCATAGAGGGCTATGGTGAAAAAGGAAATATCCTCAGATGAAATCTGGAAATAAGCTTTCTGAGAAACTGCTTAGTGTTCTGTTAATTCATCTCACAGAGTTACATCTGTATTTCGTGGATCTCTTTGCTAGCCTTATTTCTGTGGAATCTGAGAACAGATATTTCGGGTCCCTTAGAAGACTATAGGGCCAAAGGAAATATCCTCCGATAACAAAGAGAAAGAAGCTTTCTGAGAAACATCTTTGTGTTCGGTGAAATCATTTCACAGAGTTAAAGCTTTCCACTCAAGAAGCCTTTCGCTAAGACAGATCTTGTGGAATTGGCAAAGTGATATTTGGAAGCCCATAGAGGGCTATTGTGAAAAGGGAAATATCCTAAAATGAAATTTGGAGAGATGCTTTCTGAGAAACTGCTCTGTGATGTGTGACTTCCACTCTCAGGGTTATATCTGTATTTCGTGGATCTCTTTGCTAGCCTTATTTCTGTGGAATCTGAGAACAGATATTTCGGATCCCTTTGAAGACTATAGGGCCAAAGGAAATATCCTCCGATAAAGAGAAAGAAGCTTTCTGAGAAACTTCTTTGTGTTCTGTGAAATCATCTCACAGAGTTACAGCTTTCCCCTCAAGAAGCCTTTGTCTAAGACAGTTCTTGTGGTTTTGGCAAAGTGATATTTGGAAGCCCTTAGAGGACTATGGTGAAAAAGGAAATATCCTCAGATGAAATCTGGAAAGAAGCTCTCTGAGAAACTGCTCTGTGATGTGTGACTTCATCTCACAGAGTTACATCTGTATTTCGTGGATCTCTTTGCTAGTCTTATATCTGTGGAATCTGAGAAGAGATATTTCGGATCCCTTTGATGACTATAGGGCCAAAGGAAATATCCTCCGATAACAAAGAGAAAGAAGCTTTCTGAGAAACTTCTTTGTGTTCTGTGAAATCATCTCACTGAGTTACAGCTTTCCCCTCAAGAAGCCTTTCGCTAAGACAGTTCTTGTGGAATAGGCAAAGTGATATTTGGAAGCCCTTAGAGGGCTGTGGTGAAAAAGGAAATATACTCAGATGAATTCTGAAAAGAAGCATTCTGAGAAACTGCTTAGTGTTCTGTTAATTCATCTCACAGAGTTACATCTGTATTTCGTGGATCTCTTTGCTAGCCTTATTTCTGTGGAATCTGAGAACAGATATTTCGGATCCCTTTGAAGACTATAGGGCCAAAGGAAATATCCTCCGATAACAAAGAGAAAGAAGCTTTCTGAGAAACTTCTTTGTGTTCTGTGAAATCATCTCACAGAGTTACACCTTTCCCCTCAAGAAGCCTTACGCTAAGACAGTTCTTGTGGAATTGGGAAAGTGATATTTGGAAGCCCATAGAGGGCTATGGTGAAAAAGGAAATATCCTCAGATAAAATCTGGAAAGAAGCTTTCTGAGAAACTGCTTAGTGTTCTGTTAATTCATCTCACAGAGTTACATCTGTATTTCGTGGATCTCTTTGCTAGCCTTATTTCTGTGGAATCTGAGAACAGATATTTCGGATCCCTTTGAAGACTATAGGGCCAAAGGAAATATCCTCCGATAACAAAGAGAAAGAAGGTTTCTGAGAAACTTCTTTGTGTTCTGTGAAATCATCTCACAGAGTTACAGCTTTCCCCTCAAGAAGCCTTTCGCTAAGACAGTTCTTGTGGAATTGGTAAAGTGATATTCGGAAGCCCTTAGAGGGCTATGGTGAAAAAGGAAATATCCTCAAATGAAATCTGGAAAGAAGCTTTCTGAGAAACTACTCTCTGATGTGTGATTTCCACTCACAGAGTTACATCTGTATTTCGTGGATCCCTTTGCTAGCCTTATTTCTGTGGAATCTGAGAACAGATATTTCGGATCCCTTTGAAGACTATAGGGCCAAAGGAAATATCCTCCGATAACAAAGAGAAAGAAGCTTTCTGAGAAACTTCTTTGTGTTCTGTGAAATCATCTCACAGAGTTACAGCTTTCCCCTCAAGAAGCCTGTCGCTAGACACTTCTTGTGGAATTGGCAAAGTGATATTTGAAGCCCATAGAGGGCTATGGTGAAAAAGGAAATATCCTCAGATGAAATCTGTAAAGAAGCTTTCGGAGAAACTGCTTAGTGTTCTGTTAATTCATCTCACAGTGTTACATCTGTATTTCATGGATCTCTTTGCTCGCCTTATTTCTGTGGAATCAGAACAGATATTTCGGATCCCTTTGAAGACTATAGGGCCAAAGGAAATAACCTCCGATAACAAAGAGAAAGAAGCTTTCTGAGAAACTTCTTTGTGTTCTGTGAAATCATCTCACAGGGTTACAGCTTTCCCCTCAAGAAGCCTTTCGCTAAGACAGTTCTTGTGCAATTGGTAAAGTGACATTTGGAAGCCCATAGAGGGCTATGGTGAAAAAGGAAATATCCTCAGATGAAATCTGGAAATAAGCTTTCTGAGAAACTGCTTAGTGTTCTGTTAATTCATCTCACAGAGTTACATCTGTATTTCGTGGATCTCTTTGCTAGCCTTATTTCTGTGGAATCTGAGAACAGATATTTCGGGTCCCTTAGAAGACTATAGGGCCAAAGGAAATATCCTCCGATAACAAAGAGAAAGAAGCTTTCTGAGAAACATCTTTGTGTTCGGTGAAATCATTTCACAGAGTTAAAGCTTTCCACTCAAGAAGCCTTTCCCTAAGACAGTTCTTGTGGAATTGGCAAAGTGATATTTGGAAGCCCATAGAGGGCTATTGTGAAAAGGGAAATATCCTAAAATGAAATTTGGAAAGATGCTTTCTGAGAAACTGCTCTGTGATGTGTGACTTCCACTCTCAGGGTTATATCTGTATTTCGTGGATCTCTTTGCTAGCCTTATTTCTGTGGAATCTGAGAACAGATATTTCGGATCCCTTTGAAGACTATAGGGCCAAAGGAAATATCCTCCGAAAAAGAGAAAGAAGCTTTCTGAGAAACTTCTTTGTGTTCTGTGAAATCATCTCACAGAGTTACAGCTTTCCCCTCAAGAAGCCTTTGTCTAAGACAGTTCTTGTGGTTTTGGCAAAGTGATATTTGGAAGCCCTTAGAGGACTATGGTGAAAAAGGAAATATCCTCAGATGAAATCTGGAAAGAAGCTCTCTGAGAAACTGCTCTGTGATGTGTGACTTCATCTCACAGAGTTACATCTGTATTTCGTGGATCTCTTTGCTAGTCTTATATCTGTGGAATCTGAGAAGAGATATTTCGGATCCCTTTGATGACTATAGGGCCAAAGGAAATATCCTCCGATAACAAAGAGAAAGAAGCTTTCTGAGAAACTTCTTTGTGTTCTGTGAAATCATCTCACAGAGTTACAGCTTTCCCCTCTAGAAGCCTTTCGCTAAGGCAGTTCTTGTGGAATTGGCAAAGTGATATTTGGAAGCCCATAGAGGGCTATGGAGAAAAAGGAAATATCCTCAGATGAAATCTGGAAAGAAGTTTTCTGAGAAACTGCTTAATGTTCTGTTAATTCATCTCATAGAGTTACATCGGTATTTCGTGGATCTCTTTGCTAGCCTTATTTCGGTGGAATCTGAGAACAGATATTTCGGATCCCTTTGAAGACTATAGGGCCAAAGGAAATATCCTCCGATAACAAGGAGAAAGAAGCTTTCTGAGAAACTTCTTTGTGTTCTGTGAAATCATCTCACAGAGTTTCAGCTTTCCCCTCAAGAAGCCTTTCGCTAAGACAGTTCTTGTGGAATTGGCAAAGTGATATTTGGAAGCCCATTGAGGGCTATGGTGAAAAGGGAAATATCCTCAGATGAAATCTGGAAAGAAGCTTTCTGAGAAACTGCTCTGTGATGTGTGACTTCCACTCACAGAGTTACATCTGTATTTCGTGGATCTCTTTGCTAGCCTTATTTCTGTGGAATCTGAGGACAGATATTTCGGATCCCTTTGAAGACTATAGGGCCAAAGGAAATGTCCTCCGATAACAAAGAGAAACAAGCTTTCTGAGAAACTTCTTTGTGTTCTGTGAAATCATCTCACAGAGTTACACCTTTCCCTTCAAGAAGCCTTTCGCTAAGACAGTTCTTGTGGAATTGGCAAAGTGATATTTGGAAGCCCATAGAGGGCTATGGTGAAAAAGGAAATATCCTCAGATGAAATCTGGAAAGAAGCTTTCTGAGAAACTGCTCTGTGATGTGTGACTTCCACTCACAGAGTTACATGTGTATTTCGTGGATCTCTTTGCTAGCCTTATTTCTGTGGAATCTGAGAACAGATATTTCGGATCCCTTTGAAGACTATAGGGCCAAAGGAAATATCCTCCGATAACAAAGAGAAAGAAGATTTCTGTGAAACTTCTTTGTGTTCTGTGAAATCATCTCACAGAGTTACAGCTTTCCCCTCAAGAAGCCTTTCGCTAAGACAGTTCTTGTGGAATTGGCAAAGTGATATTTGGAAGCCCATAGAGGGCTATGGTGAAAAAGGAAATATCCTCAGATGAAATCTGGAAAGAAGCTTTCTGAGAAACTGCTTAGTGTTCTGTTAATTCATCTCACAGAGTTACATCTGTATTCCGTGGATGTCTTTGCTAGCCTTATTTCTGTGGAATCTGAGAACAGATATTTCGGATCCCTTTGAAGACTATAGGGCCAAAGGAAATATCCTCCGATAACAAAGAGAAAGAAGCTTTCTGAGAAACTTCTTTGTGTTCGGTGAAATCATCTCACAGAGTTACAGCTTTCGTCTAAAGAAGCCTTTCGCTAAGACAGTTCTTGTGGAATTGGCAAAGTGATATTTGGAAGCCCATAGAGGGCTATGGTGTAAAAGGAAATATCCTCAGATGAAATCTGGAAAGAAGCTTTCTGAGAAACTGCTTAGTGTTCTGTTAATTCATCTCACAGAGTTACATCTGTATTTCGTGGATCTCTTTGCTAGCCTTATTTCTGTGGAATCTGAGAACAGATATTTCGGATCCCTTTGAAGACTATAGGGCCGAAGGAAATATCCTCCGATGACAAAGAGAAAGAAGCTTTCTGAGAAACTTCTTTGTGTTCTGTGAAATCATCTCACAGAGTTACAGCTTTCCCCTCAAGAAGCCTTTCGCTAAGACAGTTCTTGTGGAATTTGCAAAGTGATATTTGGAAGCCCATAGAGGTCTCTGGTGAAAAAGGAAATATCCTCAGATGAAATCTGGAAAGAAGGTTTCTGAGAAACTGCTTAGTGTTCTGTTAATTCATCTCACAGAGTTACATCTGTATTTCGTGGATCTCTTTGCTAGCCTTATTTCTGTGGAATCTGAGAACAGATATTTCGGATCCCTTTGAAGACTATAGGGCCAAAGGAAATATCCTCCGATAACAAAGAGAAAGGAGCTTTCTGAGAAACTTCTTTGTGTTCTGTGAAATCATCTCACAGAGTTACAGCTTCCCCCTCAAGAAGCCTTTCGCTAAGACAGTTCTTGTGGAATTGGTAAAGTGATATTTGGAAGCCCATAGAGGGCTATGGTGAAAAAGGAAATATCCTCAGATGAAATCTGGAAAGAAGCTTTCTGAGAAACTGCTTAGTGTTATGTTCATTCAACTCACAGGGTTACATCTGTATTTCGTGGATCTCTTTGCTAGCCTTATTTCTGTGGAATCTGAGAACAGATATTTCGGATCCCTTTGAAGACTATAGGGCCAAAGTAAATATCCTCGGATAACAAAGAGAAAGAAGCTTTCTGAGAAACTTCTTTGTGTTCTGTGAAATCATCTCACAGAGTTACAGCTTTCCCCTCAAGAGTCCTTTCGCTAAGACAGTTCTTGTGGAATTGGCAAAGTGATATTTGGAAGCCCATAGAGGGCAATGGTGAAAAGGGAATATCCTCAGATGAAATCTGGAAAGAAGCTTTCTGAGAAACTGCTCTGTGATGTGTGACTTCCACTCACAGAGTTACATCTGTATTTCTTGGATCTCTTTGCTAGCCTTATTTCTGTGGAATCTGAGAACAGATATTTCGGATCCCTTTTAATACTATAGTGCCAAAGGAAATATCCTCCGATAACAAAGAGAAACAAGCTTCCTGAGAAACTTCTTTGTGTTCTGTGAAATCATCTCACAGAGTTACACCTTTCCCTTCAAGAAGCCTTTCGCTAAGACAGTTCTTGTGGAATTGGCGAAATGATATTTGGAAGCCTATAGAGGGCTATGGTGAAAAAGGAAATATCCTCAGATCAAATCTGGAAAGAAGCTTTCTGAGAAACTGCTCTGTGATGTGTGACTTCCACTCACAGAGTTACATATGTATTTCGTGGATCTCTTTGCTAGCCTTATTTCTGTGGAATCTGAGAACAGATATTTCGGATCCCTTTGAAGACTATAGGGCCAAAGGAAATATCCTCCGATAACAAAGAGAAAGAAGCTTTCTGATAAACTTCTTTGTGTTCTGTGAAATCATCTCACAGAGTTACAGCTTTCCCCTCAAGAAGCCTTTCGCTAAGACAGTTCTTGTGGAATTGGCAAAGTGATATTTGGAAGCCCATAGAGGGCTATGGTGAAAAAGGAAATATCCTCAGATGAAATCTGGAAAGAAGCTTTCTGAGAAACTGCTTAGTGTTCTGTTAATTCATCTCACAGAGTTACATCTGTATTTCGTGGATCTCTTTGCTAGCCTTATTTCTGTGGAATCTGAGAACAGATATTTCGGATCCCTTTGAAGAGTATAGGGCCAAAGGAAATATCCTCCGATAACAAAGAGAAAGAAGTTTTCTGAGAAACTTCTTTGTGTTCGGTGAAATCATCACACAGAGTTACAGCTTTCCCCTCAAGAAGCCTTTCGCTAAGACAGTTCTTGTGGAATTGGCAAAGTGATATTTGGAATTCCATAGAGGGCTATGGTGAAAAAGGAAATATCCTCAGATGAAATCTGCAAAGAAGCTTTCTGAGAAACTGCTTAGTGTTCTGTTAATTCATCTCACAGAGTTACATCTGTATTCCGTGGATGTCTTTGCTAGCTTTATGTCTGTGGAATCTGAGAACAGATATTTCGGATCCCTTTGAAGACTATAGGGCAAAAGGAAATATCCTCCGATAACAAAGAGAAAGAAGCTTTCTGAGAAACTTCTTTGTGTTCGGTGAAATCATCTCACAGAGTTACAGCTTTCCTCTAAAGAAGCCTTTCGCTAAGACAGTTCTTGTGGAATTGGCAAAGTGATATTTGGAAGCCCATAGAGGGCTATGGTGTAAAAGGAAATATCCTCAGATGAAATCTGGAAAGAAGCTTTCTGAGAAACTGCTTAGTGTTCTGTTAATTCATCTCACAGAGTTACATCTGTATTCCGTGGATGTCTTTGCTAGCTTTATGTCTGTGGAATCTGAGAACAGATATTTCGGATCCCTTTGAAGACTATAGGGCAAAAGGAAATATCCTCCGATAACAAAGAGAAAGAAGCTTTCTGAGAAACTTCTTTGTGTTCGGTGAAATCATCTCACAGAGTTACAGCTTTCCTCTAAAGAAGCCTTTCGCTAAGACAGTTCTTGTGGAATTGGCAAAGTGATATTTGGAAGCCCATAGAGGGCTATGGTGTAAAAGGAAATATCCTCATATGAAATCTGGAAAGAAGCTTTCTGAGAAACTGCTTAGTGTTCTGTTAATTCATCTCACAGAGTTACATCTGTATTTCGTGGATCTCTTTGCTAGCCTTATTTCTGTGGAAT
This sequence comes from Macaca nemestrina, assembly GCF_043159975.1. Taxonomy (NCBI): domain Eukaryota; kingdom Metazoa; phylum Chordata; class Mammalia; order Primates; family Cercopithecidae; genus Macaca; species Macaca nemestrina. The sequence goes on along the minus strand of NC_092145.1, from coordinate 99,180,602 downwards.
CTGAGAACAGATATTTCGGATACCTTTGAAGACTATAGGGCCAAAGGAAATACCTTCCGATGACAAAGAGAAAGAAACTTTCTGAGAAACTTCTTTGTGTTCTGTGAAATCATCTCACAGAGTTACAGCTTTCTCCTCCAGAAGCCTTTCGCTAAGACAGTTCTTGTGGAATTTGTAAAGTGATATTTGGAAGACCATAGAGGGCTACGGTGAAAAAGGAAATATCCTCAGATGAAATCTGGAAAGAAGCTTTCTGAGAAACTGCTTAGTGTTCTGTTAATTCATCTCACAGAGTTACATCTGTATTTCGTGGATCTCTTAGCTAGCCTTATTTCTGTGGAATCTGAGAACAGATATTTCGCATGCCTTTGAAGACTATAGGGCCAAAGGAAATATCCTCCGATAACAAAGAGAAAGAAGCTTTCTGAGAAACTTCTTTGTGTTCTGTGAAATCATCTCACAGAGTTACAGCTTTCCCCTCAAGAAGCCTTTCGCTAAGACAGTTCTTGTGGAATAGGCAAAGTGATATTTGGAAGCCCTTAGAGGGCTATGGTGAAAAAGGAAATATCCTCAGATGAAATCTGGAAAGAAGCTTTCTGAGAAACTGCTTAGTGTTCTGTTAATTCATCTCACAGAGTTACATCTGTATTTCGTGGATCTCTTTGCTAGCCTCATTTCTGTGGAATTTGAGAACAGATATTTCGGATCCCTTTGAAGACTAGAGGGCCAAAGGAAATATCCTCCCATAACAAAGAGAAAGAAGCTTTCTGAGAAACTTCTTTGTGTTCTGTGAAATCATCTCACAGAGTTACAGCTTTCCCCTCAAGAAGCCTTTCGCTAAGACAGTTCTTGTGGAATTGGCAAAGTGATATTTGGAAGCCCATAGAGGGGTATGGTGAAAAAGGAAATATCCTCAGATGAAATCTGGAAAGAAGCTTTCTGAGAAACTACTCTGTGATGTGTGACTTCCAATCACAGTGTTACATTTGTATTTCGTGGATCTCTTTGCTAGCCTTATTTCTGTGGAATCTGAGAACAGATATTTCGGATCCCTTTGAAGACTATAGGGCCAAAGGAAATATCCTCCGATAACAAATAGAAAGAAGCTTTCTGAGAAACTTCTTTGTGTTCTGTGAAATCATCTCACAGAGTTACAGCTTTCCCCTCAAGAAGCATTTCCCTAAGACACTTCTTGTGGAATTGGCAAAGTGATATTTGGAAGCCCATAGAGGGCTATGGTGAAAAAGGAAATATCCTCAGATGAAATCTGGAAAGAAGCTTTCTGAGAAACTGCTTAGTGTTCTGTTAATTCATCTCACAGAGTTACATCTGTATTTCGTGGATCTCTTTGCTAGCCTTATTTCTGTGGAATCTGAGAACAGATATTTCGGATTCCTTTTAATACTACAGGGCCAAAGGAAATATCCTCCGATAACAAAGAGAAAGAAGCTTTCTGAGAAACTTCTTTGTGTTCTGTGAAATCATCTCACAGAGTTATACCTTTCCCCTAAAGAAGCCTTTCGCTAAGACAGTTCTTGTGGAATTGGAAAAGTGATATTTGGAAGCCCATAGAGGGCTATGGTGAAAAAGGAAATATCCTCAGATGAAATCTGGAAAGAAGCTTTCTGAGAAACTGCTTAGTGTTCTCTTAATTCATCTCACAGAGTTACATCTGTATTTCCTGAATCTCTTTGCTAGCCTTATTTCTGTGGAATCTGAGAACAGATATTTCGGATCCCTTTGAAGACTATAGGGCCAAAGAAAATATCCTCCGATAACAAAGAGAAAGAAGCTTTCTGAGAAACTTCTTTGTGTTCTGTGAAATCATCTCACAGAGATACACCTTTCCCCCCAAGAAGCCTTTCGCTAAGACAGTTCTTGTGGAATTGGCAAAGTGATATTTGGAAGGCCATAGAGGGCTCTGGTGAAAAAGGAAATATCCTCAGATGAAATCTGGAAAGAAGCTTTCTGAGTAACTGCTTAGTGTTCTGTTAATTCATCTCACAGAGTTACATCTGTATTTCGTGGATCTCTTTGCTAGCCTTATTTCTGTGGAATCTGAGAACAGATATTTCGGATCCCTTTGAAGACTATAGGGCCAAAGGAAATATCCTCCGATAACAAAGAGAAAGAAGCTTTCTGAGAAACTTCTTTGTCTTCTGTGAAATCATCTCACAGAGTTACACCTTTCCCCTCAAGAAGCCTTTCGCTAAGACAGTTCTTGTGGAATTGGCAAAGTGATATTTGGAAGCCCATAGAGGGCTATGGTGAAAAAGGAAATATCCTCAGATGAAATCTGGAAAGAAGCTTTCTGAGAAACTGCTTAGTGTTCTGTTCATTCGTGTCACAGGGTTACATCAGTATTTCGTGGATCTCTTTGCTAGCCTTATTTCTGTGGAATCTGAGAACAGATATTTCGGATCCCTTTGAAAACAATAGGGCCAAAGGAAATATCCTCCGATAACAAAGAGAAAGAAGCTTTCTGAGAAACTTCTTTGTGTTCTGTGAAATCATCTCACAGAGTTACAGCTTTCCCCTCAAGAAGCCTTTCGCTAAGACAGTTCTTGTGGAATTGGCAAAGTGATATTTGGAAGCCCATACAGGGCTATGGTGAAAAAGGAAATATCCTCAGATGAAATCTGGAAAGAAGCTTTCTGAGAAACTGCTCTGTGATGTGTGACTTCCACTCACAGAGTTACATCTGTATTTCGTGGATCTCTTTGCTAGCCTTATTTCTGTGGAATCTAAGAACAGATATTTCGGATCCCTTTGAAGACAATAGGGCCAAAGGAAATATCCTCCGATAACAAAGAGAAAGAAGCTTTCTGAGAAACTTCTTTGTGTTCTGTGAAATCATCTCACAGAGTTACAGCTTTCCCCTCAAGAAGCCTTTCGCTAAGACAGTTCTTGTGGAATTGGCAAAGTGATATTTGGAAGCCCATAGAGTGCTATGGTGAAAAGGGAAATATCCTCAGATGAAATCTGGAAAGAAGTTTTCTGAGAAACTGCTCTGTGATGTGTGACTTCCACTCACAGAGTTATATCTGTATTTCGTGGATCTCTTTGCTAGCCTTATTTGTGTGGAATCTGAGAACAGATATTTCGGATCCCTTTTAATACTATAGGGCCTAAGGAAATATCCTCCGATAACAAAGAGAAACAAGCTTTCTGCGAAAATTCTTTGTTTTCGGTGAAATCATCTCACAGAGTTAGAGGTTTCCCCTCAAGAAGCCTTTCGCTAAGGCACTTTTTGTGGAATTGGCAAAGTGATTTTTGGAAGCCCATAGAGGGCTATGGTGAAAAAGGAAATATCCTCAGATGAAATCTGGAAAGAAGCTTTCTGAGAAACTGCTTAGTGTTCTGTTAATTCATCTCACAGAGTTACATCTGTATTTCCTGAGTCTCTTTGCTAGCCTTATTTCTGTGGAATCTGAGAACAGATATTTCGGATCCCTTTGAAGACTATAGGGCCAAAGAAAATATCCTCCGATAACAAAGAGAAAGAAGCTTTCTGAGAAACTTCTTTGTGTTCTGTGAAATCATCTCACAGAGATACACCTTTCCCCTCAAGAAGCCTTTCGCTAAGACAGTTCTTGTGGAATTGGCAAAGTGATATTTGGAAGCCCATAGAGGGCTCTGGTGAAAATGGAAATATCCTAAGATGAAATCTGGAAAGAAGCTTTCTGAGTAACTGCTTAGTGTTCTGTTAATTCATCTCACAGAGTTACATCTGTATTTCGTGGATCTCTTTGCTAGCCTTATTTCTGTGGAATCTGACAACAGATATTTCGGATCCCTTTGAAGACTATAGGGCCAAAGGAAATATCCTCCGATAACAAAGAGAAAGAAGCTTTCTGAGAAACTTCTTTGTGTTCTGTGAAATCATCTCACAGAGTTACAGCTTTCCCCTCAAGAAGCCTTTCGCTAAGACAGTTCTTGTGGAATTGGCAAAGTGATATTTGGAAGCCCATAGAGGGCTATGGTGAAAAAGGAAATATCCTCAGATGAAATCTGGAAAGAAGCTTTCTGAGAAACTGCTTAGTGTTCTGTTAATTCGTGTCACAGGGTTACATCAATATTTCGTGGATCTCTTTGCTAGCCTTATTTCTGTGGAATCTGAGAACAGATATTTCGGATTCCTTTGAAGAATATAGGGCCAAAGTAAATATCCTCCGATAACAAAGAGAAAGAAGCTTTCTGAGAAACTTCTTTGTGTTCTGTGAAATCATCTCACAGAGATACACCTTTCCCCTCAAGAAGCCTTTCGCTAAGACAGTTCTTGTGGAATTGGGAAAGTGATATTTGGAAGCCCATAGAGGGCTATGGTGAAAAAGGAAATATCCTCAGATGAAATCTGGAAAGAAGCTTTCTGAGAAACTGCTCTGTGATGTGTGACTTCCACTCACAGAGTTACATCTGTATTTCGTGGATCTCTTTGCTAGCCTTATTTCTGTGGAATCTGAGAACAGATATTTCGGATCCCTTTTAATACTATAGGGCCGAAGGAAATATCCTCCGATAACAAAGAGAAACAAGCTTTCTGAGAAACTTCTTTGTTTTCGGTGAAATCACCTCACAGAGTTAGAGATTTCCCCTCAAGAAGCCTTTCGCTGAGGCAGTTCTTGTGGAATTGGCAAAGTGATATTTGGAAGCCCAAAGAGGGCTACGGTGAAAAAGGAAATATCCTCAGATGAAATCTGGAAAGAAGCTTTCTGAGAAACAGCTTAGTGTTCTGTTAATTCATCTCACAGAGTTACATCTGTATTTCGTGAATCACTTTGCTAGTCTTATTTCTGTGGAATCTGAGAACAGATATTTCGGATCCCTTTGAAAACTATAGGGCCAAAGGAAATATCCTCCGATAACAAAGAGAAAGAAGCTTTCTGAGAAACTTCTTTGTGTTCTGTGAAATCATCTCACAGAGTTACTGCTTTCCCCTCAAGAAGCCTTTCGCTAAGACAGTTCTTGTGGAATTGGCAAAGTGATATTTGGAAGCCCATAGAGGGCTATGGTGAAAAGGGAAATATCCTCAGATGAAATCTGGAAAGAAGCTTTCTGAGAAACTGCTCTGTGATGTGTGACTTCCACTCACAGAGTTACATCTGTATTTCGTGGATCTCTTTGCTAGCCTTATTTCTGTGGAATCTGAGAACAGATATTTCGGATCCCTTTGAAGACTATAGGGCCAAAGGAAATATCCTCCGATAACAAAGAGAAAGAAGCTTTCTGAGAAACTTCTTTGTGTTCTGTGAAATCATCTCACAGAGTTACTGCTTTCCCTCAAGAAGTCTTTCGCTAAGACAGTTCTTGTGGAATTGGCAAAGTGATATTTGGAAGCCCATAGAGGGCTATGGTGAAAAGGGAAATATCCTCAGATGAAATCTGGAAAGAAGCCTTCTGAGAAACTGCTCTGTGATGTGTGACTTCCACTCACAGAGTTACATCTGTATTTCGTGGATCTCTTTGCTAGCCTTATTTCTCTGGAATCTGAGAACAGATATTTCGGATCCCTTTGAATACCATAGGGCCAAAGGAAATATCCTCTGATAACAAAGAGAAAGAAGATTTCTGAGAAACTTCTTTGTGTTCTGTGAAATCATCTCACAGAGTTACACCTTTCCCCTCAAGAAGCCTTTCGCTAAGACAGTTCTTGTGGAATTGGCAAAGTGATATTTGGCAGCCCATAGAGGGCTATGGTGAAAAAGGAAATATCCTCAGATGAAATCTGGAAAGAAGCTTTCTGAGAAACTGCTCTGTGATGTGTCACTTCCACTCACCGAGTTACATATGTATTTCGTGGATCTCTTTGCTAGCCTTATTTCTGTGGAATCTGAGAACAGATATTTCGGATCCCTTTGAAGAATATACGGCCAAAGGAAATATCCTCCGATAACAAAGAGAAAGAAGCTTTCTGAGAAACTTCTTTGTGTTCTGTGAAATCATCTCACAGAGTTACAGCTTTCCCCTCAAGAAGCCTTTCGCTAAGACAGTTCTTGTGGAATTGGCAAAGTGATATTTGGAAGCCCATAGAGGGCTATGGTGAAAAAGGAAATATCCTCAGATGAAATCTGGAAAGAAGCTTTCTGAGAAACTGCTTAGTGTTCTGTTAATTCATCTCACAGAGTTACATCTGTATTTCGTGGATCTCTTTGCTAGCCTTATTTCTGTGGAATCTGAGAACAGATATTTCGGATCCCTTTGAAGACTATAGGGCCAAAGGAAATATCCTCCGATAACAAAGAGAAAGAAGCTTTCTGAGAAACTTCTTTGTGTTCTGTGAAATCATCTCACAGAGTTACAGCTTTCCCCTCAAGAAGCCTTTCGCTAAGACTGTTCTTGTCGAATTGGCAAAGTGATATTTGGAAGCCCATAGAGGGCTATGGTGGAAAAGGAAATATCCTCAGATGAAATCTGGAAAGAAGCTTTCTGAGAACTGCTTAGTGTTCTGTTCATTCGTCTCACAGGGTTACATCAGTATTTCGTGGAACTCTTTGCTAGCCTTATTTCTGTGGAATCTGAGAACAGATATTTCGGATCCCTTTGAAGAATATAGGGCCAAAGGAAATATCCTTGGATAACAAAGAGAAAGAAGCTTTCTGAGAAACTTCTTTGTGTTCTGTGAAATCATCTCACAGAGTTACAGCTTTCCCCTCAAGAAGCCTTTCGCTAAGACAGTTCTTGTGGAATTGGCAAAGTGATATTTGGAAGCCCATAGAGGGCTATGGTGAAAAAGGAAATATCCTCAGAAGAAATCTGGAAAGAAGCTTTCTGATTAACTGCTTAGTGTTCTGTTAATTCATCTCACAGAGTTACATCTGTATTTCGTGGATCTCTTTGCTAGCCTTATTTCTGTGGAATCTGAGAACAGATATTTCGGATCCCTTTTAATACTATAGGGCCAAAGGAAATATCCTCCGATAACAAAGAGAAAGAAGCTTTCTGAGAAACTTCTTTGTGTTCTGTGAAATCATCTCACAGAGTTACAGCTTTCCCCTCAAGAAGCCTTTCGCTAAGACAGTTCTTGTGGAATTGGCAAAGTGATATTTGGAAGCCCATAGAGGGCTCTGGTGAAAAAGGAAATATCCTCAGATGAAATCTGGAAAGAAGCTTTCTGAGAAACTGCTTAGTGTTCTGTTAATTCATCTCACAGTGTTACATCTGTATTTCATGGATCTCTTTGCTAGTCTTATTTATGTGGAATCTGAAAACAGATATTTCAGATTCCTTTGAAGAATATAGGGCCAAAGGAAATATCCTCCGATAACAAAGAGAAAGAAGCTTTCGGAGAAACTTCTTTGTGTTCTGTGAAATCATCTCACAGAGTTACAGCTTTCCCCTCAAGAAGCCTTTCCCTAAGACAGTTCTTGTGGAATTGGCAAAGTGATATTTGGAAGCCCATAGAGGGCTATGGTGAAAAAGGAAATATCCTCAGATCAAATCGGGAAAGAAGCTTTCTGAGAAACTACTCTGTGATGTGTCACTTCCACTCACAGAGTTACATCTGTATTTCGTGGATCTCTTTGCTAGCCTTATTTCTGTGGAATCTGAGAACAGATATTTCGGATCCCTTTGAAGACAATAGGGCCAAAGGAAATATCCTCCGATAACAAAGAGAAAGAAGCCTTCTGAGAAACTTCTTTGTGTTCTGTGAAATCATCTCACAGAGTTACAGCTTTCCCCTAAAGAAGCATTTCGCTAAGACAGTTCTTGTGGAATTGGCAAAGTGATATTTGGAAGCCCAAAGAGGGCTATGGTGAAAAGGGAAATATCCTCAGATGAAATCTGGAAAGAAGCTTTCTGAGAAACTGCTCTGTGTTGTGTGACTTCCACTCACAGAGTTATATCTGTATTTCGTGGATCTCTTTGCTAGCCTTATTTCTGTGGAATCTGAGAACAGATATTTCGGATTCCTTTTAATACTATAGGGCCAAAGGAAATATCCTCCGATAACAAAGAGAAAGAAGCTTTCTGAGAAACTTCTTTGTGTTCTGTGAAATCATCTCACAGAGTTACAGCTTTCCCCTCAAGAAGCCTTTCGCTAAGACAGTTCTTGTGGAATTGGCAAAGTGATATTTGGAAGCCCATAGAGGGCTATGGTGAAAAAGGAAATATCCTCAGATGAAATCTGGAAAGAAGCTTTCTGAGAAACTTCTCTGTGATGTGTGACTTGCACTCACAGAGTTACATCTGTATTTCGTGGATCTCTTTGCTAGCCTTATTTCTGTGGAATCTGAGAACAGATATTTCGGATCCCTTTGAAGAATATAGGGCCAAAGGAAATATCCTACGATAACAAAGAGAAAGAAGTTTTCTGAGAAACTTCTTTGTGTTCTGTGAAATCATCTCACAGAGTTACAGCTTTCCCCTCAAGAAGCCTTTCGCTAAGACAGTTCTTGTGGAATTGGCAAAGTGATATTTGGAAGCCCATAGAGGGCTATGGTGAAAAAGGAAATATCCTCAGATGAAATCTGGAAAGAAGCTTTCTGAGAAACTGCTTACTGTTCTGTTAATTCATCTCACAGAGTTTCATCTGTATTTCGTGGATCTCTTTGCTAGCCTTATTTCTGTGGAATCTGAGAACAGATATTTCGGATTCCTTTGAAGAATATAGGGCCAAAGTAAATATCCTCCGATAACAAAGAGAAAGAAGCTTTCTGAGAAACTTCTTTGTGTTCTGTGAAATCATCTCACAGAGTTACAGCTTTCCCCTCAAGAAGCCTTTCGCTAAGACAGTTCTTGTGGAATTGGCAAAGTGATATTTGGAAGCCCTTAGAGGGCTATGGTGAAAAAGGAAATATCCTCAGATGAAATCTGGAAAGAAGCTTTCTGATTAACTGCTTAGTGTTCTGTTAATTCATCTCACAGAGTTACATCTGTATTTCGTGAATCTCTTTGCTAGCCTTATTTCTGTGGAATCTGAGAACAGATATTTCGGATCCCTTTGAAGACTATAGGGCCAAAGGAAATATCCTCCGATAACAAAGAGAAAGAAGCTTTCTGAGAAACTTCTTTGTGTTCGGTGAAATCATCTCACAGAGTCACAGCTTTCCCCTCAAGAAGCCTTTCTCTAAGACAGTTCTTGTGGAATTGGCAAAGTGATATTTGGAAGCCCATAGAGGGCTCTGGTGAAAAAGGAAATATCCTCAGATGAAATCTGGAAAGAAGCTTTCTGAGAAACTGCTTAGTGTTCTGTTAATTCATCTCACAGAGTTACATCTTATTTCGTGCATCTCTTTGCTAGCCTTATTTCTGTGGAATCTGAGAACAGATATTTCGGATCCCTTTGAAGACTATAGGGTCAAAGGAAATATCCTCCGATAACAAAGAGAAAGAAGCTTTCTGAGAAACTTCTTTGTGTTCTGTGAAATCATTTCACAGAGATACACCTTTAACCTCAAGAAGCCTTTCGCTAAGACAGTTCTTGTGGAATTGGTAAAGAGATATTTGGAAGCCCATAGAGGGCTCTGGTGAAAAAGGAAATATCCTCAGATGAAATCTGGAAAGAAGCTTTCTGAGTAACTGCTTAGTTTTCTGTTAATTCATCTCACAGAGTTACATCTGTATTTCGTGGATCTCTTTGCTAGCCTTATTTCTGTGGAATCTGAGAACAGATATTTCGGATCCCTTTGAAGACTATAGGGCCAAAGGAAATATCCTCCGATAACAAAGAGAAAGAAGCTTTCTGAGAAACTTCTTTGTGTTCTGTGAAATCATCTCACAGAGTTACAGCTTTCCCCTCAAGAAGCCTTTCCCTAAGACAGTTCTTGTGGAATTGGCAAAGTGATATTTGGAAGCCCATAGAGGGCTCTGGTGAAAACGGAAATATCCTCAGATGAAATCTGGAAAGAAGCTTTCTGAGAAACTGCTTAGTGTTCTGTTAATTCATCTCACAAAGTTACATCTGTATTTCATGGATCTCTTTGCTAGTCTTATTTCTGTGGAATCTGAGAACAGATATTTCGGATCCCTTTGAAGACTATAGGGCCAAAGGAAATATCCTCCGATAACAAAGAGAAAGAAGCTTTCTGAGAAACTTCTTTGTGTTCTGTGAAATCATCTCACAGAGTTACTGATTTCCCCTCTAGAAGTCTTTCGCTAAGACAGTTCTTGTGGAATTGTCAAAGTGATATTTGGAAGCCCATAGAGGGCTATGGTGAAAAGGGAAATATCCTCAGATGAAATCTGGAAAGAAGTTTCTGAGAAAATGCTCTGTGATGTGTGACTTCCACTCACAGAGTTACATCTGCATTTCGTGGATCTCTTTGCTAGCCTTATTTCTGTGGAATCTGAGAACAGATATTTCGGATCCCTTTGAATACTATAGGGCCAAAGGAAATATCCTCCGATAACAAAGAGAAAGAAGCTTTCTGAGAAACTTCTTTGTGTTCTGAGAAATCATCTCACAGAGATACACCTTTCCCCTCAAGAAGCCTTTCGCTAAGACAGTTCTTGTGGAATTGGCAAAGTGATATTTGGCAGCCCATAGAGGGCTATGGTGAAAAAGGAAATATCCTCAGATGAAATCTGGAAAGAAGCTTTCTGAGAAACTGCTCTGTGATGTGTGACTTCCACTCACAGAGTTACATCTGTATTTCGTGGATCTCTTTGCAAGCCTTATTTCTGTGGAATCTGAGAACAGATATTTCGGATCCCTTTGAAGAATATAGGGCCAAAGGAAATATCCTCCGATAACAAAGAGAAAGAATCTTTCTGAGAAACTTCTTTGTGTTCTGTGAAATCATCTCACAGAGTTACAGCTTTCCCCTCAAGAAGCCTTTCGCTAAGACGGTTCTTGTGCAATTGGCAAAGTGATATTTGGAAGCCCATAGAGGGCTATGGTGAAAAAGGAAATATCCTCAGATGAAATCTGGAAAGAAGCTTTCTGAGAAACTGCTTAGTGTTCTGTTAATTCATCTCACAGAGTTTCATCTGTATTTCGTGGATCTCTCTGCTAGCCTTATTTCTGTGGAATCTGAGAACAGATATTTCGGATCCCTTTGAAGACCATAGGGCCAAAGGAAATATCCTCCGATAACAAAGAGAAAGAAGCTTTCTGAGAAACTTCTTTGTGTTCGGTGAAATCATCTCACAGAGTTACAGCTTTCCCCTCAAGAAGCCTTTCGCTAAGACAGTTCTTGTGGAATTGGCAAAGTGATATTTGGAAGCCCATAGAGGGCTATGGTGAAAAAAGAAATATCCTCAGATGAAATCTGGAAAGAAGATTTCTGAGAAACTGCTTAGTGTTCTGTTAATTCATCTCACAGAGTTACATCTGTATTTCGTGGATCTCTTTGCTAGCCTTATTTCTGTGGAATCAGAGAACAGATATTTCGGATCCCTTTGAAGTCTATAGGGCCAAAGGAAATATCCTCCAATAACAAAGAGAAAGAAGCTCTCTGAGAAACTTCTTTGTGTTCGGTGAAATCATCTCACAGAGTTACAGCTTTCCCCTCAAGAAGCCTTTCGCTAAGACAGTTCTTGTGGAATTGGCAAAGTGATATTTGGAAGCCCTTAGAGGGCTATGGTGAAAAAGGAAATATCCTCAGATGAAATCTGGAAAGAAGCTTTCTGAGAAACTGCTTAGTGTTCTGTTAATTCATCTCACAGAGTTACATCTGTATTTCGTGGATCTCTTTGCTAGTCTTATTTCTGTGGAATCTGAGAACAGATATTTCGGATCCCTTTGAAGACAATAGGGCCAAAGGAAATATCCTCCGATAACAAAGAGAAAGAAGCTTTCTGAGAAACTTCTTTGTGTTCTGTGAAATCATCTCACAGAGTTACAGCTTTTCCCTCAAGAAGCCTTTCGCTAAGACAGTTCTTGTGGAATTGGCAAAGTGATATTTGGAAGCCCATAGAGGGCTATGGTGAAAAGGGAAATATCCTCAGATGAAATCTGGAAAGAAGCTTTCTGACAAACTGCTCTGTGATGTGTGACTTCCACTCACAGAGTTACATCTGTATTTCGTGGATCTCTTTGCTAGCCTTATTTCTGTGGAATCTGAGAACAGATACTTCGGATCCCTTTGAATACTATAGGGCCAAAGGAAATATCCTCCGATAACAAAGAGAAAGAAGCTTTCAGAGAAACTTCTTTGTGTTCTGTGAAATCATCTCACAGAGTTACAGCTTTCCCCTCAAGAAGCCTTTCGCTAAGACGGTTCTTGTGGAATTGGCAAAGTGATATTTGGAAGCCCATAGAGGGCTCTGGTGAAAAAGGAAATATCCTCAGATGAAATCTGGAAAGAAGCTTTCTGAGTAACCGCTTAGTGTTCTGTTAATTCATCTCACAGAGTTTCAACTGTATTTCGTGGATCTCTTTGCTAGCCTTATTTCTGTGGAATCTAAGAACAGATATTTCGGATCCCTTTGAAGACTATAGGGCCAAAGGAAATATCCTCCGATAACAAAGAGAAAAAGCTTTCTGAGAAACTTCTTTGTGTTCTGTGAAATCATCTCACAGAGTTACAGCTTTCCCCTCAAGAAGTCTTTCGCTAAGACAGTTCTTGTGGAATTGGCAAAGTGATATTGGAAGCCCATAGAGGGCTATGGTGAAAAAGGAAATATCCTCAGATGAAATCTGGAAAGAAGCTTTCTGAGAAACTGCTTAGTGTTCTGTTAATTCTTCTCACAGAGTTACATCTGTATTTCGTGGATCTCTTTGCTAGCCTTATTTCTGTGGAATCTGAGAACAGATATTTCGGATCCCTTTGAAGACTATAGGGCCAAAGGAAATATCCTCCGATAACAAAGACAAGGAAGCTTTCTGAGAAACTTCTTTGTGTTCTGTGAAATCATCTCACAGAGTTACAGCTTTCCCCTCAAGAAGCCTTTCCCTAAGACAGTTCTTGTGGAATTGGCAAAGTGATATTTGGAAGCCCATAGAGGTCTATGGTGAAAAAGGAAATATCCTCAGATGAAATCTGGAAAGAAGCTTTCTGAGAAACTGCTTAGTGTTCTGTTAATTCAACTCACAGAGTTACATCTGTATTTCGTGGATCTCTTTGCTAGCCTTATTTCTGTGGAATCTGAGAACAGATATTTCGGAACCCTTTGAAGACTATAGGGCCAAAGGAAATATCCTCCGATAACAAAGAGAAAGAAGCTTTCTGAGAAACTTCTTTGTGTACTGTGAAATCATCTCACAGAGTTACAGCTTCCCCCTCAAGAAGCCTTTCGCTAAGACAGTTCTTGTGGAATTGGTAAAGTGATATTTGGAAGCCCATAGAGGGCTCTGGTGAAAAAGGAAATATCCTCAGATGAAATCTGGAAAGAAGCTTTCTGAGAAACTGCTTAGTGTTCAGTTAATTCATCTCACAGAGTTACATCTGTATTTCGTGGATCTCTTTGCTAGCCTTCTTTCTGTGGAATCTGAGAACAGATATTTAGGATCCCTTTGAAGACTATAGGGCCAAAGGAAATATCCTCCGATAACAAAGAGAAAGAAGCTTTCTGAGAAACTTCTTTGTGTTCTGTGAAATCATCTCACAGAGTTACAGCTTTCCCCTCAAGAAGCCTTTCGCTAAGACAGTTCTTGTGGAATTGACAAAGTGATATTTGGAAGCCCATAGAGGGCTATGGTGAAAAAGGAAATATCCTCAGATGAAATCTGGAAAGAAGCTTTCTGAGAAACTGCTTAGTGTTATGTTCATTCACCTCACAGGGTTACATCTGTATTTCGTGGATCTCCTGGCTAGCCTTATTTCTGTGGAATCTGAGAACAGATATTTCGGATCCCTTTGAAGACAATAGGGCCAAAGGAAATATCCTCCGATAACAAAGAGAAAGAAGCTTTCTGAGAAACTTCTTTGTGTTCTGTGAAATCATCTCACAGAGTTACAGGTTTTCCCTCAAGAAGCCTTTCGCTAAGACAGTTCTTGTGGAATTGGCAAAGTGATATTTGGAAGCCCATAGAGGGCTATGGTGAAAAGGGAAATATCCTCAGATGAAATCTGGAAAGAAGCTTTCTGAGAAACTGCTCAGTGATGTGTGACTTCCACTCACAGAGTTACATCTCTATTTCGTGGATCTCTTTGCTAGCCTTATTTCTGTGGAGTCTGAGAACAGATACTTCGGATCCCTTTTAGTACTATAGGGCCAAAGGAAATATCCTCTGATAACAAAGAGAAACAAGCTTTCTGAGAAACTTCTTTGTTTTCGGTGAAATCATCTCACAGAGTTACAGCTTTCCCCTCAAGAAGCCTTTTTCTAAGACAGTTTTTGTGGAATTGGCAAAGTGATATTTGGAAGCCCATAGAGGGCTATGGTGAAAAAGGAAATATCCTCAGATGAAATCTGGAAAGAAGCTTTCTGAGAAACTGCTTAGTGTTCTGTTAATTCGTCTCACAGAGTTACATCTGTATTTCGTGGATCTCTTTGCTACCCTTATTTCTGTGGAATCTGAGAACAGATATTTCGGATCCCTTTGAAGACTATAGGGCCAAAGGAAATATCCTCCGATAACAAAGAGAAAGAAGCTTTCTGAGAAACTTCTTTGTGTTCTGTGAAATCATCTCACAGAGTTACAGCTTTCCCCTCAAGAAGTCTTTAGCTAAGACAGTTCCTGTGGAATTGGCAAAGTGATATTTGGAAGCCCTTAGAGGGCTATGGTGAAAAAGGAAATATCCTCAGATGAAATCTGGAAAGAAGCTTTCTGAGAAACTGCTTAGTGTTCTGTTAATTCATCTCACAGAGTTACATCTGTATTTCTTGGATCTCTTTGCTAGCCTTATTTCTGTGGAATCTGAGAACAGATATTTCGGATCCCTTTGAAGACTATAGGGCCAAAGGAAATATCCTCCGATAACAAAGAGAAAGAAGCTTTCTGAGAAACATCTTTGTGTTCTGTGAAATTATCTCACAGAGATACAGCTTTACCCTCAAGAAGCCTTTCGCTAAGACAGTTCTTGTGGAATAGGCAAAGTGATATTTGGAAGCCCATAGAGGGCTATGGTGAAAAAGGAAATATCCTCAGATGAAATCTGGAAAGAAGCTTTCTGAGAAGCTGCTTAGTGTTCTGTTAATTCATCTCACAGAGTTACATCTGTATTTCGTGGATCTCTTTGCTAGCCTTATTTCTGTGGAATCTGAGAACAGATATTTCGGATCCCTTTGAAGACTATAGGGCCAAAGGAAATATCCTCCGATAACAAAGAGAAAGAAGCTTTCTGAGAAACTTCTTTGTGTTCTGTGAAATCATCTCACAGAGTTACAGCTTTCCCCTCAAGAAGCCTTTCGCTAAGACAGTTCTTGTGGAATTGGCAAAGTGATATTTGGAAGCCCATAGAGGGCTATGGTGAAAAATGAAATATCCTCAGATGAAATCTGGAAAGAAGCTTTCTGAGAAACTGCTCTGTGATGTGTGACTTCCACTCACAGAGTTACATTTGTATTTCGTGGATCTCTTTGCTAGCCTTATTTCTGTGGAATCTGAGAACAGATATTTCGGATCCCTGTGAAGACTATAAGGCCAAAGGAAATATCCTCCGATAACAAAGAGAAACAAGCTTTCTGAGAAACTTCTTTGTTTTCGGTGAAATCATCTCACAGAGTTACAGCTTTCCCCTCAAGAAGCCTTTCGCTAAGACAGTTCTTGTGGAATTGGAAAAGTGATATTTGGAAGCCCATAGAGGGCTATGGTGAAAAAGGAAATATCCTCAGATGAAATCTGGAAAGAAGCTTTCTGAGAAACTGCTTAGTGTTCTTTTAATTCATCTCACAGAGTTACATCTGTATTTCGTGGATCTCTTTGCTAGCCTTATTTCTGTGGAATCTGAGAACAGATATTTCGGATCCCTTTGAATACTATAGTGCCAAAGGAAATATCCTCCGATAACAAAGAGAAAGAAGCTTTCTGAGAAACTTCTTTGTGTTCTGAGAAATCATCTCACAGAGATACACCTTTCCCCTCAAGAAGCCTTTCGCTAAGACAGTTCTTGTGGAATTGGCAAAGTGATATTTGGCAGCCCATAGAGGGCTATGGTGAAAAAGGAAATATCCTCAGATGAAATCTGGAAAGAAGCTTTCTGAGAAACTGCTCTGTGATGTGTGACTTCCACTCACAGAGTTACATCTGTATTTCGTGGATCTCTTTGCAAGCCTTATTTCTGTGGAATCTGAGAACAGATATTTCGGATCCCTTTGAAGAATATAGGGCCAAAGGAAATATCCTCCGATAACAAAGAGAAAGAATCTTTCTGAGAAACTTCTTTGTGTTCTGTGAAATCATCTCACAGAGTTACAGCTTTCCCCTCAAGAAGCCTTTCGCTAAGACGGTTCTTGTGCAATTGGCAAAGTGATATTTGGAAGCCCATAGAGGGCTATGGTGAAAAAGGAAATATCCTCAGATGAAATCTGGAAAGAAGCTTTCTGAGAAACTGCTTAGTGTTCTGTTAATTCATCTCACAGAGTTTCATCTGTATTTCGTGGATCTCTCTGCTAGCCTTATTTCTGTGGAATCTGAGAACAGATATTTCGGATCCCTTTGAAGACCATAGGGCCAAAGGAAATATCCTCCGATAACAAAGAGAAAGAAGCTTTCTGAGAAACTTCTTTGTGTTCGGTGAAATCATCTCACAGAGTTACAGCTTTCCCCTCAAGAAGCCTTTCGCTAAGACAGTTCTTGTGGAATTGGCAAAGTGATATTTGGAAGCCCATAGAGGGCTATGGTGAAAAAAGAAATATCCTCAGATGAAATCTGGAAAGAAGATTTCTGAGAAACTGCTTAGTGTTCTGTTAATTCATCTCACAGAGTTACATCTGTATTTCGTGGATCTCTTTGCTAGCCTTATTTCTGTGGAATCAGAGAACAGATATTTCGGATCCCTTTGAAGTCTATAGGGCCAAAGGAAATATCCTCCAATAACAAAGAGAAAGAAGCTCTCTGAGAAACTTCTTTGTGTTCGGTGAAATCATCTCACAGAGTTACAGCTTTCCCCTCAAGAAGCCTTTCGCTAAGACAGTTCTTGTGGAATTGGCAAAGTGATATTTGGAAGCCCTTAGAGGGCTATGGTGAAAAAGGAAATATCCTCAGATGAAATCTGGAAAGAAGCTTTCTGAGAAACTGCTTAGTGTTCTGTTAATTCATCTCACAGAGTTACATCTGTATTTCGTGGATCTCTTTGCTAGTCTTATTTCTGTGGAATCTGAGAACAGATATTTCGGATCCCTTTGAAGACAATAGGGCCAAAGGAAATATCCTCCGATAACAAAGAGAAAGAAGCTTTCTGAGAAACTTCTTTGTGTTCTGTGAAATCATCTCACAGAGTTACAGCTTTTCCCTCAAGAAGCCTTTCGCTAAGACAGTTCTTGTGGAATTGGCAAAGTGATATTTGGAAGCCCATAGAGGGCTATGGTGAAAAGGGAAATATCCTCAGATGAAATCTGGAAAGAAGCTTTCTGACAAACTGCTCTGTGATGTGTGACTTCCACTCACAGAGTTACATCTGTATTTCGTGGATCTCTTTGCTAGCCTTATTTCTGTGGAATCTGAGAACAGATACTTCGGATCCCTTTGAATACTATAGGGCCAAAGGAAATATCCTCCGATAACAAAGAGAAAGAAGCTTTCAGAGAAACTTCTTTGTGTTCTGTGAAATCATCTCACAGAGTTACAGCTTTCCCCTCAAGAAGCCTTTCGCTAAGACGGTTCTTGTGGAATTGGCAAAGTGATATTTGGAAGCCCATAGAGGGCTCTGGTGAAAAAGGAAATATCCTCAGATGAAATCTGGAAAGAAGCTTTCTGAGTAACCGCTTAGTGTTCTGTTAATTCATCTCACAGAGTTTCAACTGTATTTCGTGGATCTCTTTGCTAGCCTTATTTCTGTGGAATCTAAGAACAGATATTTCGGATCCCTTTGAAGACTATAGGGCCAAAGGAAATATCCTCCGATAACAAAGAGAAAAAGCTTTCTGAGAAACTTCTTTGTGTTCTGTGAAATCATCTCACAGAGTTACAGCTTTCCCCTCAAGAAGTCTTTCGCTAAGACAGTTCTTGTGGAATTGGCAAAGTGATATTGGAAGCCCATAGAGGGCTATGGTGAAAAAGGAAATATCCTCAGATGAAATCTGGAAAGAAGCTTTCTGAGAAACTGCTTAGTGTTCTGTTAATTCTTCTCACAGAGTTACATCTGTATTTCGTGGATCTCTTTGCTAGCCTTATTTCTGTGGAATCTGAGAACAGATATTTCGGATCCCTTTGAAGACTATAGGGCCAAAGGAAATATCCTCCGATAACAAAGACAAGGAAGCTTTCTGAGAAACTTCTTTGTGTTCTGTGAAATCATCTCACAGAGTTACAGCTTTCCCCTCAAGAAGCCTTTCCCTAAGACAGTTCTTGTGGAATTGGCAAAGTGATATTTGGAAGCCCATAGAGGTCTATGGTGAAAAAGGAAATATCCTCAGATGAAATCTGGAAAGAAGCTTTCTGAGAAACTGCTTAGTGTTCTGTTAATTCAACTCACAGAGTTACATCTGTATTTCGTGGATCTCTTTGCTAGCCTTATTTCTGTGGAATCTGAGAACAGATATTTCGGAACCCTTTGAAGACTATAGGGCCAAAGGAAATATCCTCCGATAACAAAGAGAAAGAAGCTTTCTGAGAAACTTCTTTGTGTTCTGTGAAATCATCTCACAGAGTTACAGCTTCCCCCTCAAGAAGCCTTTCGCTAAGACAGTTCTTGTGGAATTGGTAAAGTGATATTTGGAAGCCCATAGAGGGCTCTGGTGAAAAAGGAAATATCCTCAGATGAAATCTGGAAAGAAGCTTTCTGAGAAACTGCTTAGTGTTCAGTTAATTCATCTCACAGAGTTACATCTGTATTTCGTGGATCTCTTTGCTAGCCTTATTTCTGTGGAATCTGAGAACAGATATTTAGGATCCCTTTGAAGACTATAGGGCCAAAGGAAATATCCTCCGATAACAAAGAGAAAGAAGCTTTCTGAGAAACTTCTTTGTGTTCTGTGAAATCATCTCACAGAGTTACAGCTTTCCCCTCAAGAAGCCTTTCGCTAAGACAGTTCTTGTGGAATTGGCAAAGTGATATTTGGAAGCCCATAGAGGGCTATGGTGAAAAAAGAAATATCCTCAGATGAAATCTGGAAAGAAGATTTCTGAGAAACTGCTTAGTGTTCTGTTAATTCATCTCACAGAGTTACATCTGTATTTCGTGGATCTCTTTGCTAGCCTTATTTCTGTGGAATCAGAGAACAGATATTTCGGATCCCTTTGAAGTCTATAGGGCCAAAGGAAATATCCTCCAATAACAAAGAGAAAGAAGCTCTCTGAGAAACTTCTTTGTGTTCGGTGAAATCATCTCACAGAGTTACAGCTTTCCCCTCAAGAAGCCTTTCGCTAAGACAGTTCTTGTGGAATTGGCAAAGTGATATTTGGAAGCCCTTAGAGGGCTATGGTGAAAAAGGAAATATCCTCAGATGAAATCTGGAAAGAAGCTTTCTGAGAAACTGCTTAGTGTTCTGTTAATTCATCTCACAGAGTTACATCTGTATTTCGTGGATCTCTTTGCTAGTCTTATTTCTGTGGAATCTGAGAACAGATATTTCGGATCCCTTTGAAGACAATAGGGCCAAAGGAAATATCCTCCGATAACAAAGAGAAAGAAGCTTTCTGAGAAACTTCTTTGTGTTCTGTGAAATCATCTCACAGAGTTACAGCTTTTCCCTCAAGAAGCCTTTCGCTAAGACAGTTCTTGTGGAATTGGCAAAGTGATATTTGGAAGCCCATAGAGGGCTATGGTGAAAAGGGAAATATCCTCAGATGAAATCTGGAAAGAAGCTTTCTGACAAACTGCTCTGTGATGTGTGACTTCCACTCACAGAGTTACATCTGTATTTCGTGGATCTCTTTGCTAGCCTTATTTCTGTGGAATCTGAGAACAGATACTTCGGATCCCTTTGAATACTATAGGGCCAAAGGAAATATCCTCCGATAACAAAGAGAAAGAAGCTTTCAGAGAAACTTCTTTGTGTTCTGTGAAATCATCTCACAGAGTTACAGCTTTCCCCTCAAGAAGCCTTTCGCTAAGACGGTTCTTGTGGAATTGGCAAAGTGATATTTGGAAGCCCATAGAGGGCTCTGGTGAAAAAGGAAATATCCTCAGATGAAATCTGGAAAGAAGCTTTCTGAGTAACCGCTTAGTGTTCTGTTAATTCATCTCACAGAGTTTCAACTGTATTTCGTGGATCTCTTTGCTAGCCTTATTTCTGTGGAATCTAAGAACAGATATTTCGGATCCCTTTGAAGACTATAGGGCCAAAGGAAATATCCTCCGATAACAAAGAGAAAAAGCTTTCTGAGAAACTTCTTTGTGTTCTGTGAAATCATCTCACAGAGTTACAGCTTTCCCCTCAAGAAGTCTTTCGCTAAGACAGTTCTTGTGGAATTGGCAAAGTGATATTGGAAGCCCATAGAGGGCTATGGTGAAAAAGGAAATATCCTCAGATGAAATCTGGAAAGAAGCTTTCTGAGAAACTGCTTAGTGTTCTGTTAATTCTTCTCACAGAGTTACATCTGTATTTCGTGGATCTCTTTGCTAGCCTTATTTCTGTGGAATCTGAGAACAGATATTTCGGATCCCTTTGAAGACTATAGGGCCAAAGGAAATATCCTCCGATAACAAAGACAAGGAAGCTTTCTGAGAAACTTCTTTGTGTTCTGTGAAATCATCTCACAGAGTTACAGCTTTCCCCTCAAGAAGCCTTTCCCTAAGACAGTTCTTGTGGAATTGGCAAAGTGATATTTGGAAGCCCATAGAGGTCTATGGTGAAAAAGGAAATATCCTCAGATGAAATCTGGAAAGAAGCTTTCTGAGAAACTGCTTAGTGTTCTGTTAATTCAACTCACAGAGTTACATCTGTATTTCGTGGATCTCTTTGCTAGCCTTATTTCTGTGGAATCTGAGAACAGATATTTCGGAACCCTTTGAAGACTATAGGGCCAAAGGAAATATCCTCCGATAACAAAGAGAAAGAAGCTTTCTGAGAAACTTCTTTGTGTTCTGTGAAATCATCTCACAGAGTTACAGCTTCCCCCTCAAGAAGCCTTTCGCTAAGACAGTTCTTGTGGAATTGGTAAAGTGATATTTGGAAGCCCATAGAGGGCTCTGGTGAAAAAGGAAATATCCTCAGATGAAATCTGGAAAGAAGCTTTCTGAGAAACTGCTTAGTGTTCAGTTAATTCATCTCACAGAGTTACATCTGTATTTCGTGGATCTCTTTGCTAGCCTTATTTCTGTGGAATCTGAGAACAGATATTTAGGATCCCTTTGAAGACTATAGGGCCAAAGGAAATATCCTCCGATAACAAAGAGAAAGAAGCTTTCTGAGAAACTTCTTTGTGTTCTGTGAAATCATCTCACAGAGTTACAGCTTTCCCCTCAAGAAGCCTTTCGCTAAGACAGTTCTTGTGGAATTGACAAAGTGATATTTGGAAGCCCATAGAGGGCTATGGTGAAAAAGGAAATATCCTCAGATGAAATCTGGAAAGAAGCTTTCTGAGAAACTGCTTAGTGTTATGTTCATTCACCTCACAGGGTTACATCTGTATTTCGTGGATCTCCTGGCTAGCCTTATTTCTGTGGAATCTGAGAACAGATATTTCGGATCCCTTTGAAGACAATAGGGCCAAAGGAAATATCCTCCGATAACAAAGAGAAAGAAGCTTTCTGAGAAACTTCTTTGTGTTCTGTGAAATCATCTCACAGAGTTACAGGTTTTCCCTCAAGAAGCCTTTCGCTAAGACAGTTCTTGTGGAATTGGCAAAGTGATATTTGGAAGCCCATAGAGGGCTATGGTGAAAAGGGAAATATCCTCAGATGAAATCTGGAAAGAAGCTTTCTGAGAAACTGCTCAGTGATGTGTGACTTCCACTCACAGAGTTACATCTCTATTTCGTGGATCTCTTTGCTAGCCTTATTTCTGTGGAATCTGAGAACAGATACTTCGGATCCCTTTTAGTACTATAGGGCCAAAGGAAATATCCTCTGATAACAAAGAGAAACAAGCTTTCTGAGAAACTTCTTTGTTTTCGGTGAAATCATCTCACAGAGTTACAGCTTTCCCCTCAAGAAGCCTTTTTCTAAGACAGTTTTTGTGGAATTGGCAAAGTGATATTTGGAAGCCCATAGAGGGCTATGGTGAAAAAGGAAATATCCTCAGATGAAATCTGGAAAGAAGCTTTCTGAGAAGCTGCTTAGTGTTCTGTTAATTCATCTCACAGAGTTACATCTGTATTTCGTGGATCTCTTTGCTAGCCTTATTTCTGTGGAATCTGAGAACAGATATTTCGGATCCCTTTGAAGACTATAGGGCCAAAGGAAATATCCTCCGATAACAAAGAGAAAGAAGCTTTCTGAGAAACTTCTTTGTGTTCTGTGAAATCATCTCACAGAGTTACAGCTTTCCCCTCAAGAAGCCTTTCGCTAAGACAGTTCTTGTGGAATTGGCAAAGTGATATTTGGAAGCCCATAGAGGGCTATGGTGAAAAATGAAATATCCTCAGATGAAATCTGGAAAGAAGCTTTCTGAGAAACTGCTCTGTGATGTGTGACTTCCACTCACAGAGTTACATTTGTATTTCGTGGATCTCTTTGCTAGCCTTATTTCTGTGGAATCTGAGAACAGATATTTCGGATCCCTGTGAAGACTATAAGGCCAAAGGAAATATCCTCCGATAACAAAGAGAAACAAGCTTTCTGAGAAACTTCTTTGTTTTCGGTGAAATCATCTCACAGAGTTACAGCTTTCCCCTCAAGAAGCCTTTCGCTAAGACAGTTCTTGTGGAATTGGAAAAGTGATATTTGGAAGCCCATAGAGGGCTATGGTGAAAAAGGAAATATCCTCAGATGAAATCTGGAAAGAAGCTTTCAGAGAAACTGCTTAGTGATCTGTTAATTCAACTCACAGTGTTACATCTGTATTTCGTGGATCTCTTTGCTAGCCTTATTTCTGTGGAATCTGAGAACAGATATTTCGGATCCCTTTGAAGACTATAGGGCCAAAGGAAATATCCTCTGATAACAAAGAGAAAGAAGCTTTCTGAGAAACTTCTTTGTGTTCTGTGAAATCATCTCACAGAGTTACAGCTTTCCCCTCAAGAAGCCTTTCGCTAAGACAGTTCTTGTGGAATTGGCAAAGTGATATTTGGAAGCCCATAGAGGGCTATGGTGAAAAGGGAAATATCCTCAGATGAAATCTGGAAAGAAGCTTTCTGAGAAACTGCTCTGTGATGTGCGACTTCCATTCACAGAGTTACATCTGTATTTCGTGGATCTCTTTGCTAGCCTTATTTCTGTGGAATCTGAGAACAGATATTTCGGATCCCTTTGAAGACTATAGGGCCAAAGGAAATATCCTCCGATAACAAAGAGAAAGAAGCTTTCTGAGAAACTTCTTTGTGTTCTGTGAAATCATCTCACAGAGTTACAGCTTTCCCCTCAAGAAGCCTTTCGCTAAGACAGTTCTTGTGGAATTGGCAAAGTGATATTTGGAAGCCCATAGAGGGCTATGGTGTAAAAGGAAATATCCTCAGATGAAATCTGGAAAGAAGCTTTCTGAGAAACTGCTTAGTGTTCTGTTAATTCATCTCACAGAGTTACATCTGTATTCCGTGGATGTCTTTGCTAGCTTTATGTCTGTGGAATCTGAGAACAGATATTTCGGATCCCTTTGAAGACTATAGGGCAAAAGGAAATATCCTCCGATAATAAAGAGAAAGAAGCTTTCTGAGAAACTTCTTTGTGTTCGGTGAAATCATCTCACAGAGTTACAGCTTTCCTCTAAAGAAGCCTTTCGCTAAGACAGTTCTTGTGGAATTGGCAAAGTGATATTTGGAAGCCCATAGAGGGCTGTGGTGTAAAAGGAAATATCCTCATATGAAATCTGGAAAGAAGCTTTCTGAGAAACTGCTTAGTGTTCTGTTAATTCATCTCACAGAGTTACATCTGTATTTCGTGGATCTCTTTGCTAGCCTTATTTCTGTGGAATCTGAGAACAGATATTTCGGACACCTTTGAAGACTATAGGGCCAAAGGAAATACCTTCCGATGACAAAGAGAAAGAAACTTTCTGAGAAACTTCTTTGTGTTCTGTGAAATCATCTCACAGAGTTACAGCTTTCTCCTCCAGAAGCCTTTCGCTAAGACAGTTCTTGTGGAATTTGTAAAGTGATATTTGGAAGACCATAGAGGGCTACGGTGAAAAAGGAAATATCCTCAGATGAAATCTGGAAAGAAGCTTTCGGAGAAACTGCTTAGTGTTCTGTTAATTCATCTCACAGAGTTACATCTGTATTTCGTGGATCTCTTAGCTAGCCTTATTTCTGTGGAATCTGAGAACAGATATTTCGCATGCCTTTGAAGACTATAGGGCTAAAGGAAATATCCTCCGATAACAAAGAGAAAGAAGCTTTCTGAGAATCTTCTTTGTGTTCTGTGAAATCATCTCACAGAGTTACAGCTTTCCCCTCAAGAAGCCTTTCGCTAAGACAGTTCTTGTGGAATAGGCAAAGTGATATTTGGAAGCCCTTAGAGGGCTATGGTGAAAAAGGAAATATCCTCAGATGAAATCTGGAAAGAAGCTTTCTGAGAAACTGCTTAGTGTTCTGTTAATTCATCTCACAGAGTTACATCTGTATTTCGTGGATCTCTTTGCTAGCCTCATTTCTGTGGAATTTGAGAACATATATTTCGGATCCCTTTGAAGACTAGAGGGCCAAAGGAAATATCCTCCCATAACAAAGAGAAAGAAGCTTTCTGAGAAACTTCTTTGTGTTCTGTGAAATCATCTCACAGAGTTACAGCTTTCCCCTCAAGAAGCCTTTCGCTAAGACAGTTCTTGTGGAATTGGCAAAGTGATATTTGGAAGCCCATAGAGGGGTATGGTGAAAAAGGAAATATCCTCAGATGAAATCTGGAAAGAAGCTTTCTGAGAAACTACTCTGTGATGTGTGACTTCCAATCACAGTGTTACATTTGTATTTCGTGGATCTCTTTGCTAGCCTTATTTCTGTGGAATCTGAGAACAGATATTTCGGATCCCTTTGAAGACTATAGGGCCAAAGGAAATATCCTCCGATAACAAATAGAAAGAAGCTTTCTGAGAAACTTCTTTGTGTTCTGTGAAATCATCTCACAGAGTTACAGCTTTCCCCTCAAGAAGCCTTTCCCTAAGACACTTCTTGTGGAATTGGCAAAGTGATATTTGGAAGCCCATAGAGGGCTATGGTGAAAAAGGAAATATCCTCAGATGAAATCTGGAAAGAAGCTTTCTGAGAAACTGCTTAGTGTTCTGTTAATTCATCTCACAGATTTACATCTGTATTTCGTGGATCTCTTTGCTAGCCTTATTTCTGTGGAATCTGAGAACAGATATTTCGGATTCCTTTTAATACTACAGGGCCAAAGGAAATATCCTCCGATAACAAAGAGAAACAAGCTTTCTGAGAAACTTCTTTGTGTTCTGTGAAATCATCTCACAGAGTTATACCTTTCCCCTAAAGAAGCCTTTCGCTAAGACAGTTCTTGTGGAATTGGCAAAGTGATATTTGGAAGCCCATAGAGGGCTATGGTGAAAAAGGAAATATCCTCAGATGAAATCTGGAAAGAAGCTTTCTGAGAAACTGCTTACTGTTCTCTTAATTCATCTCACAGAGTTACATCTGTATTTCGTGGATCTCTTTGCTAGCCTTATTTTTGTGGAATCTGAGGACAGATTTTTCGGATCCCTTTGAAGACTATAGGACCAAAGGAAATATCCTCCGATAACAAAGAGAAAGAAGCTTTCTGAGAAACTTCTTTGTGTTCTGTGAAATCATCTCACAGAGATACACCTTTCCCCTCAAGAAGCCTTTCGCTAAGGCAGTTCTTGTGGAATTGGCAAAGTGATATTTGGAAGCCCATAGAGGGCTCTGGTGAAAAAGGAAATATCCTCAGATGAAATCTTGAAAGAAGCTTTCTGAGTAACTGCTTAGTGTTCTGTTAATTCATATCACAGAGTTACATCTGTATTTCGTGGATCTCTTTGCTAGCCTTATTTCTGTGGAATCTGAGAACAGATATTTCGGATCCCTTTGAAGAATATAGGGCCAAAGGAAATAGCCTCCGATAACAAAGAGAAAGAAGCTTTCTGAGAAACTTCTTTGTGTTCTGTGAAATCATCTCACAGAGTTACAGCTTTCCCCTCAAGAAGCCTTTCGCTAAGACAGTTCTTGTGGAATTGGCAAAGTGATATTTGGAAGCCCTTAGAGGGCTATGGTGAAAAAGGAAATATCCTCAGATGAAATCTGGAAAGAAGCTTTCTGAGAACTGCTTAGTGTTCTGTTCATTCGTCTCACAGGGTTACATCAGTATTTCGTGGATCTCTTTGCTAGCCTTATTTCTGTGGAATCTAAGAACAGATATTTCGGATCCCTTTTAATACTATAGGGCCTAAGGAAATATCCTCCGATAACAAAGAGAAACAAGCTTTCTGAGAAAATTCTTTGTTTTCGGTGAAATCATCTCACAGAGTTAGAACTTTCCCCTCAAGAAGCCTTTCGCTAAGGTACTTCTTGTGGAATTGGCAAAGTGATTTTTGGAAGCCCATAGAGGGCTATGGTGAAAAAGGAAATATCCTCAGATGAAATCTGGAAAGAAGCTTTCTGAGAAACTGCTTAGTGTTCTCTTAATTCATCTCACAGAGTTACATCTGTATTTCCTGAATCTCTTTGCTAGCCTTATTTCTGTGGAATCTGAGAACAGATATTTCGGATCCCTTTGAAGACTATAGGGCCAAAGAAAATATCCTCCGATAACAAAGAGAAAGAAGCTTTCTGAGAAACTTCTTTGTGTTCTGTGAAATCATCTCACAGAGATACACCTTTCCCCTCAAGAAGCCTTTCGCTAAGACAGTTCTTGTGGAATTGGCAAAGTGATATTTGGAAGGCCATAGAGGGCTCTGGAGAAAAAGGAAATATCCTCAGATGAAATCTGGAAAGAAGCTTTCTGAGTAACTGCTTAGTGTTCTGTTAATTCATCTCACAGAGTTACATCTGTATTTCGTGGATCTCTTTGCTAGCCTTATTTCTGTGGAATCTGAGAACAGATATTTCGGATCCCTTTGAAGACTATAGGGCCAAAGGAAATATCCTCCGATAACAAAGAGAAAGAAGCTTTCTGAGAAACTTCTTTGTGTTTTGTGAAATCATCTCACAGAGTTACAGCTTTCCCCTCAAGAAGCCTTTCGCTAAGACTGTTCTTGTGGAATTGGCCAAGTGATATTTGGAAGCCCATAGAGGGCTATGGTGAAAAAGGAAATATCCTCAGATGAAATCTGGAAAGAAGCTTTCTGAGAACTGCTTAGTGTTCTGTTCATTCGTCTCACAGGGTTACATCAGTATTTCGTGGATCTCTTTGCTAGCATTATTTCTGTGGAATCTAAGAACAGATATTTCGGATCCCTTTTAATACTATAGGGCCTAAGGAAATATCCTCCGATAACAAAGAGAAACAAGCTTTCTGAGAAAATTCTTTGTTTTCGGTGAAATGATCTCACAGAGTTAGAGCTTTCCCCTCAAGAAGCCTTTCGCTAAGGCACTTCTTGTGGAATTGGCAAAGTGATTTTTGGAAGCCCATAGAGGGCTATGGTGAAAAAGGAAATATCCTCAGATGAAATCTGGAAAGAAGCTTTCTGAGAAACTGCTTAGTGTTCTCTTAATTCATCTCACAGAGTTACATCTGTATTTCCTGAATCTCTTTGCTAGCCTTATTTCTGTGGAATCTGAGAACAGATATTTCGGATCCCTTTGAAGACTATAGGGCCAAAGAAAATATCCTCCGATAACAAAGAGAAAGAAGCTTTCTGAGAAACTTCTTTGTGTTCTGTGAAATCATCTCACAGAGATACACCTTTAACCTCAAGAAGCCTTTCGCTAAGACAGTTCTTGTGGAATTGGCAAAGTGATATTTGGAAGGCCATAGAGGGCTCTGGTGAAAAAGGAAATATCCTCAGATGAAATCTGGAAAGAAGATTTCTGAGTAACTGCTTAGTGTTCTGTTAATTCATCTCACAGAGTTACATCTGTATTTCGTGGATCTCTTTGCTAGCCTCATTTCTGTGGAATCTGAGAACAGATATTTCGGATCCCTTTGAAGACTATAGGGCCAAAGGAAATATCCTCCGATAACAAAGAGAAAGAAGCTTTCTGAGAAACTTCTTTGTCTTCTGTGAAATCATCTCACAGAGTTACAGCTTTCCCCTCAAGAAGCCTTTCGCTAAGACAGTTCTTGTGGAATTGGCAAAGTGATATTTGGAAGCCCATAGAGGGCTATGGTGAAAAAGGAAATATCCTCAGATGAAATCTGGAAAGAAGCTTTCTGAGAAACTGCTTAGTGTTCTGTTCATTCGTGTCACAGGGTTACATCAGTATTTCGTGGATCTCTTTGCTAGCCTTATTTCTGTGGAATCTGAGAACAGATATTTCGGATCCCTTTGAAAACAATAGGGCCAAAGGAAATATCCTCCGATAACAAAGAGAAAGAAGCTTTCTGAGAAACTTCTTTGTGTTCTGTGAAATCATCTCACAGAGTTACAGCTTTCCCCTCAAGAAGCCTTTCGCTAAGACAGTTCTTGTGGAATTGGCAAAGTGATATTTGGAAGCCCATACAGGGCTATGGTGAAAAAGGAAATATCCTCAGATGAAATCTGGAAAGAAGCTTTCTGAGAAACTGCTCTGTGATGTGTGACTTCCACTCACAGAGTTACATCTGTATTTCGTGGATCTCTTTGCTAGCCTTATTTCTCTGGAATCTGAGAACAGATATTTCGGATCCCTTTGAATACCATAGGGCCAAAGGAAATATCCTCTGATAACAAAGAGAAAGAAGATTTCTGAGAAACTTCTTTGTGTTCTGTGAAATCATCTCACAGAGTTACACCTTTCCCCTCAAAAAGCCTTTCGCTAAGACAGTTCTTGTGGAATTGGCAAAGTGATATTTGGCAGCCCATAGAGGGCTATGGTGAAAAAGGAAATATCCTCAGATGAAATCTGGAAAGAAGCTTTCTGAGAAACTGCTCTGTGATGTGTCACTTCCACTCACCGAGTTACATCTGTATTTCGTGGATCTCTTTGCTAGCCTTATTTCTGTGGAATCTGAGAACAGATATTTCGGATCCCTTTGAAGACTATAGGGCCAAAGGAAATATCCTCCGATAACAAAGAGAAAGAAGCTTTCTGAGAAACTTCTTTGTGTTCTGTGAAATCATCTCACAGAGTTACAGCTTTCCCCTCAAGAAGCCTTTCGCTAAGACAGTTCTTGTGGAATTGGCAAAGTGATATTTGGAAGCCCATAGAGGGCTATGGTGAAAAAGGAAATATCCTCAGATGAAATCTGGAAAGAAGCTTTCTGAGAAACTGCTTAGTGTTCTGTTAATTCATCTCACAGAGTTACATCTGTATTTCGTGGATCTCTTTGCTAGCCTTATTTCTGTGGAATCTGAGAACAGATATTTCGGATCCCTTTGAAGACTATAGGGCCAAAGGAAATATCCTCCGATAACAAAGTGAAAGAAGCTTTCTGAGAAACTTCTTTGTGTTCTGTGAAATCATCTCACAGAGTTACAGCTTTCCCCTCAAGAAGCCTTTCGCTAAGACTGTTCTTGTGGAATTGGCAAAGTGATATTTGGAAGCCCATAGAGGGCTATGGTGAAAAAGGAAATATCCTCAGATGAAATCTGGAAAGAAGCTTTCTGAGAACTGCTTAGTGTTCTTTTCATTCGTCTCACAGGGTTACATCAGTATTTCGTGGAACTCTTTGCTAGCCTTATTTCTGTGGAATCTGAGAACAGATATTTCGGATTCCTTTGAAGAATATAGGGCCAAAGGAAATATCCTTGGATAACAAAGAGAAAGAAGCTTTCTGAGAAACTTCTTTGTGTTCTGTGAAATCATCTCACAGAGTTACAGCTTTCCCCTCAAGAAGCCTTTCGCTAAGACAGTTCTTGTGGAATTGGCAAAGTGATATTTGGAAGCCCATAGAGGGCTATGGTGAAAAAGGAAATATCCTCAGAAGAAATCTGGAAAGAAGCTTTCTGATTAACTGCTTAGTGTTCTGTCAATTCATCTCACAGAGTTACATCTGTATTTCGTGAATCTCTTTGCTAGCCTTATTTCTGTGGAATCTGAGAACAGATATTTCGGATCCCTTTGAAGACTATAGGGCCAAAGGAAATATCCTCCGATAACAAAGAGAAAGAAGCTTTCTGAGAAACTTCTTTGTGTTCGGTGAAATCATCTCACAGAGTTACAGCTTTCCCCTCAAGAAGCCTTTCGCTAAGACAGTTCTTGTGGAATTGGCAAAGTGATATTTGGAAGCCCATAGAGGGCTCTGGTGAAAAAGGAAATATCCTCAGATGAAATCTGGAAAGAAGCTTTCTGAGAAACTGCTTAGTGTTCTGTTAATTCATCTCACAGTGTTACATCTGTATTCCATGGATCTCTTTGCTAGTCTTATTTATGTGGAATCTGAAAACAGATATTTCAGATTCCTTTGAAGAATATAGGGCCAAAGGAAATATCCTCTGATAACAAAGAGAAAGAAGCTTTCGGAGAAACTTCTTTGTGTTCTGTGAAATCATCTCACAGAGTTACAGCTTTCCCCTCAAGAAGCCTTTCCCTAAGACAGTTCTTGTGGAATTGGCAAAGTGATATTTGGAAGCCCATAGAGGGCTATGGTGAAAAAGGAAATATCCTCAGATCAAATCGGGAAAGAAGCTTTCTGAGAAACTACTCTGTGATGTGTCACTTCCACTCACAGAGTTACATCTGTATTTCGTAGATCTCTTTGCTAGCCTTATTTCTGTGGAATCTGAGAACAGATATTTCGGATCCCTTTGAAGACAATACGGCCAAAGGAAATATCCTCCGATAACAAAGAGAAAGAAGCTTTCTGAGAAACTTCTTTGTGTTCTGTGAAATCATCTCACAGAGTTACAGCTTTCCCCTAAAGAAGCATTTCGCTAAGACAGTTCTTGTGGAATTGGCAAAGTGATATTTGGAAGCCCATAGAGGGCTATGGTGAAAAGGGAAATATCCTCAGATGAAATCTGGAAAGAAGCTTTCTGAGACACTGCTCTGTGATGTGTGACTTCCACTCACAGAGTTATATCTGTATTTCGTGGATCTCTTTGCTAGCCTTATTTCTGTGGAATCTGAGAACAGATATTTCGGATTCCTTTTAATACTATAGGGCCAAAGGAAATATCCTCCGATAACAAAGAGAAAGAAGCTTTCTGAGAAACTTCTTTGTGTTCTGTGAAATCATCTCACAGAGTTACAGCTTTCCCCTCAAGAAGCCTTTCTCTAAGACAGTTCTTGTGGAATTGGCAAAGTGATATTTGGAAGCCCATAGAGGGCTATGGTGAAAAAGGAAATATCCTCAGATGAAATCTGGAAAGAAGCTTTCTGAGAAACTTCTCTGTGATGTGTGACTTGCACTCACAGAGTTACATCTGTATTTCGTGGATCTCTTTGCTAGCCTTATTTCTGTGGAATCTGAGAACAGATATTTCGGATCCCTTTGAAGAATATAGCGCCAAAGGAAATATCCTCCGATAACAAAGAGAAAGAAGTTTTCTGAGAAACTTCTTTGTGTTCTGTGAAATCATCTCACAGAGTTACAGCTTTCCCCTCAAGAAGCCTTTCGCTAAGACAGTTCTTGTGGAATTGGCAAAGTGATATTTGGAAGCCCATAGAGGGCTATGGTGAAAAAGGAAATATCCTCAGATGAAATCTGGAAAGAAGCTTTCTGAGAAACTGCTTACTGTTCTGTTAATTCATCTCACAGAGTTTCATCTGTATTTCGTGGATATCTTTGCTAGCCTTATTTCTGTGGAATCTGAGAACAGATATTTCGGATCCCTTTGAAGACTATAGGGCCAAAGGAAATATCCTCCGATAACAAAGAGAAAGAAGCTTTCTGAGAAACTTCTTTGTGTTCGGTGAAATCATCTCACAGAGTTACAGCTTTCCCCTCAAGAAGCCTTTCGCTAAGACAGTTCTTGTGGAATTGGCAAAGTGATATTTGGAAGCCCATAGAGGGCTATGGTGAAAAAGGAAATATCCTCAGATGAAAACTGGAAAGAAGCTTTCTGAGAAACTGCTTAGTGTTCTGTTAATTCATCTCACAGAGTTTCATCTGTATTTCGTGGATCTCTTTGCTAGCCTTATTTCTGTGGAATCTGAGAACAGATATTTCGGATTCCTTTGAAGAATATAGGGCCAAAGTAAATATCCTCCGATAACAAAGAGAAAGAAGCTTTCTGAGAAACTTCTTTGTGTTCTGTGAAATCATCTCACAGAGTTACAGCTTTCCCCTCAAGAAGCCTTTCGCTAAGACAGTTCTTGTGGAATTGGCAAAGTGATATTTGGAAGCCCATAGAGGGCTATGGTGAAAAAGGAAATATCCTCAGAAGAAATCTGGAAAGAAGCTTTCTGATTAACTGCTTAGTGTTCTGTTAATTCATCTCACAGAGTTACATCTGTATTTCGTGGATCTCTTTGCTAGCCTTATTTCTGTGGAATCTGAGAACAGATATTTCGGATCCCTTTGAAGACTATAGGGCCAAAGGAAATATCCTCCGATAACAAAGAGAAAGAAGCTTTCTGAGAAACTTCTTTGTGTTCGGTGAAATCATCTCACAGAGTTACAGCTTTCCCCTCAAGAAGCCTTTCGCTAAGACAGTTCTTGTGGAATTGGCAAAGTGATATTTGGAAGCCCATAGAGGGCTCTGGTGAAAAAGGAAATATCCTCAGATGAAATCTGGAAAGAAGCTTTCTGAGAAACTGCTTAGTGTTCTGTTAATTCATCTCACAGTGTTACATCTGTATTTCATGGATCTCTTTGCTAGTCTTATTTATGTGGAATCTGAAAACAGATATTTCAGATTCCTTTGAAGAATATAGGGCCAAAGGAAATATCCTCCGATAACAAAGAGAAAGAAGCTTTCGGAGAAACTTCTTTGTGTTCTGTGAAATCATCTCACAGAGTTACAGCTTTCCCCTCAAGAAGCCTTTCCCTAAGACAGTTCTTGTGGAATTGGCAAAGTGATATTTGGAAGCCCATAGAGGGCTATGGTGAAAAAGGAAATATCCTCAGATCAAATCGGGAAAGAAGCTTTCTGAGAAACTACTCTGTGATGTGTCACTTCCACTCACAGAGTTACATCTGTATTTCGTGGATCTCTTTGCTAGCCTTATTTCTGTGGAATCTGAGAACAGATATTTCGGATCCCTTTGAAGATAATAGGGCCAAAGGAAATATCCTCCGATAACAAAGAGAAAGAAGCTTTCTGAGAAACTTCTTTGTGTTCTGTGAAATCATCTCACAGAGTTACAGCTTTCCCCTAAAGAAGCATTTCGCTAAGACAGTTCTTGTGGAATTGGCAAAGTGATATTTGGAAGCCCATAGAGGGCTATGGTGAAAAGGGAAATATCCTCAGATGAAATCTGGAAAGAAGCTTTCTGAGAAACTGCTCTGTGATGTGTGACTTCCACTCACAGAGTTATATCTGTATTTCGTGGATCTCTTTGCTAGCCTTATTTCTGTGGAATCTGAGAACAGATATTTCGGATTCCTTTTAATACTATAGGGCCAAAGGAAATATCCTCCGATAACAAAGAGAAAGAAGCTTTCTGAGAAACTTCTTTGTGTTCTGTGAAATCATCTCACAGAGTTACAGCTTTCCCCTCAAGAAGCCTTTCGCTAAGACAGTTCTTGTGGAATTGGCAAAGTGATATTTGGAAGCCCATAGAGGGCTATGGTGAAAAAGGAAATATCCTCAGATGAAATCTGGAAAGAAGCTTTCTGAGAAACTGCTTACTGTTCTGTTAATTCATCTCACAGAGTTTCATCTATATTTCGTGGATCTCTTTGCTAGCCTTATTTCTGTGGAATCTGAGAACAGATATTTCGGATCCCTTTGAAGACTATAGGGCCAAAGGAAATATCCTCCGATAACAAAGAGAAAGAAGCTTTCTGAGAAACTTCTTTGTGTTCGGTGAAATCATCTCACAGAGTTACAGCTTTCCCCTCAAGAAGCCTTTCGCTAAGACAGTTCTTGTGGAATTGGCAAAGTGATATTTGGAAGCCCATAGAGGGCTATGGTGAAAAAGGAAATATCCTCAGATGAAAACTGGAAAGATGCTTTCTGAGAAACTGCTTAGTGTTCTGTTAATTCATCTCACAGAGTTTCATCTGTATTTCGTGGATCTCTTTGCTAGCCTTATTTCTGTGGAATCTGAGAACAGATATTTCGGATTCCTTTGAAGAATATAGGGCCAAAGTAAATATCCTCCGATAACAAAGAGAAAGAAGCTTTCTGAGAAACTTCTTTGTGTTCTGTGAAATCATCTCACAGAGTTACAGGTTTCCCCTCAAGAAGCCTTTCGCTAAGACAGTTCTTGTGGAATTGGCAAAGTGATATTTGGAAGCCCATAGAGGGCTATGGTGAAAAAGGAAATATCCTCAGAAGAAATCTGGAAAGAAGCTTTCTGATTAACTGCTTAGTGTTCTGTTAATTCATCTCACAGAGTTACATCTGTATTTCGTGGATCTCTTTGCTAGCCTTATTTCTGTGGAATCTGAGAACAGATATTTCGGATCCCTTTGAAGACTATAGGGCCAAAGGAAATATCCTCCGATAACAAAGAGAAAGAAGCATTCTGAGAAACTTCTTTGTGTTCGGTGAAATCATCTCACAGAGTTACAGCCCTCCCCTCAAGAAGCCTTTCGCTAAGACAGTTCTTGTGGAATTGGCAAAGTGATATTTGGAAGCCCATAGAGGGCTCTGGTGAAAAAGGAAATATCCTCAGATGAAATCTGGAAAGAAGCTTTCTGAGAAACTGCTTAGTGTTCTGTTAATTCATCTCACAGTGTTACATCTGTATTTCATGGATCTCTTTGCTAGTCTTATTTATGTGGAATCTGAAAACAGATATTTCAGATTCCTTTGAAGAATATAGGGCCAAAGGAAATATCCTCCGATAACAAAGAGAAAGAAGCTTTCGGAGAAACTTCTTTGTGTTCTGTGAAATCATCTCACAGAGTTACAGCTTTCCCCTCAAGAAGCCTTTCCCTAAGACAGTTCTTGTGGAATTGGCAAAGTGATATTTGGAAGCCCATAGAGGGCTATGGTGAAAAAGGAAATATCCTCAGATCAAATCGGGAAAGAAGCTTTCTGAGAAACTACTCTGTGATGTGTCACTTCCACTCACAGAGTTACATCTGTATTTCGTGGATCTCTTTGCTAGCCTTATTTCTGTGGAATCTGAGAACAGATAATTCGGATCCCTTTGAAGACAATAGGGCCAAAGGAAATATCCTCCGATAACAAAGAGAAAGAAGCTTTCTGAGAAACTTCTTTGTGTTCTGTGAAATCATCTCACAGAGTTACAGCTTTCCCCTAAAGAAGCATTTCGCTAAGACAGTTCTTGTGGAATTGGCAAAGTGATATTTGGAAGCCCATAGAGGGCTATGGTGAAAAGGGAAATATCCTCAGATGAAATCTGGAAAGAAGCTTTCTGAGAAACTGCTCTGTGATGTGTGACTTCCACTCACAGAGTTATATCTGTATTTCGTGGATCTCTTTGCTAGCCTTATTTCTGTGGAATCTGAGAACAGATATTTCGGATTCCTTTTAATACTATAGGGCCAAAGGAAATATCCTCCGATAACAAAGAGAAAGAAGCTTTCTGAGAAACTTCTTTGTGTTCTGTGAAATCATCTCACAGAGTTACAGCTTTCCCCTCAAGAAGCCTTTCGCTAAGACAGTTCTTGTGGAATTGGCAAAGTGATATTTGGAAGCCCATAGAGGGCTATGGTGAAAAAGGAAATATCCTCAGATGAAATCTGGAAAGAAGCTTTCTGAGAAACTTCTCTGTGATGTGTGACTTGCACTCACAGAGTTACATCTGTATTTCGTGGATCTCTTTGCTAGCCTTATTTCTGTGGAATCTGAGAACAGATATTTCGGATCCCTTTGAAGAATATAGGGCCAAAGGAAATATCCTCCGATAACAAAGAGAAAGAAGTTTTCTGAGAAACTTCTTTGTGTTCTGTGAAATCATCTCACAGAGTTACAGCTTTCCCCTCAAGAAGCCTTTCGCTAAGACAGTTCTTGTGGAATTGGCAAAGTGATATTTGGAAGCCCATAGAGGGCTATGGTGAAAAAGGAAATATCCTCAGATGAAATCTGGAAAGAAGCTTTCTGAGAAACTGCTTACTGTTCTGTTAATTCATCTCACAGAGTTTCATCTGTATTTCGTGGATCTCTTTGCTAGCCTTATTTCTGTGGAATCTGAGAACAGATATTTCGGATCCCTTTGAAGACTATAGGGCCAAAGGAAATATCCTCCGATAACAAAGAGAAAGAAGCTTTCTGAGAAACTTCTTTGTGTTCGGTGAAATCATCTCACAGAGTTACAGCTTTCCGCTCAAGAAGCCTTTCGCTAAGACAGTTCTTGTGGAATTGGCAAAGTGATATTTGGAAGCCCATAGAGGGCTGTGGTGAAAAAGGAAATATCCTCAGATGAAAACTGGAAAGAAGCTTTCTGAGAAACTGCTTAGTGTTCTGTTAATTCATCTCACAGAGTTACATCTGTATTTCGTGGATCTCTTTGCTAGCCTTATTTCTGTGGAATCTGAGAACAGATATTTCGGATCCCTTTGAAGACTATAGGGCCAAAGGAAATATCCTCCGATAACAAAGAGAAAAAGCTTTCTGAGAAACTTCTTTGTGTTCTGTGAAATCATCTCACAGAGATACACCTTTAACCTCAAGAAGCCTTTCGCTAAGACAGTTCTTGTGGAATTGGTAAAGAGATATTTGGAAGCCCATAGAGGGCTCTGGTGAAAAAGGAAATATCCTCAGATGAAATCTGGAAAGAAGCTTTCTGAGTAACTGCTTAGTTTTCTGTTAATTCATCTCACAGAGTTACATCTGTATTTCGTGGATCTCTTTGCTAGCCTTATTTCTGTGGAATCTGAGAACAGATATTTCGGATCCCTTTGAAGACTATAGGGCCAAAGGAAATATCCTCCGATAACAAAGAGAAAGAAGCTTTCTGAGAAACTTCTTTGTGTTCTGTGAAATCATCTCACAGAGTTACAGCTTTCCCCTCAAGAAGCCTTTCGCTAAGACAGTTCTTGTGGAATTGGCAAAGTGATATTTGGAAGCCCAGAGGGCTATGGTGAAAAAGGAAATATCCTCAGATGAAATCTGGAAAGAAGCTTTCTGAGAAACTGCTTAGTGTTCTGTTAATTCACCTCACAGTGTTACATCTGTATTTCATGGATCTCTTTGCTAGTCTTATTTATGTGGAATCTGAAAACAGATATATCATATCCCTTTGAAGAATATAGGGCCAAAGGAAATATCCTCCGATAACAAAGAGAAAGAAGCTTTCTGAGAAACTTCTTTGTGTTCTGTGAAATCATCTCACAGAGTTACAGCTTTCCCCTCAAGAAGCCTTTCCCTAAGACAGTTCTTCTGGAATTGGAAAAGTGATATTTGGAAGCCCATAGAGGGCTCTGGTGAAAACGGAAATATCCTCAGATGAAATCTGGAAAGAAGCTTTCTGAGAAACTGCTTAGTGTTCTGTTAATTCATCTCACAAAGTTACATCTGTATTTCATGGATCTCTTTGCTAGTCTTATTTCTGTGGAATCTGAGAACAGATATTTCGGATCCCTTTGAAGACTATAGGGCCAAAGGAAATATCCTCCGATAACAAAGAGAAAGAAGCTTTCTGAGAAACTTCTTTGTGTTCTGTGAAATCATCTCACAGAGTTACTGATTTCCCCTCTAGAAGTCTTTCGCTAAGACAGTTCTTGTGGAATTGTCAAAGTGATATTTGGAAGCCCATAGAGGGCTATGGTGAAAAGGGAAATATCCTCAGATGAAATCTGGAAAGAAGTTTCTGAGAAAATGCTCTGTGATGTGTGACTTCCACTCACAGAGTTACATCTGCATTTCGTGGATCTCTTTGCTAGCCTTATTTCTGTGGAATCTGAGAACAGATATTTCGGATCCCTTTGAAGACTATAGGGCCAAAGGAAATATCCTCCGATAACAAAGAGAAAGAAGCTTTCTGAGAAACTTCTTTGTGTTCTGAGAAATCATCTCACAGAGATACACCTTTCCCCTCAAGAAGCCTTTCGCTAAGACAGTTCTTGTGGAATTGGCAAAGTGATATTTGGCAGCCCATAGAGGGCTATGGTGAAAAAGGAAATATCCTCAGATGAAATCTGGAAAGAAGCTTTCTGAGAAACTGCTCTGTGATGTGTGACTTCCACTCACAGAGTTACATCTGTATTTCGTGGATCTCCTTGCAAGCCTTATTTCTGTGGAATCTGAGAACAGATACTTCGGATCCCTTTGAAGAATATAGGGCCAAAGGAAATATCCTCCGATAACAAAGAGAAAGAATCTTTCTGAGAAACTTCTTTGTGTTCTGTGAAATCATCTCACAGAGTTACAGCTTTCCCCTCAAGAAGCCTTTCGCTAAGACGGTTCTTGTGCAATTGGCAAAGTGATATTTGGAAGCCCATAGAGGGCTATGGTGAAAAAGGAAATATCCTCAGATGAAATCTGGAAAGAAGCTTTCTGAGAAACTGCTTAGTGTTCTGTTAATTCATCTCACAGAGTTTCATCTGTATTTCGTGGATCTCTCTGCTAGCCTTATTTCTGTGGAATCTGAGAACAGATATTTCGGATCCCTTTGAAGACTATAGGGCCAAAGGAAATATCCTCCGATAACAAAGAGAAAGAAGCTTTCTGAGAAACTTCTTTGTGTTCGGTGAAATCATCTCACAGAGTTACAGCTTTCCCCTCAAGAAGCCTTTCGCTAAGACAGTTCTTGTGGAATTGGCAAAGTGATATTTGGAAGCCCATAGAGGGCTATGGTGAAAAAAGAAATATCCTCAGATGAAATCTGGAAAGAAGCTTTCTGAGAAACTGCTTAGTGTTCTGTTAATTCATCTCACCGAGTTACATCTGTATTTCGTGGATCTCTTTGCTAGCCTTATTTCTGTGGAATCAGAGAACAGATATTTCGGATCCCTTTGAAGTCTATAGGGCCAAAGGAAATATCCTCCAATAACAAAGAGAAAGAAGCTCTCTGAGAAACTTCTTTGTGTTCTGTGAAATCATCTCACAGAGTTACAGCTTTCCCCTCAAGAAGCCTTTCGCTAAGACAGTTCTTGTGGAATTGGCAAAGTGATATTTGGAAGCCCTTAGAGGGCTATGGTGAAAAAGGAAATATCCTCAGATGAAATCTGGAAAGAAGCTTTCTGAGAAACTGCTTAGTGTTCTGTTAATTCATCTCACAGAGTTACATCTGTATTTCGTGGATCTCTTTGCTAGTCTTATTTCTGTGGAATCTGAGAACAGATATTTCGGATCCCTTTGAAGACAATAGGGCCAAAGGAAATATCCTCCGATAACAAAGAGAAAGAAGCTTTCTGAGAAACTTCTTTGTGTTCTGTGAAATCATCTCACAGAGTTACAGCTTTCCCCTAAAGAAGCATTTCGCTAAGACAGTTCTTGTGGAATTGGCAAAGTGATATTTGGAAGCCCATAGAGGGCTATGGTGAAAAGGGAAATATCCTCAGATGAAATCTGGAAAGAAGCTTTCTGAGAAACTGCTCTGTGATGTGTGACTTCCACTCACAGAGTTATATCTGTATTTCGTGGATCTCTTTGCTAGCCTTATTTCTGTGGAATCTGAGAACAGATATTTCGGATTCCTTTTAATACTATAGGGCCAAAGGAAATATCCTCCGATAACAAAGAGAAAGAAGCTTTCTGAGAAACTTCTTTGTGTTCTGTGAAATCATCTCACAGAGTTACAGCTTTCCCCTCAAGAAGCCTTTCGCTAAGACAGTTCTTGTGGAATTGGCAAAGTGATATTTGGAAGCCCATAGAGGGCTATGGTGAAAAAGGAAATATCCTCAGATGAAATCTGGAAAGAAGCTTTCTGAGAAACTTCTCTGTGATGTGTGACTTGCACTCACAGAGTTACATCTGTATTTCGTGGATCTCTTTGCTAGCCTTATTTCTGTGGAATCTGAGAACAGATATTTCGGATCCCTTTGAAGAATATAGGGCCAAAGGAAATATCCTCCGATAACAAAGAGAAAGAAGTTTTCT
Source organism: Macaca nemestrina (assembly GCF_043159975.1). Lineage (NCBI taxonomy): Eukaryota > Metazoa > Chordata > Mammalia > Primates > Cercopithecidae > Macaca > Macaca nemestrina. The sequence continues at coordinate 99,140,405 of NC_092145.1, read as the reverse complement.
GAGAAACTTCTTTGTGTTCTGTGAAATCATCTCACAGAGTTACAGCTTTCCCCTCAAGAAGCCTTTCGCTAAGACAGTTCTTGTGGAATTGGCAAAGTGATATTTGGAAGCCCATAGAGGGCTATGGTGAAAAAGGAAATATCCTCAGATGAAATCTGGAAAGAAGCTTTCTGAGAAACTGCTTACTGTTCTGTTAATTCATCTCACAGAGTTTCATCTGTATTTCGTGGATCTCTTTGCTAGCCTTATTTCTGTGGAATCTGAGAACAGATATTTCGGATCCCTTTGAAGACTATAGGGCCAAAGGAAATATCCTCCGATAACAAAGAGAAAGAAGCTTTCTGAGAAACTTCTTTGTGTTCGGTGAAATCATCTCACAGAGTTACAGCTTTCCGCTCAAGAAGCCTTTCGCTAAGACAGTTCTTGTGGAATTGGCAAAGTGATATTTGGAAGCCCATAGAGGGCTATGGTGAAAAAGGAAATATCCTCAGATGAAAACTGGAAAGAAGCTTTCTGAGAAACTGCTTAGTGTTCTGTTAATTCATCTCACAGAGTTACATCTGTATTTCGTGGATCTCTTTGCTAGCCTTATTTCTGTGGAATCTGAGAACAGATATTTCGGATCCCTTTGAAGACTATAGGGCCAAAGGAAATATCCTCCGATAACAAAGAGAAAGAAGCTTTCTGAGAAACTTCTTTGTGTTCGGTGAAATCATCTCACAGAGTCACAGCTTTCCCCTCAAGAAGCCTTTCTCTAAGACAGTTCTTGTGGAATTGGCAAAGTGATATTTGGAAGCCCATAGAGGGCTATGGTGAAAAAGGAAATATCCTCAGATGAAATCTGGAAAGAAGCTTTCTGAGAAACTGCTTAGTGTTCTGTTAATTCATCTCACAGAGTTACATCTTATTTCGTGCATCTCTTTGCTAGCCTTATTTCTGTGGAATCTGAGAACAGATATTTCGGATCCCTTTGAAGACTATAGGGTCAAAGGAAATATCCTCCGATAACAAAGAGAAAGAAGCTTTCTGAGAAACTTCTTTGTGTTCTGTGAAATCATCTCACAGAGATACACCTTTAACCTCAAGAAGCCTTTCGCTAAGACAGTTCTTGTGGAATTGGTAAAGAGATATTTGGAAGCCCATAGAGGGCTCTGGTGAAAAAGGAAATATCCTCAGATGAAATCTGGAAAGAAGCTTTCTGAGTAACTGCTTAGTTTTCTGTTAATTCATCTCACAGAGTTACATCTGTATTTCGTGGATCTCTTTGCTAGCCTTATTTCTGTGGAATCTGAGAACAGATATTTCGGATCCCTTTGAAGACTATAGGGCCAAAGGAAATATCCTCCGATAACAAAGAGAAAGAAGCTTTCTGAGAAACTTCTTTGTGTTCTGTGAAATCATCTCACAGAGTTACAGCTTTCCCCTCAAGAAGCCTTTCGCTAAGACAGTTCTTGTGGAATTGGCAAAGTGATATTTGGAAGCCCAGAGGGCTATGGTGAAAAAGGAAATATCCTCAGATGAAATCTGGAAAGAAGCTTTCTGAGAAACTGCTTAGTGTTCTGTTAATTCACCTCACAGTGTTACATCTGTATTTCATGGATCTCTTTGCTAGTCTTATTTATGTGGAATCTGAAAACAGATATATCAGATCCCTTTGAAGAATATAGGGCCAAAGGAAATATCCTCCGATAACAAAGAGAAAGAAGCTTTCTGAGAAACTTCTTTGTGTTCTGTGAAATCATCTCACAGAGTTACAGCTTTCCCCTCAAGAAGCCTTTCCCTAAGACAGTTCTTGTGGAATTGGAAAAGTGATATTTGGAAGCCCATAGAGGGCTCTGGTGAAAACGGAAATATCCTCAGATGAAATCTGGAAAGAAGCTTTCTGAGAAACTGCTTAGTGTTCTGTTAATTCATCTCACAAAGTTACATCTGTATTTCATGGATCTCTTTGCTAGTCTTATTTCTGTGGAATCTGAGAACAGATATTTCGGATCCCTTTGAAGACTATAGGGCCAAAGGAAATATCCTCCGATAACAAAGAGAAAGAAGCTTTCTGAGAAACTTCTTTGTGTTCTGTGAAATCATCTCACAGAGTTACTGATTTCCCCTCTAGAAGTCTTTCGCTAAGACAGTTCTTGTGGAATTGTCAAAGTGATATTTGGAAGCCCATAGAGGGCTATGGTGAAAAGGGAAATATCCTCAGATGAAATCTGGAAAGAAGTTTCTGAGAAAATGCTCTGTGATGTGTGACTTCCACTCACAGAGTTACATCTGCATTTCGTGGATCTCTTTGCTAGCCTTATTTCTGTGGAATCTGAGAACAGATATTTCGGATCCCTTTGAAGACTATAGGGCCAAAGGAAATATCCTCCGATAACAAAGAGAAAGAAGCTTTCTGAGAAACTTCTTTGTGTTCTGAGAAATCATCTCACAGAGATACACCTTTCCCCTCAAGAAGCCTTTCGCTAAGACAGTTCTTGTGGAATTGGCAAAGTGATATTTGGCAGCCCATAGAGGGCTATGGTGAAAAAGGAAATATCCTCAGATGAAATCTGGAAAGAAGCTTTCTGAGAAACTGCTCTGTGATGTGTGACTTCCACTCACAGAGTTACATCTGTATTTCGTGGATCTCTTTGCAAGCCTTATTTCTGTGGAATCTGAGAACAGATACTTCGGATCCCTTTGAAGAATATAGGGCCAAAGGAAATATCCTCCGATAACAAAGAGAAAGAATCTTTCTGAGAAACTTCTTTGTGTTCTGTGAAATCATCTCACAGAGTTACAGCTTTCCCCTCAAGAAGCCTTTCGCTAAGACGGTTCTTGTGCAATTGGCAAAGTGATATTTGGAAGCCCATAGAGGGCTATGGTGAAAAAGGAAATATCCTCAGATGAAATCTGGAAAGAAGCTTTCTGAGAAACTGCTTAGTGTTCTGTTAATTCATCTCACAGAGTTTCATCTGTATTTCGTGGATCTCTCTGCTAGCCTTATTTCTGTGGAATCTGAGAACAGATATTTCGGATCCCTTTGAAGACTATAGGGCCAAAGGAAATATCCTCCGATAACAAAGAGAAAGAAGCTTTCTGAGAAACTTCTTTGTGTTCGGTGAAATCATCTCACAGAGTTACAGCTTTCCCCTCAAGAAGCCTTTCGCTAAGACAGTTCTTGTGGAATTGGCAAAGTGATATTTGGAAGCCCATAGAGGGCTATGGTGAAAAAAGAAATATCCTCAGATGAAATCTGGAAAGAAGCTTTCTGAGAAACTGCTTAGTGTTCTGTTAATTCATCTCACCGAGTTACATCTGTATTTCGTGGATCTCTTTGCTAGCCTTATTTCTGTGGAATCAGAGAACAGATATTTCGGATCCCTTTGAAGTCTATAGGGCCAAAGGAAATATCCTCCAATAACAAAGAGAAAGAAGCTCTCTGAGAAACTTCTTTGTGTTCTGTGAAATCATCTCACAGAGTTACAGCTTTCCCCTCAAGAAGCCTTTCGCTAAGACAGTTCTTGTGGAATTGGCAAAGTGATATTTGGAAGCCCTTAGAGGGCTATGGTGAAAAAGGAAATATCCTCAGATGAAATCTGGAAAGAAGCTTTCTGAGAAACTGCTTAGTGTTCTGTTAATTCATCTCACAGAGTTACATCTGTATTTCGTGGATCTCTTTGCTAGTCTTATTTCTGTGGAATCTGAGAACAGATATTTCGGATCCCTTTGAAGACAATAGGGCCAAAGGAAATATCCTCCGATAACAAAGAGAAAGAAGCTTTCTGAGAAACTTCTTTGTGTTCTGTGAAATCATCTCACAGAGTTACAGCTTTTCCCTCAAGAAGCCTTTCGCTAAGACAGTTCTTGTGGAATTGGCAAAGTGATATTTGGAAGCCCATAGAGGGCTATGGTGAAAAGGGAAATATCCTCAGATGAAATCTGGAAAGAAGCTTTCTGAGAAACTGCTCTGTGATGTGTGACTTCCACTCACAGAGTTACATCTGTATTTCGTGGATCTCTTTGCTAGCCTTATTTCTGTGGAATCTGAGAACAGATACTTCGGATCCCTTTGAATACTATAGGGCCAAAGGAAATATCCTCCGATAACAAAGAGAAAGAAGCTTTCTGAGAAACTTCTTTGTTTTCGGTGAAATCATCTCACAGAGTTACAGCTTTCCCCTCAAGAAGCCTTTCGCTAAGACAGTTCTTGTGGAAATGGCAAAGTGATATTTGGAAGCCCATAGAGGGCTATGGTGAAAAAGGAAATATCCTCAGATGAAATCTGGAAAGAAGCTTTCTGAGAAACTGCTCTGTGATGTGTGACTTCCACTCACAGAGTTACATCTGTATTTCGTGGATCTCTTTGCTAGCCTTATTTCTGTGGAATCTGAGAACAGATATTTTGGATCCCTTTGAAGAATATAGGGCCAAAGGAAATATCCTCCGATAACAAAGAGAAAGAAGCTTTCAGAGAAACTTCTTTGTGTTCTGTGAAATCATCTCACAGAGTTACAGCTTTCCCCTCAAGAAGCCTTTCGCTAAGACGGTTCTTGTGGAATTGGCAAAGTGATATTTGGAAGCCCATAGAGGGCTCTGGTGAAAAAGGAAATATCCTCAGATGAAATCTGGAAAGAAGCTTTCTGAGTAACCGCTTAGTGTTCTGTTAATTCATCTCACAGAGTTTCAACTGTATTTCGTGGATCTCTTTGCTAGCCTTATTTCTGTGGAATCTGAGAACAGATATTTCGGATCCCTTTGAAGACTATAGGGCCAAAGGAAATATCCTCCGATAACAAAGAGAAAAAGCTTTCTGAGAAACTTCTTTGTGTTCTGTGAAATCATCTCACAGAGTTACAGCTTTCCCCTCAAGAAGTCTTTCGCTAAGACAGTTCTTGTGGAATTGGCAAAGTGATATTGGAAGCCCATAGAGGGCTATGGTGAAAAAGGAAATATCCTCAGATGAAATCTGGAAAGAAGCTTTCTGAGAAACTGCTTAGTGTTCTGTTAATTCTTCTCACAGAGTTACATCTGTATTTCGTGGATCTCTTTGCTAGCCTTATTTCTGTGGAATCTGAGAACAGATATTTCGGATCCCTTTGAAGACTATAGGGCCAAAGGAAATATCCTCCGATAACAAAGAGAAGGAAGCTTTCTGAGAAACTTCTTTGTGTTCTGTGAAATCATCTCACAGAGTTACAGCTTTCCCCTCAAGAAGCCTTTCCCTAAGACAGTTCTTGTGGAATTGGCAAAGTGATATTTGGAAGCCCATAGAGGTCTATGGTGAAAAAGGAAATATCCTCAGATGAAATCTGGAAAGAAGCTTTCTGAGAAACTGCTTAGTGTTCTGTTAATTCAACTCACAGAGTTACATCTGTATTTCGTGGATCTCTTTGCTAGCCTTATTTCTGTGGAATCTGAGAAGAGATATTTCGGAACCCTTTGAAGACTATAGGGCCAAAGGAAATATCCTCCGATAACAAAGAGAAAGAAGCTTTCTGAGAAACTTCTTTGTGTTCTGTGAAATCATCTCACAGAGTTACAGCTTCCCCCTCAAGAAGCCTTTCGCTAAGACAGTTCTTGTGGAATTGGTAAAGTGATATTTGGAAGCCCATAGAGGGCTCTGGTGAAAAAGGAAATATCCTCAGATGAAATCTGGAAAGAAGCTTTCTGAGAAATTGCTTAGTGTTCAGTTAATTCATCTCACAGAGTTACATCTGTATTTCGTGGATCTCTTTGCTAGCCTTATTTCTGTGGAATCTGAGAACAGATATTTCGGATCCCTTTGAAGACTATAGGGCCAAAGGAAATATCCTCCGATAACAAAGAGAAAGAAGCTTTCTGAGAAACTTCTTTGTGTTCTGTGAAATCATCTCACAGAGTTACAGCTTTCCCCTCAAGAAGCCTTTCGCTAAGACAGTTCTTGTGGAATTGACAAAGTGATATTTGGAAGCCCATAGAGGGCTATGGTGAAAAAGGAAATATCCTCAGATGAAATCTGGAAAGAAGCTTTCTGAGAAACTGCTTAGTGTTATGTTCATTCACCTCACAGGGTTACATCTGTATTTCGTGGATCTCCTGGCTAGTCTTATTTCTGTGGAATCTGAGAACAGATATTTCGGATCCCTTTGAAGACAATAGGGCCAAAGGAAATATCCTCCGATAACAAAGAGAAAGAAGCTTTCTGAGAAACTTCTTTGTGTTCTGTGAAATCATCTCACAGAGTTACAGGTTTTCCCTCAAGAAGCCTTTCGCTAAGACAGTTCTTGTGGAATTGGCAAAGTGATATTTGGAAGCCCATAGAGGGCTATGGTGAAAAGGGAAATATCCTCAGATGAAATCTGGAAAGAAGCTTTCTGAGAAACTGCTCAGTGATGTGTGACTTCCACTCACAGAGGTACATCTCTATTTCGTGGATCTCTTTGCTAGCCTTATTTCTGTGGAATCTGAGAACAGATACTTCGGATCCCTTTTAGTACTATAGGGCCAAAGGAAATATCCTCTGATAACAAAGAGAAACAAGCGTTCTGAGAAACTTCTTTGTTTTCGGTGAAATCATCTCACAGAGTTACAGCTTTCCCCTCAAGAAGCCTTTTTCTAAGACAGTTTTTGTGGAATTGGCAAAGTGATATTTGGAAGCCCATAGAGGGCTATGGTGAAAAAGGAAATATCCTCAGATGAAATCTGGAAAGAAGCTTTCTGAGAAACTGCTTAGTGTTCTGTTAATTCGTCTCACAGAGTTACATCTGTATTTCGTGGATCTGTTTGCTAGCCTTATTTCTGTGGAATCTGAGAACAGATATTTCGGATCCCTTTGAAGACTATAGGGCCAAAGGAAATATCCTCCGATAACAAAGAGAGAGAAGCTTTCTGAGAAACTTCTTTGTGTTCTGTGAAATCATCTCACAGAGATACACCTTTCCCCTCAAGAAGCCTTTCGCTAAGACAGTTCTTGTGGAATTGGTAAAGAGATATTTGGAAGCCCATAGAGGGCTCTGGTGAAAAAGGAAATATCCTCAGATGAAATCTGGAAAGAAGCTTTCTGAGTAACTGCTTAGTGTTCTGTTAATTCATCTCACAGAGTTACATCTGTATTTCGTGGATATCTTTGCTAGCCTTATTTCTGTGGAATCTGAGAACAGATATTTCGGATCCCTTTGAAGACTATAGGGCCAAAGGAAATATCCTCCGATAACAAAGAGAAAGAAGCTTTCTGAGAAACTTCTTTGTGTTCTGTGAAATCATCTCACAGAGTTACAGCTTTCCCCTCAAGAAGTCTTTCGCTAAGACAGTTCCTGTGGAATTGGCAAAGTGATATTTGGAAGCCCTTAGAGGGCTATGGTGAAAAAGGAAATATCCTCAGATGAAATCTGGAAAGAAGCTTTCTGAGAAACTGCTTAGTGTTCTGTTAATTCATCTCACAGAGTTACATCTGTATTTCGTGGATCTCTTTGCTAGTCTTATTTCTGTGGAATCTGAGAACAGATATTTCGGATCCCTTTGAAGACAATAGGGCCAAAGGAAATATCCTCCGATAACAAAGAGAAAGAAGCTTTCTGAGAAACTTCTTTGTGTTCTGTGAAATCATCTCACAGAGTTACAGCTTTTCCCTCAAGAAGCCTTTCGCTAAGACAGTTCTTGTGGAATTGGCAAAGTGATATTTGGAAGCCCATAGAGGGCTATGGTGAAAAGGGAAATATCCTCAGATGAAATCTGGAAAGAAGCTTTCTGAGAAACTGCTCTGTGATGTGTGACTTCCACTCACAGAGTTACATCTGTATTTCGTGGATCTCTTTGCTAGCCTTATTTCTGTGGAATCTGAGAACAGATACTTCGGATCCCTTTGAATACTATAGGGCCAAAGGAAATATCCTCCGATAACAAAGAGAAAGAAGCTTTCTGAGAAACTTCTTTGTTTTCGGTGAAATCATCTCACAGAGTTACAGCTTTCCCCTCAAGAAGCCTTTCGCTAAGACAGTTCTTGTGGAAATGGCAAAGTGATATTTGGAAGCCCATAGAGGGCTCTGGTGAAAAAGGAAATATCCTCAGATGAAATCTGGAAAGAAGCTTTCTGAGAAACTGCTTAGTGTTCTGTTAATTCATCTCACAGAGTTACATCTTATTTCGTGCATCTCTTTGCTAGCCTTATTTCTGTGGAATCTGAGAACAGATATTTCGGATCCCTTTGAAGACTATAGGGTCAAAGGAAATATCCTCCGATAACAAAGAGAAAGAAGCTTTCTGAGAAACTTCTTTGTGTTCTGTGAAATCATCTCACAGAGATACACCTTTAACCTCAAGAAGCCTTTCGCTAAGACAGTTCTTGTGGAATTGGTAAAGAGATATTTGGAAGCCCATAGAGGGCTCTGGTGAAAAAGGAAATATCCTCAGATGAAATCTGGAAAGAAGCTTTCTGAGTAACTGCTTAGTTTTCTGTTAATTCATCTCACAGAGTTACATCTGTATTTCGTGGATCTCTTTGCTAGCCTTATTTCTGTGGAATCTGAGAACAGATATTTCGGATCCCTTTGAAGACTATAGGGCCAAAGGAAATATCCTCCGATAACAAAGAGAAAGAAGCTTTCTGAGAAACTTCTTTGTGTTCTGTGAAATCATCTCACAGAGTTACAGCTTTCCCCTCAAGAAGCCTTTCGCTAAGACAGTTCTTGTGGAATTGGCAAAGTGATATTTGGAAGCCCAGAGGGCTATGGTGAAAAAGGAAATATCCTCAGATGAAATCTGGAAAGAAGCTTTCTGAGAAACTGCTTAGTGTTCTGTTAATTCACCTCACAGTGTTACATCTGTATTTCATGGATCTCTTTGCTAGTCTTATTTATGTGGAATCTGAAAACAGATATATCAGATCCCTTTGAAGAATATAGGGCCAAAGGAAATATCCTCCGATAACAAAGAGAAAGAAGCTTTCTGAGAAACTTCTTTGTGTTCTGTGAAATCATCTCACAGAGTTACAGCTTTCCCCTCAAGAAGCCTTTCCCTAAGACAGTTCTTGTGGAATTGGAAAAGTGATATTTGGAAGCCCATAGAGGGCTCTGGTGAAAACGGAAATATCCTCAGATGAAATCTGGAAAGAAGCTTTCTGAGAAACTGCTTAGTGTTCTGTTAATTCATCTCACAAAGTTACATCTGTATTTCATGGATCTCTTTGCTAGTCTTATTTCTGTGGAATCTGAGAACAGATATTTCGGATCCCTTTGAAGACTATAGGGCCAAAGGAAATATCCTCCGATAACAAAGAGAAAGAAGCTTTCTGAGAAACTTCTTTGTGTTCTGTGAAATCATCTCACAGAGTTACTGATTTCCCCTCTAGAAGTCTTTCGCTAAGACAGTTCTTGTGGAATTGTCAAAGTGATATTTGGAAGCCCATAGAGGGCTATGGTGAAAAGGGAAATATCCTCAGATGAAATCTGGAAAGAAGTTTCTGAGAAAATGCTCTGTGATGTGTGACTTCCACTCACAGAGTTACATCTGCATTTCGTGGATCTCTTTGCTAGCCTTATTTCTGTGGAATCTGAGAACAGATATTTCGGATCCCTTTGAAGACTATAGGGCCAAAGGAAATATCCTCCGATAACAAAGAGAAAGAAGCTTTCTGAGAAACTTCTTTGTGTTCTGAGAAATCATCTCACAGAGATACACCTTTCCCCTCAAGAAGCCTTTCGCTAAGACAGTTCTTGTGGAATTGGCAAAGTGATATTTGGCAGCCCATAGAGGGCTATGGTGAAAAAGGAAATATCCTCAGATGAAATCTGGAAAGAAGCTTTCTGAGAAACTGCTCTGTGATGTGTGACTTCCACTCACAGAGTTACATCTGTATTTCGTGGATCTCTTTGCAAGCCTTATTTCTGTGGAATCTGAGAACAGATACTTCGGATCCCTTTGAAGAATATAGGGCCAAAGGAAATATCCTCCGATAACAAAGAGAAAGAATCTTTCTGAGAAACTTCTTTGTGTTCTGTGAAATCATCTCACAGAGTTACAGCTTTCCCCTCAAGAAGCCTTTCGCTAAGACGGTTCTTGTGCAATTGGCAAAGTGATATTTGGAAGCCCATAGAGGGCTATGGTGAAAAAGGAAATATCCTCAGATGAAATCTGGAAAGAAGCTTTCTGAGAAACTGCTTAGTGTTCTGTTAATTCATCTCACAGAGTTTCATCTGTATTTCGTGGATCTCTCTGCTAGCCTTATTTCTGTGGAATCTGAGAACAGATATTTCGGATCCCTTTGAAGACTATAGGGCCAAAGGAAATATCCTCCGATAACAAAGAGAAAGAAGCTTTCTGAGAAACTTCTTTGTGTTCGGTGAAATCATCTCACAGAGTTACAGCTTTCCCCTCAAGAAGCCTTTCGCTAAGACAGTTCTTGTGGAATTGGCAAAGTGATATTTGGAAGCCCATAGAGGGCTATGGTGAAAAAAGAAATATCCTCAGATGAAATCTGGAAAGAAGCTTTCTGAGAAACTGCTTAGTGTTCTGTTAATTCATCTCACCGAGTTACATCTGTATTTCGTGGATCTCTTTGCTAGCCTTATTTCTGTGGAATCAGAGAACAGATATTTCGGATCCCTTTGAAGTCTATAGGGCCAAAGGAAATATCCTCCAATAACAAAGAGAAAGAAGCTCTCTGAGAAACTTCTTTGTGTTCTGTGAAATCATCTCACAGAGTTACAGCTTTCCCCTCAAGAAGCCTTTCGCTAAGACAGTTCTTGTGGAATTGGCAAAGTGATATTTGGAAGCCCTTAGAGGGCTATGGTGAAAAAGGAAATATCCTCAGTTGAAATCTGGAAAGAAGCTTTCTGAGAAACTGCTTAGTGTTCTGTTAATTCATCTCACAGAGTTACATCTGTATTTCGTGGATCTCTTTGCTAGTCTTATTTCTGTGGAATCTGAGAACAGATATTTCGGATCCCTTTGAAGACAATAGGGCCAAAGGAAATATCCTCCGATAACAAAGAGAAAGAAGCTTTCTGAGAAACTTCTTTGTGTTCTGTGAAATCATCTCACAGAGTTACAGCTTTTCCCTCAAGAAGCCTTTCGCTAAGACAGTTCTTGTGGAATTGGCAAAGTGATATTTGGAAGCCCATAGAGGGCTATGGTGAAAAGGGAAATATCCTCAGATGAAATCTGGAAAGAAGCTTTCTGAGAAACTGCTCTGTGATGTGTGACTTCCACTCACAGAGTTACATCTGTATTTCGTGGATCTCTTTGCTAGCCTTATTTCTGTGGAATCTGAGAACAGATACTTCGGATCCCTTTGAATACTATAGGGCCAAAGGAAATATCCTCCGATAACAAAGAGAAAGAAGCTTTCTGAGAAACTTCTTTGTTTTCGGTGAAATCATCTCACAGAGTTACAGCTTTCCCCTCAAGAAGCCTTTCGCTAAGACAGTTCTTGTGGAAATGGCAAAGTGATATTTGGAAGCCCATAGAGGGCTATGGTGAAAAAGGAAATATCCTCAGATGAAATCTGGAAAGAAGCTTTCTGAGAAACTGCTCTGTGATGTGTGACTTCCACTCACAGAGTTACATCTGTATTTCGTGGATCTCTTTGCTAGCCTTATTTCTGTGGAATCTGAGAACAGATATTTTGGATCCCTTTGAAGAATATAGGGCCAAAGGAAATATCCTCCGATAACAAAGAGAAAGAAGCTTTCAGAGAAACTTCTTTGTGTTCTGTGAAATCATCTCACAGAGTTACAGCTTTCCCCTCAAGAAGCCTTTCGCTAAGACGGTTCTTGTGGAATTGGCAAAGTGATATTTGGAAGCCCATAGAGGGCTCTGGTGAAAAAGGAAATATCCTCAGATGAAATCTGGAAAGAAGCTTTCTGAGTAACCGCTTAGTGTTCTGTTAATTCATCTCACAGAGTTTCAACTGTATTTCGTGGATCTCTTTGCTAGCCTTATTTCTGTGGAATCTGAGAACAGATATTTCGGATCCCTTTGAAGACTATAGGGCCAAAGGAAATATCCTCCGATAACAAAGAGAAAAAGCTTTCTGAGAAACTTCTTTGTGTTCTGTGAAATCATCTCACAGAGTTACAGCTTTCCCCTCAAGAAGTCTTTCGCTAAGACAGTTCTTGTGGAATTGGCAAAGTGATATTGGAAGCCCATAGAGGGCTATGGTGAAAAAGGAAATATCCTCAGATGAAATCTGGAAAGAAGCTTTCTGAGAAACTGCTTAGTGTTCTGTTAATTCTTCTCACAGAGTTACATCTGTATTTCGTGGATCTCTTTGCTAGCCTTATTTCTGTGGAATCTGAGAACAGATATTTCGGATCCCTTTGAAGACTATAGGGCCAAAGGAAATATCCTCCGATAACAAAGAGAAGGAAGCTTTCTGAGAAACTTCTTTGTGTTCTGTGAAATCATCTCACAGAGTTACAGCTTTCCCCTCAAGAAGCCTTTCCCTAAGACAGTTCTTGTGGAATTGGCAAAGTGATATTTGGAAGCCCATAGAGGTCTATGGTGAAAAAGGAAATATCCTCAGATGAAATCTGGAAAGAAGCTTTCTGAGAAACTGCTTAGTGTTCTGTTAATTCAACTCACAGAGTTACATCTGTATTTCGTGGATCTCTTTGCTAGCCTTATTTCTGTGGAATCTGAGAAGAGATATTTCGGAACCCTTTGAAGACTATAGGGCCAAAGGAAATATCCTCCGATAACAAAGAGAAAGAAGCTTTCTGAGAAACTTCTTTGTGTTCTGTGAAATCATCTCACAGAGTTACAGCTTCCCCCTCAAGAAGCCTTTCGCTAAGACAGTTCTTGTGGAATTGGTAAAGTGATATTTGGAAGCCCATAGAGGGCTCTGGTGAAAAAGGAAATATCCTCAGATGAAATCTGGAAAGAAGCTTTCTGAGAAATTGCTTAGTGTTCAGTTAATTCATCTCACAGAGTTACATCTGTATTTCGTGGATCTCTTTGCTAGCCTTATTTCTGTGGAATCTGAGAACAGATATTTCGGATCCCTTTGAAGACTATAGGGCCAAAGGAAATATCCTCCGATAACAAAGAGAAAGAAGCTTTCTGAGAAACTTCTTTGTGTTCTGTGAAATCATCTCACAGAGTTACAGCTTTCCCCTCAAGAAGCCTTTCGCTAAGACAGTTCTTGTGGAATTGACAAAGTGATATTTGGAAGCCCATAGAGGGCTATGGTGAAAAAGGAAATATCCTCAGATGAAATCTGGAAAGAAGCTTTCTGAGAAACTGCTTAGTGTTATGTTCATTCACCTCACAGGGTTACATCTGTATTTCGTGGATCTCCTGGCTAGTCTTATTTCTGTGGAATCTGAGAACAGATATTTCGGATCCCTTTGAAGACAATAGGGCCAAAGGAAATATCCTCCGATAACAAAGAGAAAGAAGCTTTCTGAGAAACTTCTTTGTGTTCTGTGAAATCATCTCACAGAGTTACAGGTTTTCCCTCAAGAAGCCTTTCGCTAAGACAGTTCTTGTGGAATTGGCAAAGTGATATTTGGAAGCCCATAGAGGGCTATGGTGAAAAGGGAAATATCCTCAGATGAAATCTGGAAAGAAGCTTTCTGAGAAACTGCTCAGTGATGTGTGACTTCCACTCACAGAGGTACATCTCTATTTCGTGGATCTCTTTGCTAGCCTTATTTCTGTGGAATCTGAGAACAGATACTTCGGATCCCTTTTAGTACTATAGGGCCAAAGGAAATATCCTCTGATAACAAAGAGAAACAAGCGTTCTGAGAAACTTCTTTGTTTTCGGTGAAATCATCTCACAGAGTTACAGCTTTCCCCTCAAGAAGCCTTTTTCTAAGACAGTTTTTGTGGAATTGGCAAAGTGATATTTGGAAGCCCATAGAGGGCTATGGTGAAAAAGGAAATATCCTCAGATGAAATCTGGAAAGAAGCTTTCTGAGAAACTGCTTAGTGTTCTGTTAATTCGTCTCACAGAGTTACATCTGTATTTCGTGGATCTGTTTGCTAGCCTTATTTCTGTGGAATCTGAGAACAGATATTTCGGATCCCTTTGAAGACTATAGGGCCAAAGGAAATATCCTCCGATAACAAAGAGAGAGAAGCTTTCTGAGAAACTTCTTTGTGTTCTGTGAAATCATCTCACAGAGATACACCTTTCCCCTCAAGAAGCCTTTCGCTAAGACAGTTCTTGTGGAATTGGTAAAGAGATATTTGGAAGCCCATAGAGGGCTCTGGTGAAAAAGGAAATATCCTCAGATGAAATCTGGAAAGAAGCTTTCTGAGTAACTGCTTAGTGTTCTGTTAATTCATCTCACAGAGTTACATCTGTATTTCGTGGATATCTTTGCTAGCCTTATTTCTGTGGAATCTGAGAACAGATATTTCGGATCCCTTTGAAGACTATAGGGCCAAAGGAAATATCCTCCGATAACAAAGAGAAAGAAGCTTTCTGAGAAACTTCTTTGTGTTCTGTGAAATCATCTCACAGAGTTACAGCTTTCCCCTCAAGAAGTCTTTCGCTAAGACAGTTCCTGTGGAATTGGCAAAGTGATATTTGGAAGCCCTTAGAGGGCTATGGTGAAAAAGGAAATATCCTCAGATGAAATCTGGAAAGAAGCTTTCTGAGAAACTGCTTAGTGTTCTGTTAATTCATCTCACAGAGTTACATCTGTATTTCGTGGATCTCTTTGCTAGTCTTATTTCTGTGGAATCTGAGAACAGATATTTCGGATCCCTTTGAAGACAATAGGGCCAAAGGAAATATCCTCCGATAACAAAGAGAAAGAAGCTTTCTGAGAAACTTCTTTGTGTTCTGTGAAATCATCTCACAGAGTTACAGCTTTTCCCTCAAGAAGCCTTTCGCTAAGACAGTTCTTGTGGAATTGGCAAAGTGATATTTGGAAGCCCATAGAGGGCTATGGTGAAAAGGGAAATATCCTCAGATGAAATCTGGAAAGAAGCTTTCTGAGAAACTGCTCTGTGATGTGTGACTTCCACTCACAGAGTTACATCTGTATTTCGTGGATCTCTTTGCTAGCCTTATTTCTGTGGAATCTGAGAACAGATACTTCGGATCCCTTTGAATACTATAGGGCCAAAGGAAATATCCTCCGATAACAAAGAGAAAGAAGCTTTCTGAGAAACTTCTTTGTTTTCGGTGAAATCATCTCACAGAGTTACAGCTTTCCCCTCAAGAAGCCTTTCGCTAAGACAGTTCTTGTGGAAATGGCAAAGTGATATTTGGAAGCCCATAGAGGGCTATGGTGAAAAAGGAAATATCCTCAGATGAAATCTGGAAAGAAGCTTTCTGAGAAACTGCTCTGTGATGTGTGACTTCCACTCACAGAGTTACATCTGTATTTCGTGGATCTCTTTGCTAGCCTTATTTCTGTGGAATCTGAGAACAGATATTTTGGATCCCTTTGAAGAATATAGGGCCAAAGGAAATATCCTCCGATAACAAAGAGAAAGAAGCTTTCAGAGAAACTTCTTTGTGTTCTGTGAAATCATCTCACAGAGTTACAGCTTTCCCCTCAAGAAGCCTTTCGCTAAGACGGTTCTTGTGGAATTGGCAAAGTGATATTTGGAAGCCCATAGAGGGCTCTGGTGAAAAAGGAAATATCCTCAGATGAAATCTGGAAAGAAGCTTTCTGAGTAACCGCTTAGTGTTCTGTTAATTCATCTCACAGAGTTTCAACTGTATTTCGTGGATCTCTTTGCTAGCCTTATTTCTGTGGAATCTGAGAACAGATATTTCGGATCCCTTTGAAGACTATAGGGCCAAAGGAAATATCCTCCGATAACAAAGAGAAAAAGCTTTCTGAGAAACTTCTTTGTGTTCTGTGAAATCATCTCACAGAGTTACAGCTTTCCCCTCAAGAAGTCTTTCGCTAAGACAGTTCTTGTGGAATTGGCAAAGTGATATTGGAAGCCCATAGAGGGCTATGGTGAAAAAGGAAATATCCTCAGATGAAATCTGGAAAGAAGCTTTCTGAGAAACTGCTTAGTGTTCTGTTAATTCTTCTCACAGAGTTACATCTGTATTTCGTGGATCTCTTTGCTAGCCTTATTTCTGTGGAATCTGAGAACAGATATTTCGGATCCCTTTGAAGACTATAGGGCCAAAGGAAATATCCTCCGATAACAAAGAGAAGGAAGCTTTCTGAGAAACTTCTTTGTGTTCTGTGAAATCATCTCACAGAGTTACAGCTTTCCCCTCAAGAAGCCTTTCCCTAAGACAGTTCTTGTGGAATTGGCAAAGTGATATTTGGAAGCCCATAGAGGTCTATGGTGAAAAAGGAAATATCCTCAGATGAAATCTGGAAAGAAGCTTTCTGAGAAACTGCTTAGTGTTCTGTTAATTCAACTCACAGAGTTACATCTGTATTTCGTGGATCTCTTTGCTAGCCTTATTTCTGTGGAATCTGAGAACAGATATTTCGGAACCCTTTGAAGACTATAGGGCCAAAGGAAATATCCTCCGATAACAAAGAGAAAGAAGCTTTCTGAGAAACTTCTTTGTGTTCTGTGAAATCATCTCACAGAGTTACAGCTTCCCCCTCAAGAATCCTTTCGCTAAGACAGTTCTTGTGGAATTGGTAAAGTGATATTTGGAAGCCCATAGAGGGCTCTGGTGAAAAAGGAAATATCCTCAGATGAAATCTGGAAAGAAGCTTTCTGAGAAATTGCTTAGTGTTCAGTTAATTCATCTCACAGAGTTACATCTGTATTTCGTGGATCTCTTTGCTAGCCTTATTTCTGTGGAATCTGAGAACAGATATTTCGGATCCCTTTGAAGACTATAGGGCCAAAGGAAATATCCTCCGATAACAAAGAGAAAGAAGCTTTCTGAGAAACTTCTTTGTGTTCTGTGAAATCATCTCACAGAGTTACAGCTTTCCCCTCAAGAAGCCTTTCGCTAAGACAGTTCTTGTGGAATTGACAAAGTGATATTTGGAAGCCCATAGAGGGCTATGGTGAAAAAGGAAATATCCTCAGATGAAATCTGGAAAGAAGCTTTCTGAGAAACTGCTTAGTGTTATGTTCATTCACCTCACAGGGTTACATCTGTATTTCGTGGATCTCCTGGCTAGCCTTATTTCTGTGGAATCTGAGAACAGATATTTCGGATCCCTTTGAAGACAATAGGGCCAAAGGAAATATCCTCCGATAACAAAGAGAAAGAAGCTTTCTGAGAAACTTCTTTGTGTTCTGTGAAATCATCTCACAGAGTTACAGGTTTTCCCTCAAGAAGCCTTTCGCTAAGACAGTTCTTGTGGAATTGGCAAAGTGATATTTGGAAGCCCATAGAGGGCTATGGTGAAAAGGGAAATATCCTCAGATGAAATCTGGAAAGAAGCTTTCTGAGAAACTGCTCAGTGATGTGTGACTTCCACTCACAGAGGTACATCTCTATTTCGTGGATCTCTTTGCTAGCCTTATTTCTGTGGAATCTGAGAACAGATACTTCGGATCCCTTTTAGTACTATAGGGCCAAAGGAAATATCCTCCGATAACAAAGAGAAAGAAGCTTTCTGAGAAACTTCTTTGTGTTCTGTGAAATCATCTCACAGAGTTACAGCTTTCCCCTCAAGAAGCCTTTCGCTAAGACAGTTCTTGTGGAATTGGCAAAGTGATATTTGGAAGCCCATAGAGGGCTATGGTGAAAAATGAAATATCCTCAGATGAAATCTGGAAAGAAGCTTTCTGAGAAACTGCTCTGTGATGTGTGACTTCCACTCACAGAGTTACATTTGTATTTCGTGGATCTCTTTGCTAGCCTTATTTCTGTGGAATCTGAGAACAGATATTTCGGATCCCTGTGAAGACTATAGGGCCAAAGGAAATATCCTCCGATAACAAAGAGAAACAAGCTTTCTGAGAAACTTCTTTGTTTTCGGTGAAATCATCTCACAGAGTTACAGCTTTCCCCTCAAGAAGCCTTTCGCTAAGACAGTTCTTGTGGAATTGGAAAAGTGATATTTGGAAGCCCATAGAGGGCTATGGTGAAAAAGGAAATATCCTCAGATGAAATCTGGAAAGAAGCTTTCAGAGAAACTGCTTAGTGATCTGTTAATTCAACTCACAGAGTTACATCTGTATTTCGTGGATCTCTTTGCTAGCCTTATTTCTGTGGAATCTGAGAACACATATTTCGGATCCCTTTGAAGACTATAGGGCCAAAGGAAATATCCTCCGATATCAAAGAGAAAGAAGCTTTCTGAGAAACTTCTTTGTGTTCTGTGAAATCATCTCACAGAGTTACAACTTTCCCCTCAAGAAGCCTTTCGCTAAGACAGTTCTTGTGGAATTGGCAAAGTGATATTTGGAAGCCCATAGAGGGCTATGGTGAAAAGGGAAATATCCTCAGATGAAATCTGGAAAGAAGCTTTCTGAGAAACTGCTCTGTGATGTGCGACTTCCACTCACAGAGTTACATCTGTATTTCGTGGATCTCTTTGCTAGCCTTATTTCTGTGGAATCTGAGAACAGATATTTCGGATCCCTTTGAAGACTATAGGGCCAAAGAAAATATCCTCCGATAACAAAGAGAAAGAAGCTTTCTGAGAAACTTCTTTGTGTTCTGTGAAATCATCTCACAGAGATACACCTTTCCCCTCAAGAAGCCTTTCGCTAAGACAGTTCTTGTGAAATTGGTAAAGTGATATTTGGAAGCCCATAGAGGGCTCTGGTGAAAAAGGAAATATCCTCCGATGAAATCTGGAAAGAAGCTTTCTGAGTAACTGCTTAGTGTTCTGTTAATTCATCTCACAGAGTTACATCTGTATTTCGTGGATCTCTTTGCTAGCCTTATTTCTGTGGAATCTGAGAACAGATATTTCGGATCCCTTTGAAGACTATAGGGCCAAAGGAAATATCCTCCGATAACAAAGAGAAAGAAGCTTTCTGAGAAACTTCTTTGTGTTCTGTGAAATCATCTCACAGAGTTACAGCTTTCCCCTCAAGAAGCCTTTCGTTAAGACAGTTTTTGTGGAATTGGTAAAGTGATATTTGGAAGCCCATAGAGGGCTATGTTGAAAAAGGAAATATCCTCAGATGAAATCTGGAAAGAAGCTTTCTGAGAAACCACTCTGTGATGTGTGACTTCCACTCACAGTGTTACATCTGTATTTCGTGGATCTCTTTGCTGGCCTTATTTCTTTGGAATCTGAGAACAGATATTTCGGATCCCTTTGTAGACTATAGGGCCAAAGGAAATATCCTCCCATAACAAAGAGAAAGAAGCTTTCTGAGAAACTTCTTTGTGTTCCGCGAAATCATCTCACAGAGTTACAGCTTTCCCCTCAAGAAGCCTTTCCCTAAGACACTTCTTGTGGAATTGGCAAAGTGATACTTGGAAGCCCATAGAGGGCTATGGTGAAAAAGGAAATATCCTCAGATGAAATCTGGAAAGAAGCTTTCGGAGAAACTCCTTAGTGTTCTGTTAATTCATCTCACAGAGTTACGTCTGTATTTCATGGATCTCTTTGCTAGCCTTATTTCTGTGGAATCTGAGAACAGATATTTCAGATCCCTTTGAAGACTATAGGGCCAAAGGAAATATCCTCCGATAACAAAGAGAAAGAAGCTTTCTGAGAAACTTCTTTGTGTTCTGTGAAACCATCTCACAGAGTTACAGCTTTCCCCTCAAGAAGCCTTTAGCTAGGACAGTTCTTGTGGAATTGGCAAAGTGATATTTGGAAGCCCATAGAGGGCTCTGGTGAAAAGGGAAATATCCTCAGATGAAATCTGGAAAGAGCTTTCTGAGAAACTGCTCTGTGATGTGTGACTTCCACTCACAGAGTTACATCAGTATTTCCTGGATCTCTTTGCTAGCCTTATTTCTGTGGAATCTGAGAACAGATATTTCGGATCCCTTTGAAGACTATAGGGCCAAAGGAAATATCCTCCGATAACAAAGAGAAAGAAGCTTTCTGAGAAACTTCTTTGTGTTCTGTGAAATCATATCACAGAGTTACAGCTTTCCCCTCAAGAAGCCTTTCGCTAAGACAGTTCTTGTGGAATTGGCAAAGTGATATTTGGAAGCCCATAGAGGGCTATGGTGAAAAAGGAAATATCCTCAGATGAAATCTGGAAAGAAGCTTTCTGACAAACTGCTCTGTGATGTGTGACTTCCACTCACAGAGTTACATCTGTATTTCGTGGATCTCTTTGCTAGCCTTATTTCTGTGGAATCTGAGAACAGATATTTCGGATCCCTGTGAAGACTATAGGGCCAAAGGAAATATCCTCCGATAACAAAGAGAAACAAGCTTTCTCAGAAACTTCTTTGTTTTCGGTGAAATCATCTCACAGAGTTACAGTTTTCCCCTCAAGAAGCCTTTGGCTAAGACAGTTCTTGTGGAATAGGCAAAGTGATATTTGGAAGCCCATAGAGGGCTATGGTGAAAAAGGAAATATCCTCAGATGAAATCTGGAAAGAATCTTTCTGAGAAACTCCTTAGTGTTCTGTTAATTCATCTCACAGAGATACATCCGTATTTCGTGGATCTCTTTGCTAGGCTTATTTCTGTGGAATCTGAGAACAGATATTTCGGATCCCTTTGAAGACTATAGGGCCAAAAGAAATGTCCTCCGATAACAAAGAGAAAGAAGCTTTCTGAGAAACTTCTTTGTGTTCTGTGAAATCATCTCACAGAGTTACACCTTTCCCCTCAAGAAGCCTTTCGCTAAGACAGTTCTTGTGGAATTGGCAAAGTGATATTTGGAAGCCCATAGAGGGCTCTGGTGAAAAAGGAAATATCCTCAGATGAAATCTGGAAAGAAGCTCTCTGAGAAACTGCTTAGTGTTCTGTTAATTCTTCTCACAGAGTTACATCTGTATTTCGTGGATCTCTTTGCTAGCCTTATTTCTGTGGAATCTGAGAACAGATATTTCGGATCCCTTTGAAGACTATAGGGCCAAAGGAAATATCCTCCGATAACAAAGAGAAAGAAGCTTTCTGAGAAACTTCTTTGTGTTCTGTGAAATCATCTCACAGAGTTACAGCTTTCCCCTCAAGAAGTCTTTCGCTAAGACAGTTCTTGTGGAATTGGCAAAGTGATATTTAGAAGCCCATAGAGGGCTATGGTGAAAAAGGAAATATCCTCAGATGAAATCTGAAAAGAAGCTTCCTGAGAAACTGCTTAGTGTTCTGTTAATTCATCTCACAGAGTTACATCTGTATTTCATGGATCTCTTTGCTAGTCTTATTTCTGTGGAATCTGAGAACAGATATTTCGGATCCCTTTGAAGACTATAGGGCCAAAGGAAATATCCTCCGATAACAAAGAGAAAGAAGCTTTCTGAGAAACTTCTTTGTGTTCAGGGAAATCATCTCACAGAGTTACAGCTTTCCCCTCAAGAAGCCTTTCGCTAAGACAGTTCTTGTGGAATTGGCAAAGTGATATTTGGAAGCCCATAGAGGGCTATGGTGAAAAAGGAAATATCCTCAGATGAAATCTGGAAAGAAGCTTTCTGAGAAACTGCTTAGAGTTCTGTTCATTCATCTCACAGGGTTACATCTGTATTTCGTGGATCTCTTTGCTAGCCTTATTTCTGTGGAATCTGAGAACAGATATTTCGGATCCCTTTGAAGACTATAGGGCCAAAGGAAATATCCTCCGATAACAAAGAGAAAGAAGCTTTCTGAGAAACTTCTTTGTGTTCTGTGAAATCATCTCACAGAGTTACAGCTTTCCCCTAAAGAAGTCTTTCGCTAAGACAGTTCTTGTGGAATTGGCAAAGTGATATTTGGAAGCCCATAGAGGGCTATGGTGAAAAGGGAAATATCCTCAGATGAAATCTGGAAAGAAGCTTTCTGAGAAACTGCTCTGTGATGTGTGACTTCCACTCACATAATTACATCTGTATTTCGTGGATATCTTTGCTAGCCTTATTTCTGTGGAATCTGAGAACAGATATTTCGGATCCCTTTGAAGACTATAGGGCCAAAGGAAATATCCTCCGATAACAAAGAGAAAGAAGCTTTCTGAGAAACTTCTTTGTGTTCTGTGAAATCATCTCACAGAGTTACAGCTTTCCCCTCAAGAAGCCTTTGGCTAAGACAGTTCTTGTGGAATAGGCAAAGTGATATTTGGAAGCCCATAAAGGGCTATGGTGAAAAAGGAAATATCCTCAGATGAAATCTGGAAAGAAGCTCTCTGAGAAACTGCTTAGTGTTCTGTTAATTCTTCTCACAGAGTTACATCTGTATTTCGTGGATCTCTTTGCTAGCCTTATTTCTGTGGAATCTGAGAACAGATATTTCGGATCCCTTTGAAGACTATAGGGCCAAAGGAAATATCCTCCGATAACAAAGAGAAAGAAGCTTTCTGAGAAACTTCTTTGTGTTCTGTGAAATCATCTCACAGAGTTACAGCTTTCCCCTCAAGAAGTCTTTCGCTAAGACAGTTCTTGTGGAATTGGCAAAGTGATATTTAGAAGCCCATAGAGGGCTATGGTGAAAAAGGAAATATCCTCAGATGAAATCTGAAAAGAAGCTTCCTGAGAAACTGCTTAGTGTTCTGTTAATTCATCTCACAGAGTTACATCTGTATTTCATGGATCTCTTTGCTAGTCTTATTTCTGTGGAATCTGAGAACAGATATTTCGGATCCCTTTGAAGACTATAGGGCCAAAGGAAATATCCTCCGATAACAAAGAGAAAGAAGCTTTCTGAGAAACTTCTTTGTGTTCAGGGAAATCATCTCACAGAGTTACAGCTTTCCCCTCAAGAAGCCTTTCGCTAAGACAGTTCTTGTGGAATTGGCAAAGTGATATTTGGAAGCCCATAGAGGGCTATGGTGAAAAAGGAAATATCCTCAGATGAAATCTGGAAAGAAGCTTTCTGAGAAACTGCTTAGAGTTCTGTTCATTCATCTCACAGGGTTACATCTGTATTTCGTGGATCTCTTTGCTAGCCTTATTTCTGTGGAATCTGAGAACAGATATTTCGGATCCCTTTGAAGACTATAGGGCCAAAGGAAATATCCTCCGATAACAAAGAGAAAGAAGCTTTCTGAGAAACTTCTTTGTGTTCTGTGAAATCATCTCACAGAGTTACAGCTTTCCCCTAAAGAAGTCTTTCGCTAAGACAGTTCTTGTGGAATTGGCAAAGTGATATTTGGAAGCCCATAGAGGGCTATGGTGAAAAGGGAAATATCCTCAGATGAAATCTGGAAAGAAGCTTTCTGAGAAACTGCTCTGTGATGTGTGACTTCCACTCACATAATTACATCTGTATTTCGTGGATATCTTTGCTAGCCTTATTTCTGTGGAATATGAGAACAGATATTTCGGATCCCTTTGAAGACTATAGGGCCAAAGGAAATATCCTCCGATAACAAAGAGAAAGAAGCTTTCTGAGAAACTTCTTTGTGTTCTGTGAAATCATCTCACAGAGTTACAGCTTTCCCCTCAAGAAGCCTTTGGCTAAGACAGTTCTTGTGGAATAGGCAAAGTGATATTTGGAAGCCCATAAAGGGCTATGGTGAAAAAGGAAATATCCTCAGATGAAATCTGGAAAGAAGCTTTCTGAGAAGCTGCTTAGTGTTCTGTTAATTCATCTAACAGAGTTACATCTGTATTTTGTGTATCTCTTTGCTAGCCTTATTTCTGTGGAATCTGAGAACAGATATTTCGGATCCCTTTGAAGACTATAGGGCCAAAGGAAATATCCTCCGTTAACAAAGAGAAAGAAGCTTACTGAGAAACTTCTTTGTGTTCTGTGAAATCATCTCACAGAGTTACAGCTTTCCCCTCAAGAAGCCTTTCGCTAAGACAGTTCTTGTGGAATTGGCAAAGTGATATTTGGAAGCCCATAGAGATCTTTGGTGAAAAGGAAATATCCTCAGATGAAATCTGGAAAGAAGCTTTCTGAGAAACTACTTAGTGTTCTGTTAATTCATCTCACAGAGTTACATCTGTGTTTCGTGGATCTCTTTGCTAGCCTCATTTCTGTGGAATCTGAGAACAGATATTTCTGATCCCTTTGAAGACTGTAGGGCCAAAGGAAATATCCTCCGATAACAAAGAGAAAGAAGCTTTTTGAGAAACTTCTTTGTGTTCGGTGAAATCATCTCACAGAGTTACAGCTTTCCCCTCAAGAAGCCTTTCGCTAAGACAGTTCTTGTGTAATAGGCAAAGTGATATTTGGAAGCCCATAGAGGGCTGTGGTGAAAAAGGAAATATCCTCAGATGAAATCTGGAAAGAAGCTTTCTGAGAAACTGCTTAGTGTTCTGTTAATTCATCTCACAGAGTTACATCTGTATTTCGTGGATCTCTTTGCTAGCCTTATTTCTGTGGAATATGAGAACAGATATTTCGGATCCCTTTGAAGACTATAGGGCCAAAGGAAATATCCTACGATAACAAAGAGAAAGAAGCTTTCTGAGAAACTTCTTTGTGTTCTGTGAATTCTTCTCACAGAGTTACAGCTTTCCCCTAAAGAAGTCTTTCGCTAAGACAGTTCTAGTGGAATTGGCAAAGTGATATTTGGAAGCCCATAGAGGGCTATGGTGAAAAGGGAAATATCCTCAGATGAAATCTGGAAAGAAGCTTTCTGAGAAACTGCTCTGTGATGTGTGACTTCCACTCACAGAATTACATCTGTATTTCGAGGATCTCTTTGCTAGCCTTATTTCTGTGGAATCTGAGAACAGATATTTCGGATCCCTTTGAAGACAATAGGGCCAAAGGAAATATCCTCCGATAACAAAGAGAAAGAAGCTTTCTGAGAAACTTCTTTGTGTTCTGTGAAATCATCTCACAGAGTTACAGCTTTCCCCTCAAGAAGTCTTTCCCTAAGACAGTTCTTGTGGAATTGTCAAAGTGATATTTGGAAGCCCATAGAGGGCTATGGTGAAAAGGGAAATATCCTCAGATGAAATCTGGAAAGAAGCTTTCTGAGAAACTGCTCTGTGATGTGTGACTTCCACTCACAGAGTTACATCTCTATTTCGTGGATCTCTTTGCTAGCCTTATTTCTGTGGAATCTGAGAACAGATATTTCGGATCCCTTTGAAGACTATAGGGCCAAAGGAAATATCCTCCGGTAACAAAGAGAAAGAAGCTTACTGAGAAACTTCTTTGTGTTCTGTGAAATCATCTCACAGTGTTACAGCTTTCCCCTCAAGAAGACTTTCGCTAAGACAGTTCTTGTGGAATTGGCAAAGTGATATTTTGAAGCCCATAGAGATCTATGGTAAAAAGGAAATATCCTCAGATGAAATCTGGAAAGAAGCTTTCTGAGAAACTACTTAGTGTTCTGCTAATTCATCTCACCGAGTTACATCTGTGTTTCGTGGATCTCTTTGCTAACCTCATTTCTGTGGAATCTGAGAACAGATATTTCTGATCCCTTTGAAGACTGTAGGGCCAAAGGAAATATCCTCCGATAACAAAGAGAAAGAAGCTTTCTGAGAAACTTCTTTGTGTTCGGTGAAATCATCTCACAGAGTTACAGCTTTCCCCTCAAGAAGCCTTTCGCTAAGACAGTTCTTGTGGAATAGGCAAAGTGATATTTGGAAGCCCATAGAGGGCTGTGGTGAAAAAGGAAATATCCTCAGATGAAATCTGGAAAGAAGCTTTCTGAGAAACTGCTTAGTGTTCTGTTAATTCATCTCACAGAGTTACATCTGTATTTCGTGGATCTCTTTGCTAGCCTTATTTCTGTGGAATCTGAGAACAGATATTTCGGATCCCTTTGAAGACTATAGGGCCAAAGGAAATATCCTCCGACAACAAAGAGAAAGAAGCTTTCTGAGAAACTTCTTTGTGTTCTGTGAAATCATCTCACAGAGTTACACCTTTCCCCTGAAGAAGCCTTTCGCTAAGACAGTTCTTGTGGAATTGGCAAAGTGATATTTGGAAGCCCATAGAGGGCTATGGTGAAAAAGGAAATATCCTCAGATGAAATCTGGAAAGAAGCTTTCTGAGAAACTGCTTAGTGTTCTGTTAATTCATCTCACAGAGTTACATCTGTATTTCGTGGATCTCTTTGCTAGCCTTCTTTCTGTGGAATCTGAGAACAGATATTTCGGATCCCTTTGAAGACTATAGGGCCAAAGGAAATATCCTCCGATAACAAAGAGAAAGAAGCTTTCTGAGAAACTTCTTTGTGTTCTGTGAAATCATCTCACAGAGTTACAGCTTTCCCCTCAAGAAGCCTTTCGCTAAGACAGTTCTTGTGGAATTGTCAAAGTGATATTTGGAAGCCCATAGAGGGCTATGGTGAAAAAGGAAATATCTTCAGATGAAATCTGGAAAGAAGCTTTCTGAGAAACTGCTTAGTGTTCTGTTAATTCATCGCACCGAGTTATATCTGTATTTCGAAGATCTCTTTGCTGGCCTTATTTCTGTGGAATCTGAGAACAGATATTTCGGATCCCTTTGAAGACTATAGGGCCAAAGGAAATATCCTCCGATAACAAAGAGAAAGAAGCTTTCTGAGAAACTTCTTTTTGTTCTGTGAAATCATCTCACAGAATTACAGCTTTCCCCTCAAGAAGTCTTTCGCTAAGACAGTTCTTGTGGAATTGGCAAAGTGATATTTGGAAGCCCATAGAGGGCTATGGTGAAAAGGGAAATATCCTCAGATGAAATCTGGAAAGAAGCTTTGTGAGAAACTGCTCTGTGATGTGTGACTTCCACTCACAGAGTTACATCTGTATTTCGTGGATCTCTTTGCTAGCCTTATTTCTGTGGAATCTGAGAACAGATATTTCGGATCCCTTTGAAGACTATAGGGCCAAAGGAAATATCCTCCGATAACAAAGAGAAAGAAGCTTTCTGAGAAACTTCTTTGTGTTCTGTGAAATCATCTCACAGAGTTACAGCTTTCCCCTCAAGAAGCCTTTCGCTAAGACAGTTCTTGTGGAATTGGCAAAGTGATATTTGGAAGCCCATAGAGGGCTCTGGTGAAAAAGGAAATATCCTCAGATGAAATCTGGAAAGAATCTTTCTGAGAAACTCCTTAGTGTTCTGTTAATTCATCTCACAGAGATACATCTGTATTTCGTGGATCTCTTTGCTAGGCTTATTTCTGTGGAATCTGAGAACACATATTTCGGATCCCTTTGAAGACTATAGGGCCAAAGGAAATATCCTCTGATAACAAAGAGAAAGAAGCTTTCTGAGAAACTTCTTTGTGTTCTGTGAAATCACCTCACAGAGTTACAGCTTTCCTCTCAAGAAGCCTTTCGCTAAGACAGTTCTTGTGGAATTGGCAAAGTGATATTTGGAAGCCCATAGAGGGCTATGGTGAAAAAGGAAATATCCTTAACTGAAATCTGGAAAGAAGCTTTCTGAGAAACTGCTTAGTGTTATGTTCATTCATCTCACAGAGTTACATCTGTATTTCGTGGATCTCTTTGCTAGCCTTATTTCTGTGGAATCTGAGAACAGATATTTCGGATCCCTTTGAAGACAATAGAGCCAAAGGAAATATCCTCCGATAACAAAGAGAAAGAAGCTTTCTGAGAAACTTCTTTGTGTTCTGTGAAATCATCTCACAGAGTTACAGCTTTTCCCTCAAGAAGCCTTTCGCTAAGACAGTTCTTGTGGAATTGGCAAAGTGATATTTGGAAGCCCATAGAGGGCTCTGGTGAAAAAGGAAATATCCTCAGATGAAATCTGGAAAGAATCTTTCTGAGAAACTCCTTAGTGTTCTGTTAATTCATCTCAGAGATACATCTGTATTTCGTGGATCTCTTTGCTAGGCTTATTTCTGTGGAATCTGAGAACACATATTTCGGATCCCTTTGAAGACTATAGGGCCAAAGGAAATATCCTCCGATAACAAAGAGAAAGAAGCTTTCTGAGAAACTTCTTTGTGTTCTGTGAAATCATCTCACAGAGTTACAGCTTTCCTCTCAAGAAGCCTTTCGCTAAGACATTTCTTGTGGAATAGGCAAAGTGATATTTGGAAGCCCATAGAGGGCTATGGTGAAAAAGGAAATATCCTCAGATGAAATCTGGAAAGAAGCTTTCTGAGAAGCTGCTTAGTGTTCTGTTAATTCATCTCACAGAGTTACATCTGTATTTCGTGGATCTCTTTGCTAGCCTTATTTCTGTGGAATCTGAGAACAGATATTTCGGATCCCTTTGAAGACTATAGGGCCAAAGGAAATATCCTCCGATAACAAAGAGAAAGAAGTTTCTGAGAAACTTCTTTGTGTTCTGTGAAATCATCTCACAGAGTTACAGCTTTCCCCTCAAGAAACCTTTCCCTAAGACACTTCTTGTGGAATTGGCAAAGTGATATTTGGAAGCCCATAGAGGGCTATGGTGAAAAAGGAAATATCCTCAGATGAAATCTGGAAAGAAGCTTTCGGAGAAACTCCTTAGTGTTCTGTTAATTCATCTCACAGAGTTACATCTGTATTTCATGGATCTCTTTACTAGCCTTATTTCTGTGGAATCTGAGAACAGATATTTCGGATCCCTTTGAAGAATATAGGGCCAAAGGAAATATCCTCCGATAACAAAGAGAAAGAAGCTTTCTGAGAAACTTCTTTGTGTTCTGTGAAATCATCTCACAGAGTTACAGCTTTCCCCTCAAGAAGCCTTTCGCTAAGGCAGTTCTTGTGGAATTGGCAAAGTGATATTTGGGAGCCCATAGAGGGCTCTGGTGAAAAAGGAAATATCCTCAGATGAAATCTTGAAAGAAGCTTTCTGAGTAACTGCTTAGTGTTCTGTTAATTCATCTCACAGAGTTACATCTGTATTTCGTGGATCTCTTTGCTAGCCTTATTTCTGTGGAATCTGAGAACAGATATTTCGGATCCCTTTGAAGAATATAGGGCCAAAGGAAATATCCTCCGATAACAAAGAGAAAGAAGCTTTCTGAGAAACTTCTTTGTGTTCTGTGAAATCATCTCACAGAGTTACACCTTTCCCCTCAAGAAGCCTTTCGCTAAGACAGTTCTTGTGGAATTGTCAAAGTGATATTTGGAAGCCCATAGAGGGCTATGGTGAAAAAGGAAATATCCTTAACTGAAATCTGGAAAGAAGCTTTCTGAGAAACTGCTTAGTGTTATGTTCATTCATCTCACAGGGTTACATCTGTATTTCGTGGATCTCTTTGCTAGCCTTATTTCTGTGGAATCTGAGAACAGATATTTCGGATCCCTTTGAAGACAATAGAGCCAAAGGAAATATCCTCCGATAACAAAGAGAAAGAAGCTTTCTGAGAAACTTCTTTGTGTTCTGTGAAATCATCTCACAGAGTTACAGCTTTTCCCTCAAGAAGCCTTTCGCTAAGACAGTTCTTGTGGAATTGGCAAAGTGATATTTGGAAGCCCATAGAGGGCTCTGGTGAAAAAGGAAATATCCTCAGATGAAATCTGGAAAGAATCTTTCTGAGAAACTCCTTAGTGTTCTGTTAATTCATCTCACAGAGATACATCTGTATTTCGTGGATCTCTTTGCTAGGCTTATTTCTGTGGAATCTGAGAACAGATATTTCGGATCCCTTTGAAGACTATAGGGCCAAAGGAAATATCCTCCGATAACAAAGAGAAAGAAGCTTTCTGAGAAACTTCTTTGTGTTCTGTGAAATCATCTCACAGAGTTACAGCTTTCCTCTCAAGAAGCCTTTCGCTAAGACATTTCTTGTGGAATAGGCAAAGTGATATTTGGAAGCCCATAGAGGGCTATGGTGAAAAAGGAAATATCCTCAGATGAAATCTGGAAAGAAGCTTTCTGAGAAGCTGCTTAGTGTTCTGTTAATTCATCTCACAGAGTTACATCTGTATTTCGTGGATCTCTTTGCTAGCCTTATTTCTGTGGAATCTGAGAACAGATATTTCGGATCCCTTTGAAGACTATAGGGCCAAAGGAAATATCCTCCGATAACAAAGAGAAAGAAGCTTTCTGAGAAACTTCTTTGTGTTCTGTGAAATCATCTCACAGAGTTACAGCTTTCCGCTCAAGAAACCTTTCCCTAAGACACTTCTTGTGGAATTGGCAAAGTGATATTTGGAAGCCCATAGAGGGCTATGGTGAAAAAGGAAATATCCTCAGATGAAATCTGGAAAGAAGCTTTCGGAGAAACTCCTTAGTGTTCTGTTAATTCATCTCACAGAGTTACATCTGTATTTCATGGATCTCTTTAATAGCCTTATTTCTGTGGAATCTGAGAACAGATATTTCGGATCCCTTTGAAGAATATAGGGCCAAAGGAAATATCCTCCGATAACAAAGAGAAAGAAGCTTTCTGAGAAACTTCTTTGTGTTCTGTGAAATCATCTCACGGAGTTACAGCTTTCCCCTCAAGAAGCCTTTCGCTAAGGCAGTTCTTGTGGAATTGGCAAAGTGATATTTGGAAGCCCATAGAGGGCTCTGGTGAAAAAGCAAATATCCTCAGATGAAATCTTGAAAGAAGCTTTCTGAGTAACTGCTTAGTGTTCTGTTAATTCATCTCACAGAGTTACATCTGTATTTCGTGGATCTCTTTGCTAGCCTTATTTCTGTGGAATCTGAGAACAGATATTTCGGATCCCTTTGAAGAATATAGGGCCAAAGGAAATATCCTCCGATAACAAAGAGAAAGAAGCTTTCTGAGAAACTTCTTTGTGTTCTGTGAAATCATCTCACAGAGTTACAGCTTTCCCCTCAAGAAGCCTTTGGCTAAGACAGTTCTTGTGGAATAGGCAAAGTGATATTTGGAAGCCCATAAAGGGCTATGGTGAAAAAGGAAATATCCTCAGATGAAATCTGGAAAGAAGCTTTCTGAGAAGCTGCTTAGTGTTCTGTTAATTCATCTAACAGAGTTACATCTGTATTTTGTGGATCTCTTTGCTAGCCTTATTTCTGTGGAATCTGAGAACAGATATTTCGGATCCCTTTGAAGACTATAGGGCCAAAGGAAATATCCTCCGTTAACAAAGAGAAAGAAGCTTACTGAGAAACTTCTTTGTGTTCTGTGAAATCATCTCACAGAGTTACAGCTTTCCCCTCAAGAAGCCTTTCGCTAAGACAGTTCTTGTGGAATTGGCAAAGTGATATTTGGAAGCCCATAGAGATCTTTGGTGAAAAGGAAATATCCTCAGATGAAATCTGGAAAGAAGCTTTCTGAGAAACTACTTAGTGTTCTGTTAATTCATCTCACAGAGTTACATCTGTGTTTCGTGGATCTCTTTGCTAGCCTCATTTCTGTGGAATCTGAGAACAGATATTTCTGATCCCTTTGAAGACTGTAGGGCCAAAGGAAATATCCTCCGATAACAAAGAGAAAGAAGCTTTTTGAGAAACTTCTTTGTGTTCGGTGAAATCATCTCACAGAGTTACAGCTTTCCCCTCAAGAAGCCTTTCGCTAAGACAGTTCTTGTGTAATAGGCAAAGTGATATTTGGAAGCCCATAGAGGGCTGTGGTGAAAAAGGAAATATCCTCAGATGAAATCTGGAAAGAAGCTTTCTGAGAAACTGCTTAGTGTTCTGTTAATTCATCTCACAGAGTTACATCTGTATTTCGTGGATCTCTTTGCTAGCCTTATTTCTGTGGAATCTGAGAACAGATATTTCGGATCCCTTTGAAGACTATAGGGCCAAAGGAAATATCCTACGATAACAAAGAGAAAGAAGCTTTCTGAGAAACTTCTTTGTGTTCTGTGAATTCTTCTCACAGAGTTACAGCTTTCCCCTAAAGAAGTCTTTCGCTAAGACAGTTCTAGTGGAATTGGCAAAGTGATATTTGGAAGCCCATAGAGGGCTATGGTGAAAAGGGAAATATCCTCAGATGAAATCTGGAAAGAAGCTTTCTGAGAAACTGCTCTGTGATGTGTGACTTCCACTCACAGAATTACATCTGTATTTCGAGGATCTCTTTGCTAGCCTTATTTCTGTGGAATCTGAGAACAGATATTTCGGATCCCTTTGAAGACAATAGGGCCAAAGGAAATATCCTCCGATAACAAAGAGAAAGAAGCTTTCTGAGAAACTTCTTTGTGTTCTGTGAAATCATCTCACAGAGTTACACCTTTCCCCTCAAGAAGCCTTTCGCTAAGACAGTTCTTGTGGAATTGTCAAAGTGATATTTGGAAGCCCATAGAGGGCTATGGTGAAAAAGGAAATATCCTTAACTGAAATCTGGAAAGAAGCTTTCTGAGAAACTGCTTAGTGTTATGTTCATTCATCTCACAGGGTTACATCTGTATTTCGTGGATCTCTTTGCTAGCCTTATTTCTGTGGAATCTGAGAACAGATATTTCGGATCCCTTTGAAGACAATAGAGCCAAAGGAAATATCCTCCGATAACAAAGAGAAAGAAGCTTTCTGAGAAACTTCTTTGTGTTCTGTGAAATCATCTCACAGAGTTACAGCTTTTCCCTCAAGAAGCCTTTCGCTAAGACAGTTCTTGTGGAATTGGCAAAGTGATATTTGGAAGCCCATAGAGGGCTCTGGTGAAAAAGGAAATATCCTCAGATGAAATCTGGAAAGAATCTTTCTGAGAAACTCCTTAGTGTTCTGTTAATTCATCTCACAGAGATACATCTGTATTTCGTGGATCTCTTTGCTAGGCTTATTTCTGTGGAATCTGAGAACACATATTTCGGATCCCTTTGAAGACTATAGGGCCAAAGGAAATATCCTCCGATAACAAAGAGAAAGAAGCTTTCTGAGAAACTTCTTTGTGTTCTGTGAAATCATCTCACAGAGTTACAGCTTTCCTCTCAAGAAGCCTTTCGCTAAGACATTTCTTGTGGAATAGGCAAAGTGATATTTGGAAGCCCATAGAGGGCTATGGTGAAAAAGGAAATATCCTCAGATGAAATCTGGAAAGAAGCTTTCTGAGAAGCTGCTTAGTGTTCTGTTAATTCATCTCACAGAGTTACATCTGTATTTCGTGGATCTCTTTGCTAGCCTTATTTCTGTGGAATCTGAGAACAGATATTTCGGATCCCTTTGAAGACTATAGGGCCAAAGGAAATATCCTCCGATAACAAAGAGAAAGAAGCTTTCTGAGAAACTTCTTTGTGTTCTGTGAAATCATCTCACAGAGTTACAGCTTTCCGCTCAAGAAACCTTTCCCTAAGACACTTCTTGTGGAATTGGCAAAGTGATATTTGGAAGCCCATAGAGGGCTATGGTGAAAAAGGAAATATCCTCAGATGAAATCTGGAAAGAAGCTTTCGGAGAAACTCCTTAGTGTTCTGTTAATTCATCTCACAGAGTTACATCTGTATTTCATGGATCTCTTTACTAGCCTTATTTCTGTGGAATCTGAGAACAGATATTTCGGATCCCTTTGAAGAATATAGGGCCAAAGGAAATATCCTCCGATAACAAAGAGAAAGAAGCTTTCTGAGAAACTTCTTTGTGTTCTGTGAAATCATCTCACGGAGTTACAGCTTTCCCCTCAAGAAGCCTTTCGCTAAGGCAGTTCTTGTGGAATTGGCAAAGTGATATTTGGAAGCCCATAGAGGGCTCTGGTGAAAAAGCAAATATCCTCAGATGAAATCTTGAAAGAAGCTTTCTGAGTAACTGCTTAGTGTTCTGTTAATTCATCTCACAGAGTTACATCTGTATTTCGTGGATCTCTTTGCTAGCCTTTTTTCTGTGGAATCTGAGAACAGATATTTCGGATCCCTTTGAAGACTATAGGGCCAAAGGAAATATCCTCCGATAACAAAGAGAAAGAAGCTTTCTGAGAAACTTCTTTGTGTTCTGTGAAATCATCTCACAGAGTTACAGCTTTCCCCTCAAGAAGCCTTTGGCTATGACAG
Organism: Macaca nemestrina; assembly: GCF_043159975.1. Taxonomy (NCBI): domain Eukaryota; kingdom Metazoa; phylum Chordata; class Mammalia; order Primates; family Cercopithecidae; genus Macaca; species Macaca nemestrina. The sequence continues at coordinate 99,106,735 of NC_092145.1, read as the reverse complement.
TTCTTGTGGAATAGGCAAAGTGATATTTGGAAGCCCATAAAGGGCTATGGTGAAAAAGGAAATATCCTCAGATGAAATCTGGAAAGAAGCTTTCTGAGAAGCTGCTTAGTGTTCTGTTAATTCATCTAACAGAGTTACATCTGTATTTCGTGGATCTCTTTGCTAGCCTTATTTCTGTGGAATCTGAGAACAGATATTTCGGATCCCTTTTAATAGTGTAGGGCCAAAGGAAATATCCTCCAATAAAAAAGAGAAAAAAGCTTTCTGAGTAACTTCTTTGTTTTCGGTGTAATCATCTCACAGAGTTAGAGTTTTCCCCTCAAGAAGCCTTTCGCTAAGACAGTTCTTGTGGAATTGGCAAAGTGATATTTGGAAGCCCATAGAGGGCTATGGTGAAAAAGGAAATATCCTTAACTGAAATCTGGAAAGAAGCTTTCTGAGAAACTGCTTAGTGTTATGTTCATTCATCTCACAGAGTTACATCTGTATTTCGTGGATCTCTTTGCTAGCCTTATTTCTGTGGAATCTGAGAACAGATATTTCGGATCCCTTTGAAGACAATAGAGCCAAAGGAAATATCCTCCGATAACAAAGAGAAAGAAGCTTTCTGAGAAACTTCTTTGTGTTCTGTGAAATCATCTCACAGAGTTACAGCTTTTCCCTCAAGAAGCCTTTCGCTAAGACAGTTCTTGTGGAATTGGCAAAGTGATATTTGGAAGCCCATAGAGGGCTCTGGTGAAAAAGGAAATATCCTCAGATGAAATCTGGAAAGAATCTTTCTGAGAAACTCCTTAGTGTTCTGTTAATTCATCTCACAGAGATACATCTGTATTTCGTGGATCTCTTTGCTAGGCTTATTTCTGTGGAATCTGAGAACACATATTTCGGATCCCTTTGAAGACTATAGGGCCAAAGGAAATATCCTCCGATAACAAAGAGAAAGAAGCTTTCTGAGAAACTTCTTTGTGTTCTGTGAAATCATCTCACAGAGTTACAGCTTTCCTCTCAAGAAGCCTTTCGCTAAGACATTTCTTGTGGAATAGGCAAAGTGATATTTGGAAGCCCATAGAGGGCTATGGTGAAAAAGGAAATATCCTCAGATGAAATCTGGAAAGAAGCTTTCTGAGAAGCTGCTTAGTGTTCTGTTAATTCATCTCACAGAGTTACATCTGTATTTCGTGGATCTCTTTGCTAGCCTTATTTCTGTGGAATCTGAGAACAGATATTTCGGATCCCTTTGAAGACTATAGGGTCAAAGGAAATATCCTCCGATAACAAAGAGAAAGAAGTTTCTGAGAAACTTCTTTGTGTTCTGTGAAATCATCTCACAGAGTTACAGCTTTCCCCTCAAGAAACCTTTCCCTAAGACACTTCTTGTGGAATTGGCAAAGTGATATTTGGAAGCCCATAGAGGGCTATGGTGAAAAAGGAAATATCCTCAGATGAAATCTGGAAAGAAGCTTTCGGAGAAACTCCTTAGTGTTCTGTTAATTCATCTCACAGAGTTACATCTGTATTTCATGGATCTCTTTACTAGCCTTATTTCTGTGGAATCTGAGAACAGATATTTCGGATCCCTTTGAAGAATATAGGGCCAAAGGAAATATCCTCCGATAACAAAGAGAAAGAAGCTTTCTGAGAAACTTCTTTGTGTTCTGTGAAATCATCTCACAGAGTTACAGCTTTCCCCTCAAGAAGCCTTTCGCTAAGGCAGTTCTTGTGGAATTGGCAAAGTGATATTTGGGAGCCCATAGAGGGCTCTGGTGAAAAAGGAAATATCCTCAGATGAAATCTTGAAAGAAGCTTTCTGAGTAACTGCTTAGTGTTCTGTTAATTCATCTCACAGAGTTACATCTGTATTTCGTGGATCTCTTTGCTAGCCTTATTTCTGTGGAATCTGAGAACAGATATTTCGGATCCCTTTGAAGACAATAGGGCCAAAGGAAATATCCTCCGATAACAAAGAGAAAGAAGCTTTCTGAGAAACTTCTTTGTGTTCTGTGAAATCATCTCACAGAGTTACACCTTTCCCCTCAAGAAGCCTTTCGCTAAGACAGTTCTTGTGGAATTGGCAAAGTGATATTTGGAAGCCCATAGAGGGCTATGGTGAAAAAGGAAATATCCTTAACTGAAATCTGGAAAGAAGCTTTCTGAGAAACTGCTTAGTGTTATGTTCATTCATCTCACAGAGTTACATCTGTATTTCGTGGATCTCTTTGCTAGCCTTATTTCTGTGGAATCTGAGAACAGATATTTCGGATCCCTTTGAAGACAATAGAGCCAAAGGAAATATCCTCCGATAACAAAGAGAAAGAAGCTTTCTGAGAAACTTCTTTGTGTTCTGTGAAATCATCTCACAGAGTTACAGCTTTTCCCTCAAGAAGCCTTTCGCTAAGACAGTTCTTGTGGAATTGGCAAAGTGATATTTGGAAGCCCATAGAGGGCTCTGGTGAAAAAGGAAATATCCTCAGATGAAATCTGGAAAGAATCTTTTTGAGAAACTCCTTAGTGTTCTGTTAATTCATCTCACAGAGATACATCTGTATTTCGTGGATCTCTTTGCTAGGCTTATTTCTGTGGAATCTGAGAACACATATTTCGGATCCCTTTGAAGACTATAGGGCCAAAGGAAATATCCTCCGATAACAAAGAGAAAGAAGCTTTCTGAGAAACTTCTTTGTGTTCTGTGAAATCATCTCACAGAGTTACAGCTTTCCTCTCAAGAAGCCTTTCGCTAAGACATTTCTTGTGGAATAGGCAAAGTGATATTTGGAAGCCCTTAGAGGGCTATGGTGAAAAAGGAAATATCCTCAGATGAAATCTGGAAAGAAGCTTTCTGAGAAGCTGCTTAGTGTTCTGTTTATTCATCTCACAGAGTTACATCTGTATTTCGTGGATCTCTTTGCTAGCCTTATTTCTGTGGAATCTGAGAACAGATATTTCGGATCCCTTTGAAGACTATAGGGCCAAAGGAAATATCCTCCGATAACAAAGAGAAAGAAGCTTTCTGAGAAACTTCTTTGTGTTCTGTGAAATCATCTCACAGAGTTACAGCTTTCCCCTCAAGAAGCCTTTCGCTAAGACAGTTCTTGTGGAATTGGCAAAGTGATATTTGGAAGCCCATAGAGGGCTATGGTGAAAAAGGAAATATCCTCAGATGAAATCTGGAAAGAAGCTTTCTGACAAACTGCTTAGTGTTCTGTTCATTCGTGTCACAGGGTTACATCAGTATTTCGTGGATCTCTTTGCTAGCCTTATTTCTGTGGAATCTGAGAACAGATATTTCGGATCCCTTTGAAAACAATAGGGCCAAAGGAAATATCCTCCGATAACAAAGAGAAAGAAGCTTTCTGAGAAACTTCTTTGTGTTCTGTGAAATCATCTCACAGAGTTACAGCTTTCCCCTCAAGAAGCCTTTCGCTAAGACAGTTCTTGTGGAATTGGCAAAGTGATATTTGGAAGCCCATACAGGGCTATGGTGAAAAAGGAAATATCCTCAGATGAAATCTGGAAAGAAGCTTTCTGAGAAGCTGCTTAGTGTTCTGTTAATTCATCTCACAGAGTTACATCTGTATTTCGTGGATCTCTTTGCTAGCCTTATTTCTGTGGAATCTGAGAACAGATATTTCGGATCCCTTTGAAGACTATAGGGCCAAAGGAAATATCCTCCGATAACAAAGAGAAAGAAGCTTTCTGAGAAACTTCTTTGTGTTCTGTGAAATCATCTCACAGAGTTACAGCTTTCCCCTCAAGAAACCTTTCCCTAAGACACTTCTTGTGGAATTGGCAAAGTGATATTTGGAAGCCCATAGAGGGCTATGGTGAAAAAGGAAATATCCTCAGATGAAATCTGGAAAGAAGCTTTCGGAGAAACTCCTTAGTGTTCTGTTAATTCATCTCACAGAGTTACATCTGTATTTCATGGATCTCTTTACTAGCCTTATTTCTGTGGAATCTGAGAACAGATATTTCGGATCCCTTTGAAGAATATAGGGCCAAAGGAAATATCCTCCGATAACAAAGAGAAAGAAGCTTTCTGAGAAACTTCTTTGTGTTCTGTGAAATCATCTCACAGAGTTACAGCTTTCCCCTCAAGAAGCCTTTCGCTAAGGCAGTTCTTGTGGAATTGGCAAAGTGATATTTGGAAGCCCATAGAGGGCTCTGGTGAAAAAGGAAATATCCTCAGATGAAATCTTGAAAGAAGCTTTCTGAGTAACTGCTTAGTGTTCTGTTAATTCATCTCACAGAGTTACATCTGTATTTCGTGGATCTCTTTGCTAGCCTTATTTCTGTGGAATCTGAGAACAGATATTTCGGATCCCTTTGAAGACTATAGGGCCAAAGGAAATATCCTCCGATAACAAAGAGAAAGAAGCTTTCTGAGAAACTTCTTTGTCTTCTGTGAAATCATCTCACAGAGTTACAGCTTTCCCCTCAAGAAGCCTTTCGCTAAGACAGTTCTTGTGGAATTGGCAAAGTGATATTTGGAAGCCCATAGAGGGCTATGGTGAAAAAGGAAATATCCTCAGATGAAATCTGGAAAGAAGCTTTCTGACAAACTGCTTAGTGTTCTGTTCATTCGTGTCACAGGGTTACATCAGTATTTCGTGGATCTCTTTGCTAGCCTTATTTCTGTGGAATCTGAGAACAGATATTTCGGATCCCTTTGAAAACAATAGGGCCAAAGGAAATATCCTCCGATAACAAAGAGAAAGAAGCTTTCTGAGAAACTTCTTTGTGTTCTGTGAAATCATCTCACAGAGTTACAGCTTTCCCCTCAAGAAGCCTTTCGCTAAGACAGTTCTTGTGGAATTGGCAAAGTGATATTTGGAAGCCCATACAGGGCTATGGTGAAAAAGGAAATATCCTCAGATGAAATCTGGAAAGAAGCTTTCTGAGAAGCTGCTTAGTGTTCTGTTAATTCATCTCACAGAGTTACATCTGTATTTCGTGGATCTCTTTGCTAGCCTTATTTCTGTGGAATCTGAGAACAGATATTTCGGATCCCTTTGAAGACTATAGGGCCAAAGGAAATATCCTCCGATAACAAAGAGAAAGAAGCTTTCTGAGAAACTTCTTTGTGTTCTGTGAAATCATCTCACAGAGTTACAGCTTTCCCCTCAAGAAACCTTTCCCTAAGACACTTCTTGTGGAATTGGCAAAGTGATATTTGGAAGCCCATAGAGGGCTATGGTGAAAAAGGAAATATCCTCAGATGAAATCTGGAAAGAAGCTTTCGGAGAAACTCCTTAGTGTTCTGTTAATTCATCTCACAGAGTTACATCTGTATTTCATGGATCTCTTTACTAGCCTTATTTCTGTGGAATCTGAGAACAGATATTTCGGATCCCTTTGAAGAATATAGGGCCAAAGGAAATATCCTCCGATAACAAAGAGAAAGAAGCTTTCTGAGAAACTTCTTTGTGTTCTGTGAAATCATCTCACAGAGTTACAGCTTTCCCCTCAAGAAGCCTTTCGCTAAGGCAGTTCTTGTGGAATTGGCAAAGTGATATTTGGAAGCCCATAGAGGGCTCTGGTGAAAAAGGAAATATCCTCAGATGAAATCTTGAAAGAAGCTTTCTGAGTAACTGCTTAGTGTTCTGTTAATTCATCTCACAGAGTTACATCTGTATTTCGTGGATCTCTTTGCTAGCCTTATTTCTGTGGAATCTGAGAACAGATATTTCGGATCCCTTTGAAGACTATAGGGCCAAAGGAAATATCCTCCGATAACAAAGAGAAAGAAGCTTTCTGAGAAACTTCTTTGTCTTCTGTGAAATCATCTCACAGAGTTACAGCTTTCCCCTCAAGAAGCCTTTCGCTAAGACAGTTCTTGTGGAGTTGGCAAAGTGATATTTGGAAGCCCATTGAGGGCTATGGTGAAAAAGGAAATATCCTCAGATGAAATCTGGAAAGAAGCTTTCTGACAAACTGCTTAGTGTTCTGTTCATTCGTGTCACAGGGTTACATCAGTATTTCGTGGATCTCTTTGCTAGCCTTATTTCTGTGGAATCTGAGAACAGATATTTCGGATCCCTTTGAAAACAATAGGGCCAAAGGAAATATCCTCCGATAACAAAGAGAAAGAAGCTTTCTGAGAAACTTCTTTGTGTTCTGTGAAATCATCTCACAGAGTTACAGCTTTCCCCTCAAGAAGCCTTTCCCTAAGACAGTTCTTGTGGAATTGGCAAAGTGATATTTGGAAGCCCATACAGGGCTATGGTGAAAAAGGAAATATCCTCAGATGAAATCTGGAAAGAAGCTTTCTGAGAAGCTGCTTAGTGTTCTGTTAATTCATCTCACAGAGTTACATCTGTATTTCGTGGATCTCTTTGCTAGCCTTATTTCTGTGGAATCTGAGAACAGATATTTCGGATCCCTTTGAAGACTATAGGGCCAAAGGAAATATCCTCCGATAACAAAGAGAAAGAAGCTTTCTGAGAAACTTCTTTGTGTTCTGTGAAATCATCTCACAGAGTTACAGCTTTCCCCTCAAGAAACCTTTCCCTAAGACACTTCTTGTGGAATTGGCAAAGTGATATTTGGAAGCCCATAGAGGGCTATGGTGAAAAAGGAAATATCCTCAGATGAAATCTGGAAAGAAGCTTTCGGAGAAACTCCTTAGTGTTCTGTTAATTCATCTCACAGAGTTACATCTGTATTTCGTGGATCTCTTTGCTAGCCTTATTTCTGTGGAATCTGAGAACAGATATTTCGGATCCCTTTGAAGACTATAGGGCCAAAGAAATATCCTCCGATAACAAAGAGAAAGAAGCTTTCTGAGAAACTTCTTTGTCTTCTGTGAAATCATCTCACAGAGTTACAGCTTTCCCCTCAAGAAGCCTTTCGCTAAGACAGTTCTTGTGGAATTGGCAAAGTGATATTTGGAAGCCCATAGAGGGCTATGGTGAAAAAGGAAATATCCTCAGATGAAATCTGGAAAGAAGCTTTCTGAGAAACTGCTTAGTGTTCTGTTCATTCGTGTCACAGGGTTACATCAGTATTTCGTGGATCTCTTTGCTAGCCTTATTTCTGTGGAATCTGAGAACAGATATTTCGGATCCCTTTGAAAACAATAGGGCCAAAGGAAATATCCTCCGATAACAAAGAGAAAGAAGCTTTCTGAGAAACTTCTTTGTGTTCTGTGAAATCATCTCACAGAGTTACAGCTTTCCCCTCAAGAAGCCTTTCCCTAAGACAGTTCTTGTGGAATTGGCAAAGTGATATTTGGAAGCCCATACAGGGCTATGGTGAAAAAGGAAATATCCTCAGTTGAAATCTGGAAAGAAGCTTTCTGAGAAACTGCTCTGTGATGTGTCACTTCCACTCACAGAGTTACATCTGTATTTCGTGGATCTCTTTGCTAGCCTTATTTCTGTGGAATCTAAGAACAGATATTTCGGATCCCTTTGAAGACAATAGGGCCAAAGGAAATATCCTCCGATAACAAAGAGAAAGAAGCTTTCTGAGAAACTTCTTTGTGTTCTGTGAAATCATCTCACAGAGTTACAGCTTTCCCCTAAAGAAGCCTTTCGCTAAGACAGTTCTTGTGGAATTGGCAAAGTGATATTTGGAAGCCCATAGAGGGCTATGGTGAAAAGGGAAATATCCTCAGATGAAATCTGGAAAGAAGCTTTCTGAGAAACTGCTCTGTGATGTGTGACTTCCACTCACAGAGTTATATCTGTATTTCGTGGATCTCTTTGCTAGCCTTATTTGTGTGGAATGTGAGAACAGATATTTCGGATCCCTTTTAATACTATAGGGCCTAAGGAAATATCCTCCGATAACAAAGAGAAACAAGCTTTCTGAGAAAATTCTTTGTTTTCGGTGAAATCATCTCACAGAGTTAGAGCTTTCCCCTCAAGAAGCCTTTCGCTAAGGCACTTCTTGTGGAATTGGCAAAGTGATTTTTGGAAGCCCATAGAGGGCTATGGTGAAAAAGGAAATATCCTCAGATGAAATCTGGAAAGAAGCTTTCTGAGAAACTGCTTAGTGTTCTGTTAATTCATCTCACAGAGTTACATCTGTATTTCCTGAGTCTCTTTGCTAGCCTTATTTCTGTGGAATCTGAGAACAGATATTTCGGATCCCTTTGAAGGCTATAGGGCCAAAGAAAATATCCTCCGATAACAAAGAGAAAGAAGCTTTCTGAGAAACTTCTTTGTGTTCTGTGAAATCATCTCACAGAGATACACCTTTCCCCTCAAGAAGCCTTTCGCTAAGACAGTTCTTGTGGAATTGGCAAAGTGATATTTGGAAGCCCATAGAGCGCTCTGGTGAAAATGGAAATATCCTCAGATGAAATCTGGAAAGAAGCTTTCTGAGTAACTGCTTAGTGTTCTGTTAATTCATCTCACAGAGTTACATCTGTATTTCGTGGATCTCTTTGCTAGCCTTATTTCTGTGGAATCTGAGAACAGATATTTCGGATCCCTTTGAAAACAATAGGGCCAAAGTAAATATCCTCCGATAACAAAGAGAAAGAAGCTTTCTGAGAAACTTCTTTGTGTTCTGTGAAATCATCTCACAGAGTTACAGCTTTCCCCTCAAGAAGCCTTTTGCTAAGACAGTTCTTGTGGAATTGGGAAAGTGATATTTGGAAGCCCATAGAGGGCTATGGTGAAAAAGGAAATATCCTCAGATGAAATCTGGAAAGAAGCTTTCTGAGAAACTGCTCTGTGATGTGTGACTTCCACTCACAGAGTTACATCTGTATTTCGTGGATCTCTTTGCTAGCCTTATTTCTGTGGAATCTGAGATCAGATATTTCGGATCCCTTTTAATACTATAGGGCCGAAGGAAATATCCTCCGATAACAAAGAGAAACAAGCTTTCTGAGAAACTTCTTTGTTTTCGGTGAAATCACCTCACAGAGTTAGAGCTTTCCCCTCAAGAAGCCTTTCGCTGAGGCAGTTCTTGTGGAATTGGCAAAGTGATATTTGGAAGCCCAAAGAGGGCTATGGTGAAAAAGGAAATATCCTCAGATGAAATCTGGAAAGAAGCTTTCTGAGAAACAGCTTAGTGTTCTGTTAATTCATCTCACAGAGTTACATCTGTATTTCGTGAATCACTTTGCTAGTCTTATTTCTGTGGAATCTGAGAACAGATATTTCGGATCCCTTTGAAAACTATAGGGCCAAAGGAAATATCCTCCGATAACAAAGAGAAAGAAGCTTTCTGAGAAACTTCTTTGTGTTCTGTGAAATCATCTCACAGAGTTACTGCTTTCCCCTCAAGAAGCCTTTCGCTAAGACAGTTCTTGTGGAATTGGCAAAGTGATATTTGGAAGCCCATAGAGGGCTATGGTGAAAAGGGAAATATCCTTAGATGAAATCTGGAAAGAAGCTTTCTGAGAAACTGCTCTGTGATGTGTGACTTCCACTCACAGAGTTACATCTGTATTTCGTGGATCTCTTTGGTAGCCTTATTTCTGTGGAATCTGAGAACAGATATTTCGGATCCCTTTGAAGACTACAGGGCCAAAGGAAATATCCTCCGATAACAAAGAGAAAGAAGCTTTCTGAGAAACTTCTTTGTGTTCTGTGAAATCATCTCACAGAGTTACTGCTTTCCCTCAAGAAGTCTTTCGCTAAGACAGTTCTTGTGGAATTGGCAAAGTGATATTTGGAAGCCCATAGAGGGCTATGGTGAAAAGGGAAATATCCTCAGATGAAATCTGGAAAGAAGCTTTCTGAGAAACTGCTCTGTGATGTGTGACTTCCACTCACAGAGTTACATCTGTATTTCGTGGATCTCTTTGCTAGCCTTATTTCTCTGGAATCTGAGAACAGATATTTCGGATCCCTTTGAATACTATAGGGCCAAAGGAAATATCCTCTGATAACAAAGAGAAAGAAGATTTCTGAGAAACTTCTTTGTGTTCTGTGAAATCATCTCACAGAGTTACACCTTTCCCCTCAAGAAGCCTTTCGCTAAGACAGTTCTTGTGGAATTGGCAAAGTGATATTTGGCAGCCCATAGAGGGCTATGGTGAAAAAGGAAATATCCTCAGATGAAATCTGGAAAGAAGCTTTCTGAGAAACTGCTCTGTGATGTGTCACTTCCACTCACCGAGTTACATCTGTATTTCGTGGATCTCTTTGCTAGCCTTATTTCTGTGGAATCTGAGAACAGATATTTCGGATCCCTTTGAAGAATATAGGGCCAAAGGAAATATCCTCCGATAACAAAGAGAAAGAAGCTTTCTGAGAAACTTCTTTGTGTTCTGTGAAATCATCTCACAGAGTTACAGCTTTCCCCTCAAGAAGCCTTTCGCTAAGACAGTTCTTGTGGAATTGGCAAAGTGATATTTGGAAGCCCATAGAGGGCTATGGTGAAAAAGGAAATATCCTCAGATGAAATCTGGAAAGAAGCTTTCTGAGAAACTGCTTAGTGTTCTGTTAATTCATCTCACAGAGTTACATCTGTATTTCGTGGATCTCTTTGCTAGCCTTATTTCTGTGGAATCTGAGAACAGATATTTCGGATCCCTTTGAAGACTATAGGGCCAAAGGAAATATCCTCCGATAACAAAGAGAAAGAAGCTTTCTGAGAAACTTCTTTGTGTTCTGTGAAATCATCTCACAGAGTTACAGCTTTCCCCTCAAGAAGCCTTTCGCTAAGACAGTTCTTGTGGAATTGGCAAAGTGATATTTGGAAGCCCATAGAGGGCTCTGGTGAAAAAGGAAATATCCTCAGATGAAATCTGGAAAGAAGCTTTCTGAGTAACTGCTTAGTGTTCTGTTAATTCATCTCACAGAGTTACATCTGTATTTCGTGGATCTCTTTGCTAGCCTTATTTCTGTGGAATCTGAGAACAGATATTTCGGATCCCTTTGAAAAATATAGGGCCAAAGGAAATATCCTCCGATAACAAAGAGAAAGAAGCTTTCTGAGAAACTTCATTGTGTTCTGTGAAATCATCTCACAGAGTTACAGCTTTCCCCTCAAGAAGTCTTTCGCTAAGACAGTTCTTGTGGTATTGGCAAAGTGATATTTGGAAGCCCACAGAGGGCTATGGTGAAAAAGGAAATATCCTCAGATGAAATCTGGAAAGAAGCTTTCTGAGAAACTGCTTAGTGTTCTGTTAATTCATCTCACAGTGTTACATCTGTATTTCATGGATCTCTTTGCTGGTCTTATTTATGTGGAATCTGAAAACAGATATTTCAGATCCCTTTGAAGAATATAGGGCCAAAGGAAATATCCTCCGATAACAAAGAGAAATAAGCTTTCGGAGAAACTTCTTTGTGTTCTGTGAAATCATCTCACAGAGTTACAGCTTTCCCCTCAAGAAGCCTTTCCCTAAGACAGTTCTTGTGGAATTGGCAAAGTGATATTTGGAAGCCCATAGAGGGCTATGGTGAAAAAGGAAATATCCTCAGATCAAATCGGGAAAGAAGCTTTCTGAGAAACTACTCTGTGATGTGTCACTTCCACTCACAGAGTTACATCTGTATTTCGTGGATCTCTTTGCTAGCCTTATTTTTGTGGAATCTGAGAACTGATATTTCGGATCCCTTTGAAGACAATAGGGCCAAAGGAAATATCCTCCGATAACAAAGAGAAAGAAGTTTTCTGAGAAACTTCTTTGTGTTCTGTGAAATCATCTCACAGAGTTACAGCTTTCCCCTCAAGAAGCCTTTCGCTAAGACAGTTCTTGTGGAATTGGCAAAGTGATATTTGGAAGCCCATAGAGGGCTATGGTGAAAAAGGAAATATCCTCAGAAGAAATCTGGAAAGAAGCTTTCTGATTAACTGCTTAGTGTTCTGTTAATTCATCTCACAGAGTTACATCTGTATTTCGTGGATCTCTTTGCTAGCCTTATTTCTGTGGAATCTGAGAACAGATATTTCGGATCCCTTTGAAGACTATAGGGCCAAAGGAAATATCCTCCGATAACAAAGAGAAAGAAGCTTTCTGAGAAACTTCTTTGTGTTCTGTGAAATCATCTCACAGAGTTACAGCTTTCCCCTCAAGAAGCCTTTCGCTAAGACAGTTCTTGTGGAATTGGCAAAGTGATATTTGGAAGCCCACAGGGCTATGGTGAAAAAGGAAATATCCTCAGATGAAATCTGGAAAGAAGCTTTCTGAGAAACTGCTTAGTGTTCTGTTAATTCACCTCACAGTGTTACATCTGTATTTCATGGATCTCTTTGCTAGTCTTATTTATGTGGAATCTGAAAACAGATATATCGGATCCCTTTGAAGAATATAGGGCCAAAGGAAATATCCTCCGATAACAAAGAGAAAGAAGCTTTCTGAGAAACTTCTTTGTATTCTGTGAAATCATCTCACAGTGTTACAGCTTTCCCCTCAAGAAGCCTTTCCCTAAGACAGTTCTTGTGGAATTGGCAAAGTGATATTTGGAAGCCCATAGAGGGCTCTGGTGAAAATGGAAATATCCTCAGATGAAATCTGGAAAGAAGCTTTCTGAGAAACTGCTTAGTGTTCTGTTAATTCATCTCACAAAGTTACATCTGTATTTCATGGATCTCTTTGCTAGTCTTATTTCTGTGGAATCTGAGAACAGATAATTCGGATCCCTTTGAAGACTATAGGGCCAAAGGAAATATCCTCCGATAACAAAGAGAAAGAAGCTTTCTGGGAAACTTCTTTGTGTTCTGTGAAATCATCTCACAGAGTTACTGATTTCCCCTCAAGAAGTCTTTCGCTAAGACAGTTCTTGTGGAATTGGCAAAGTGATATTTGGCAGCCCATAGAGGGCTATGGTGAAAAGGGAAATATCCTCAGATGAAATCTGGAAAGAAGCTTTCTGAGAAACTGCTCTGTGATGTGTGACTTCCACTCACAGAGTTACATCTGCATTTCGTGGATCTCTTTGCTAGCCTTATTTCTGTGGAATCTGAGAACAGATATTTCGGATCCCTTTCAAGAATATAGGGCCAAAGGAAATATCCTCCGATAACAAAGAGAAAGAAGCTTTCTGAGAAACTTCTTTGTGTTCTGTGAAATCATCTCACAGAGTTACAGCTTTCCCCTCAAGAAGCCTTTCGCTAAGACGGTTCTTGTGCAATTGGCAAAGTGATATTTGGAAGCCCATAGAGGGCTATGGTGAAAAAGGAAATATCCTCAGATGAAATCTGGAAAGAAGCTTTCTGAGAAACTGCTTAGTGTTCTGTTAATTCATCTCACAGAGTTTCATCTGTATTTCGTGGATCTCTCTGCTAGCCTTATTTCTGTGGAATCTGAGAAGAGATATTTCGGATCCCTTTGAAGACTATAGGGCCAAAGGAAATATCCTCCGATAACAAAGAGAAAGAAGCTTTCTGAGAAACTTCTTTGTGTTCGGTGAAATCATCTCACAGAGTTACAGCTTTCCCCTCAAGAAGCCTTTCGCTAAGACAGTTCTTGTGGAATTGGCAAAGTGATATTTGGAAGCCCATAGAGGGCTATGGTGAAAAAGGAAATATCCTCAGATGAAATCTGGAAAGAAGCTTTCTGAGAAACTGCTTAGTGTTCTGTTAATTCATCTCACAGAGTTACATCTGCATTTCGTGGATCTCTTTGCTAGCCTTATTTCTGTGGAATCAGAGAACAGATATTTCGGATCCCTTTGACGTCTATAGGGCCAAAGGAAATATCCTCCAATAACAAAGAGAATGAAGCTCTCTGAGAAACTTCTTTGTGTTCGGTGAAATCATCTCACAGAGTTACAGCTTTCCCCTCAAGAAGCCTTTCGCTAAGACAGTTCTTGTGGAATTGGCAAAGTGATATTTGGAAGCCCATAGAGGGCTATGGTGAAAAAGGAAATATCCTCAGATGAAATCTGGAAAGAAGCTTTCTGAGAAACTGCTTAGTGTTCTGTTAATTCATCTCACAGAGTTACATCTGTATTTCGTGGATCTCTTTGCTAGTCTTATTTCTGTGGAATCTGAGGACAGATATTTCGGATCCCTTTGAAGACAATAGGGCCAAAGGAAATATCCTCCGATAACAAAGAGAAAGAAGCTTTCTGAGAAACTTCTTTGTGTTCTGTGAAATCATCTCACAGAGTTACAGCTTTTCCCTCAAGAAGCCTTTCGCTAAGACAGTTCTTGTGGAATTGGCAAAGTGATATTTGGAAGCCCATAGAGGGCTATGGTGAAAAGGGAAATATCCTCAGATGAAATCTGGAAAGAAGCTTTCTGAGAAACTGCTCTGTGATGTGTGACTTCCACTCACAGAGTTACATCTGTATTTCGTGGATCTCTTTGCTAGCCTTATTTCTGTGGAATCTGAGAACAGATACTTCGGATCCCTTTGAAAACTATAGGGCCAAAGGAAATATCCTCCGATAACAAAGAGAAAGAAGCTTTCTGAGAAACTTCTTTGGGTTCTGTGAAATCATCTCACAGAGTTACAGCTTTCCCCTCAAGAAGCCTTTCGCTAAGACAGTTCCTGTGGAAATGGCAAAGTGATATTTGGAAGCCCATAGAGGGCTATGGTGAAAAAGGAAATATCCTCAGATGAAATCTGGAAAGAAGCTTTCTGAGAAACTGCTCTGTGATGTGTAACTTCCACTCACAGAGTTACATCTGTATTTCGTGGATCTCTTTGCTAGCCTTATTTCTGTGGAATCTGAGAACAGATATTTTGGATCCCTTTGAAGAATATAGGGCCAAAGGAAATATCCTCCGATAACAAAGAGAAAGAAGCTTTCAGAGAAACTTCTTTGTGTTCTGTGAAATCATCTCACAGAGTTACAGCTTTCCCCTCAAGAAGACTTTCGCTAAGACGGTTCTTGTGGAATTGGCAAAGTGATAGTTGGAAGCCCATAGAGGGCTCTGGTGAAAAAGGAAATATCCTCAGATGAAATCTGGAAAGAAGCTTTCTGAGTAACCGCTTAGTGTTCTGTTAATTCATCTCACAGAGTTTCAACTGTATTTCGTGGATCTCTTTGCTAGCCTTATTTCTGTGGAATCTGAGAACAGATATTTCGGATCCCTTTGAAGACTATAGGGCCAAAGAAATATCCTCCGATAACAAAGAGAAAAAGCTTTCTGAGAAACTTCTTTGTGTTCTGTGAAATCATCTCACAGAGTTACAGCTTTCCCCTCAAGAAGTCTTTCGCTAAGACAGTTCTTGTGGAATTGGCAAAGTGATATTGGAAGCCCATAGAAGGCTATGGTGAAAAAGGAAATATCCTCAGATGAAATCTGGAAAGAAGCTTTCTGAGAAACTGCTTAGTGTTCTGTTAATTCTTCTCACAGAGTTACATCTGTATTTCGTGGATCTCTTTGCTAGCCTTATTTCTGTGGAATCTGAGAACAGATATTTCGGATCCCTTTGAAGACTATAGGGCCAAAGGAAATATCCTCCGATAACAAAGAGAAGGAAGCTTTCTGAGAAACTTCTTTGTGTTCTGTGAAATCATCTCACAGAGTTACAGCTTTCCCCTCAAGAAGCCTTTCCCTAAGACAGTTCTTGTGGAATTGGCAAAGTGATATTTGGAAGCCCATAGAGGTCTATGGTGAAAAAGGAAATATCCTCAGATGAAATCTGGAAAGAAGCTTTCTGAGAAACTGCTTAGTGTTCTGTTAATTCAACTCACAGAGTTACATCTGTATTTCGTGGATCTCTTTGCTAGCCTTATTTCTGTGGAATCTGAGAACAGATATTTCGGAACCCTTTGAAGACTATAGGGCCAAAGGAAATATCCTCCGATAACAAAGAGAAAGAAGCTTTCTGAGAAACTTCTTTGTGTTCTTTGAAATCATCTCACAGAGTTACAGCTTTCCCCTCAAGAAGCCTTTCGCTAAGACAGTTCTTGTGGAATTGGTAAAGTGATATTTGGAAGCCCATAGAGGGCTCTGGTGAAAAAGGAAATATCCTCAGATGAAATCTGGAAAGAAGCTTTCTGAGAAACTGCTTAGTGTTCTTTTAATTCATCTCACAGAGTTACATCTGTATTTCTTGGATCTCTTTGCTAGCCTTATTTCTGTGGAATCTGAGAACAGATATTTCGGATCCCTTTGAAGACTATAGGGCCAAAGGAAATATCCTCCGATAACAAAGAGAAAGAAGCTTTCTGAGAAACTTCTTTGTGTTCTGTGAAATCATCTCACAGAGTTACAGCTTTCCCCTCAAGAAGTCTTTCGTTAAGACAGTTCCTGTGGAATTGGCAAAGTGATATTTGGAAGCCCTTAGAGGGCTATGGTGAAAAAGGAAATATCCTCAGATGAAATCTGGAAAGAAGCTTTCTGAGAAACTGCTTAGTGTTCTGTTAATTCATCTCACAGAGTTACATCTGTATTTCTTGGATCTCTTTGCTAGCCTTATTTCTGTGGAATCTGAGAACAGATATTTCGGATCCCTTTGAAGACTATAGGGACAAAGGAAATATCCTCCGATAACAAAGAGAAAGAAGCTTTCTGAGAAACTTCTTTGTGTTCTGTGAAATCATCTCACAGAGTTACAGCTTTCACCTCAGGAAGCCTTTCGCTATGACAGTTCTTGTGGAATTGGCAAAGTGATATTTGGAAGCCCATAGAGGGCTATGGTGAAAAAGGAAATATCCTTAGATGAAATCTGGAAAGAAGCTTTCTGAGAAACTGCTCTGTGATGTGTGACTTCCACTCACAGAGTTACATCTGTATTTCGTGGATCTCTTTGCTAGCCTTATTTCTGTGGAATCTGAGAACAGATATTTCGGATCCATTTGAAGACTATAGGGCCAAAGGAAATGTCCTCCGATAACAAAGAGAAAGAAGCTTTCTGAGAAACTTCTTTGTGTTCTGTGAAATCATCTCACAGAGTTACAGCTTTCCCCTCAAGAAGCCTTTAGCTAAGACAGTTCTTGTGGAATTGGCAAAGTGATATTTGGAAGTCCATAGAGGGATCTGGTGAAAAACGAAATATCCTCAGATGAAATCTGGAAAGAAGTTTTCTGAGAAACTGCTTAGTGTTCTGTTAATTCATCTCACAGAGTTACATCTGTATTTCGTGGATCTCTTTGCTAGCCTTATTTCTGTGGAATCTGAGAACAGATATTTCGGATCCCTTTGAAGACTACAGGGCCAAAGGAAATATCCTCCGATAACAAAGAGAAAGAAGCTTTCTGAGAAACTTCTTTGTGTTCTGTGAAATCATCTCACAGAGTTACAGCTTTCCCCTCAAGAAGCCTTTCGCTAAGACAGTTCTTGTGGAATTGGCAAAGTGATATTTGGAAGCCCATAGAGGGCTATGGTGAAAAAGGAAATATCCTTAGATGAAATCTGGAAAGAAGCTTTCTGAGAAACTGCTCTGTGATGTGTGACTTCCACTCACAGAGTTACATCTGTATTTCGTGGATCTCTTTGCTAGCCTTATTTCTGTGGAATCTGAGAACAGATATTTCGGATCCATTTGAAGACTATAGGGCCAAAGGAAATATCCTCCGATAACAAAGAGAAAGAAGCTTTCTGAGAAACTTCCTTGTGTTCCGTGAAATCATCTCACAGAGTTACAGCTTTCCCCTCAAGAAGCCTTTCGCTAAGACAGTTCTTGTGGAATTGGCAAAGTGATATTTGGAAGCCCATAGAGGGCTATGGTGAAAAAGGAAATATCCTCAGATGAAATCTGGAAAGAAGCTTTGGAGAAAATGCTCAGTGTTCTGTTAATTCATCTCACAGAGTTACATCTATATATCGTGCATCTCTTTGCTAGCCTTATTTCTGTGGAATCTGAGAACAGATATTTCGGATCCGTTTGAAGACTATAGGGCCAAAGGAAATATCCTCCGATAACAAAGAGAAAGAAGCTTACTGAGAAACTTCTTTGTGTTCTGGGAAATCATCTCACAGAGTTACAGCTTTCACCTCAAGAAGCCTTTCGCTAAGACAGTTCTTGTGGAATTGTCAAAGTGATATTTGGACGCCCATTGAGGGCTATGGTGAAAAAGGAAATATCCTCAGATGAAATGTGGAAAGAAGCTTTCTGAGAAACTGCTTAGTGTTCTGTTAATTCTTCTCACAGAGTTACATCTGTATTTCGTGGATCTCATTGCTAGCCTTATTTCTGTGGAATCTGAGAAGAGATATTTCGGATCCCTTTGAAGACTATGGGGCCAAAGGAAATGTCCTCCGATAACAAAGAGAAAGAAGCTTTCTGAGAAACTTCTTTGTGTTCTGTGAAATCATCTCACAGAGTTACAGCTTTCCCCTCAAGAAACCTTTCGCTAAGACAGTTCTTGTGGAATTGGCAAAGTGATATTTGGAAGCCCATAGAGGGCTATGGTGAAAAAGGAAATATCCTCAGATGAAATCTGGAAAGAAGCTTTCTGAGAAACTGCTTAGTGTTCTGTTAGTTCATCTCACAGAGTTATATGAGTATTTCGTGGATCTCTTTGCTAGCCTTATTTCTGTGGAATCTGAGAACAGATATTTCGGATCCCTTTGAAGAGTATAGGGCCAAAGAAAATATCCTCCGATAGCAAAGAGAAAGAAGCTTTCTGAGAAAATTCTTTGTGTTCTGTGAAATCATCTCACAGAGTTACAGCTTTCCCCTCAAGAAGCCTTTCGCTAAGACAGTTCTTGTGGAATTGGCAAAGTGATATTTGGAAGCCCATAGAGGGCTATGGTGAAAAAGGAAATATCCTCAGATGAAATCTGGAAAGAAGCTTTCTGAGTAACTGCTTAGTGTTCTCTTAATTCATCACAGAGTTACATCTGTATTTCGTGGATCTCTTTGCTAGCCTTATTTCTGTGGAATCTGAGAACAGATATTTCGGATCCATTTGAAGACTATAGGGCCAAAGGAAATATCCTCCGGTAACAAAGAGAAAGAAGCTTTCTGAGAAGCTTCTTTGTGTTCGATGAAATCATCTCACAGAGTTACAGCTTTCCCCTTAAGAAGCCTTTCGCTAAGACAGTTCTTGTCGAATAGGCAATGTGATATTTGGAAGCCCATAGAGGGCTATGGTGAAAAAGGAAATATCCTCAGATGAAATATGGAAAGAAGCTTTCTGAGAAACTGCTTAGTGTTCTGTTAATTCATCTCACAGAGTTACATCTGTATTTCGGGGATCTCTTTGCTAGCCGTATTTCTGTGGAATCTAAGAGATTCCACAGAAATAAGATAGAACAGATATTTCGGAGCCCTTTGAAGACTATAGGGCCAAAGGAAATATCCTCTGATAACAAAGAGAAAGAAGCTTTCTGAGAAACTTCTTTGTGTTCTGTGAAATCATCTCACAGAGTTACAGCTTTCCCCTCAAGAAGCCTTTCGCTAAGACAGTTCTTGTGGAATTGTCAAAGTGATATTTGGAAGCCCATAGAGGGCTATGGTGAAAAAGGAAATATCTTCAGATGAAATCTGGAAAGAAGCTTTCTGAGAAACTGCTTAGTGTTCTGTTAATTCATCGCACCGAGTTATATCTGTATTTCGAAGATCTCTTTGCTGGCCTTATTTCTGTGGAATCTGAGAACAGATATTTCGGATCCCTTTGAAGACTATAGGGCCAAAGGAAATATCCTCCGATAACAAAGAGAAAGAAGCTTTCTGAGAAACTTCTTTGTGTTCTGTGAAATCATCTCACAGAGATACAGCTTTCCCCTCAAGAAGCCTTTCGCTAAGACAGTTATTGTGGAAATGGCAAAGTGATATTTGGAAGCCCATAGAGGGCTATGGTGAAAAAGGAAATATCCTGAGAAGAAATCTGGAAAGAAGCTTTCTGAGAAACTGCTCTGTGATGTGTGACTTCCACTCACAGTTTTACATCTGTATTTGGTGGATCTCTTTGCTAGCCTTATTTCTGTTGAATCTGAGAACAGACATTTCGGATCCCTTTGAGGACTATAGGGCCAAAGGAAATATCCTCCGATAACAAAGAGAAAGAAGATTTCTGAGAAACTTCTTTGTGTTCTGTGAAATCATCTCACAGATTTACAGCTTTTCCCTCAAGAAGCCTTTCGCTAAGACAGTTCTTGGGGAGTTGGCAAAGTGATATTTGGAAGCCCATAGAGGGCTATGGTGAAAAAGGAAATATCCTCAGATGAAATCTGGAAAGAAGCTTTCGGAGAAAATGCTTAGTGTTCTGTTAATTCATCTCACAGAGTTACATATGTATATCGTGCATCTCTTTGCTAGCCTTATTTCTGTGGAATCTGAGAACAGATATTTCGGATCCCTTTGAAGACTATAGGGCCAAAGGAAATATCCTCCGATAACAAAGAGAAAGAAGCTTTCTGAGAAACTTCTTTGTGTTCTGTGAAATCATCTCACAGAGTTACAGCTTTCCCCTCAAGAAGCCTTTCGATGAGACAGTTCTTGTGGAATTGGCAAAATGATATTTGGAAGCCCATTGAGGGCTATGGTGAAAAAGGAAATATCCTCAGATGAAATCTGGAAAGAAGCTTTCTGAGAAACTGCTCTGTGATGTGTGACTTCCACTCGAAGATTTACATCTGTATTTCGTGGATATCTTTGCTAGCCTTATTTCTGTGGAATCTGAGAACAGATATTTCGGATCCATTTGAAGACTATAGGGCCAAAGGAAATATCCTCCGATAACAAAGAGAAAGAAGCTTTCTGAGAAACTTCTTTGTGTTCTGTGAAATCATCTCACAGAGTTACAGCTTTCCCCTCAAGAAGCCTTTCGCTAAGACAGTTCTTTTGGAATTGGCAAAGTGATATTTGGAAGCCCATAGAGGGCTATGGTGAAAAAGGAAATATCCTCAGATGAAATCAGGAAAGAAGCGTTCTGAGAAACTGCTTAGTGTTCTGTTAGTTCATCTCACAGAGTTATATGAGTATTTCGTGGATCTCTTTGCTAGCCTTATTTCTGTGGAATCTGAGAACAGATATTTCGGATCCCTTTGAAGAGTATAGGGCCAAAGAAAATATCCTCCGATAGCAAAGAGAAAGAAGCTTTCTGAGAAAATTCTTTGTGTTCTGTGAAATCATCTCACAGAGTTACAGCTTTCCCCTCAAGAAGCCTTTCGCTAAGACAGTTCTTGTGGAATTGGCAAAGTGATATTTGGAAGCCCATAGAGGGCTATGGTGAAAAAGGAAATATCCTCAGATGAAATCTGGAAAGAAGCTTTCTGAGTAACTGCTTAGTGTTCTCTTAATTCATCACAGAGTTACATCTGTATTTCGTGGATCTCTTTGCTAGCCTTATTTCTGTGGAATCTGAGAACAGATATTTCGGATCCATTTGAAGACTATAGGGCCAAAGGAAATATCCTCCGGTAACAAAGAGAAAGAAGCTTTCTGAGAAGCTTCTTTGTGTTCGATGAAATCATCTCACAGAGTTACAGCTTTCCCCTTAAGAAGCCTTTCGCTAAGACAGTTCTTGTCGAATAGGCAATGTGATATTTGGAAGCCCATAGAGGGCTATGGTGAAAAAGGAAATATCCTCAGATGAAATATGGAAAGAAGCTTTCTGAGAAACTGCTTAGTGTTCTGTTAATTCATCTCACAGAGTTACATCTGTATTTCGTGGATCTCTTTGCTAGCCGTATTTCTGTGGAATCTAAGAGATTCCACAGAAATAAGATAGAACAGATATTTCGGAGCCCTTTGAAGACTATAGGGCCAAAGGAAATATCCTCTGATAACAAAGAGAAAGAAGCTTTCTGAGAAACTTCTTTGTGTTCTGTGAAATCATCTCACAGAGTTACAGCTTTCCCCTCAAGAAGCCTTTCGCTAAGACAGTTCTTGGGGAATTGTCAAAGTGATATTTGGAAGCCCATAGAGGGCTATGGTGAAAAAGGAAATATCTTCAGATGAAATCTGGAAAGAAGCTTTCTGAGAAACTGCTTAGTGTTCTGTTAATTCATCGCACCGAGTTATATCTGTATTTCGAAGATCTCTTTGCTGGCCTTATTTCTGTGGAATCTGAGAACAGATATTTCGGATCCCTTTGAAGACTATAGGGCCAAAGGAAATATCCTCCGATAACAAAGAGAAAGAAGCTTTCTGAGAAACTTCTTTGTGTTCTGTGAAATCATCTCACAGAGATACAGCTTTCCCCTCAAGAAGCCTTTCGCTAAGACAGTTATTGTGGAAATGGCAAAGTGATATTTGGAAGCCCATAGAGGGCTATGGTGAAAAAGGAAATATCCTGAGAAGAAATCTGGAAAGAAGCTTTCTGAGAAACTGCTCTGTGATGTGTGACTTCCACTCATAGTTTTACATCTGTATTTGGTGGATCTCTTTGCTAGCCTTATTTCTGTTGAATCTGAGAACAGACATTTCGGATCCCTTTGAGGACTATAGGGCCAAAGGAAATATCCTCCGATAACAAAGAGAAAGAAGATTTCTGAGAAACTTCTTTGTGTTCTGTGAAATCATCTCACAGATTTACAGCTTTTCCCTCAAGAAGCCTTTCGCTAAGACAGTTCTTGGGGAGTTGGCAAAGTGATATTTGGAAGCCCACAGAGGGCTATGGTGAAAAAGGAAATATCCTCAGATGAAATCTGGAAAGAAGCTTTCGGAGAAAATGCTTAGTGTTCTGTTAATTCATCTCACAGAGTTACATGTGTATATCGTGCATCTCTTTGCTAGCCTTATTTCTGTGGAATCTGAGAACAGATATTTCGGATCCCTTTGAAGACTATAGGGCCAAAGGAAATATCCTCCGATAACAAAGAGAAAGAAGCTTACTGAGAAACTTCTTTGTGTTCTGTGAAATCATCTCACAGAGTTACAGCTTTCACCTCAAGAAGCCTTTCGCTAAGACAGTTCTTGTGGAATTGGCAAAGTGATATTTGGAAGCCCATAGAGGGCTATGGTGAAAAAGGAAATATCCTCAGATGAAATCTGGAAAGAAGCTTTCTGAGAAACTGCTTAGTGTTCTGTTAATTCATCTCACAGAGTTACATCTGTATTTCGTCTATCTCTTTGCTAGCCTTATTTCTGTGGAATCTGAGAACAGATATTTCGGATCCCTTTGAAGACTATAGGACCAAAGGAAATATCCTCCGATAACAAAGAGAAAGAAGCTTTCTGAGAAACTTCTTTGTGTTCTGTGAAATCATCTCACAGAGTTACAGCTTTCCCCTCAAGAAGCCTTTCGCTGAGACAGTTCTTGTGGAATTGGCAAAATGATATTTGGAAGCCCATTGAGGGCTATGGTGAAAAAGGAAATATCCTTAGATGAAATCTGGAAAGAAGCTTTCTGAGAAACTGCTCTGTGATGTGTGACTTCCACTCGAAGATTTACATCTGTATTTCGTGGATATCTTTGCTAGCCTTATTTCTGTGGAATCTGAGAACAGATATTTCGGATCCATTTGAAGACTATAGGGCCAAAGGAAATATCCTCCGATAACAAAGAGAAAGAAGCTTTCTGAGAAACTTCTTTGTGTTCTGTGAAATCATCTCACAGAGTTACAGCTTTCCCCTCAAGAAGCCTTTCGCTAAGACAGTTCTTTTGGAATTGGTAAAGTGATATTTGGAAGCCCATAGAGGGCTACGGTGAAAAAGGAAATATCCTCAGATGAAATCTGGAAAGAAGCTTTCTGAGAAACTGTTCTGTGATGTGTGACTTCCACTCACAGAGTTACATCTGTATTTCGTGGATCTCTTTGCTAGCCTTATTTCTGTGGAATCTGAGAACAGATATTTCGGATCCCTCTGAAGACTATAGGGCCAACGGAAATATCCTCCGATAAAAAAGAGAAAGAATCTTTCTGAGAAACTTCTTTGTGTTCTGTAAAATCATCTCACAGAGTTACAGCTTTCCCCTCAGGAAGCCTTTCGCTAAGACAGTTCTTGTGGAATTGGCAAAGTGACATTTCGAAGCCCTTAGAGGGCTATGGTGAAAAAGGAAATATCCTCAGATGAAATCTGTAAAGAAGCTTTCTGAGAAAATGCTCTGTGATGTGTGACTTCCACTCGAAGAGTTACATCTGTATTTCGTGGATCTCTTTGCTAGCCTTATTTCTGTGGAATCTGAGAACAGATATTTCGGATCCATTTGAAGACTATAGGGCTAAAGGAAATATCCTCCGATAACAAAGAGAAAGAAGCTTTCTCAGAAACTTCCTTGTGTTCCGTGAAATCATCTCACAGAGTTACAGCTTTCCCCTCAGGAAGCCTTTCGCTAAGACAGTTCTTGTGGAATTGGCAAAGTGATATTTGGAAGCCCATAGAGGGCTATGGTGAAAAAGGAAATATCCTCAGATGAAATCTGGAAAGAAGCTTTCTGAGAAAATGCTTAGTGTTCTGTTAATTCATCTCACAGAGTTTCATCTGTATATCGTGCATCTCTTTGCTAGCCTTATTTCTGTGGAATCTGAGAACTGATATTTCGGATCCCTTTGAATACTATAGGGCCAAAGGAAATATCCTCCGATAACAAAGAGAAAGAAGCTTACTGAGAAACTTCTTTGTGTTCTGTGAAATCATCTCACAGAGTTACAGCTTTCACCTCAAGAAGCCTTTCGCTAAGACAGTTCTTGTGGAATTGGCAAAGTGATATTTGGAAGCCCATAGAGGGCTATGGTGAAAAAGGAAATATCCTCAGATGAAATCTGGAAAGAAGCTTTCTTAGAAACTGCTCTGTGATGTGTGACTTCCACTCGAAGAGTTACATCTGTATTTCGTGGATCCCTTTGCTAGCCTTATTTCTGTGGAATCGGAGAACAGATATTTCGGATCCATTTGAAGACTATAGGGCCAAAGGAAATATCCTCCGATAACAAAGAGAAAGAAGCTTACTGAGAAACTTCTTTGTGTTCTGGGAAATCATCTCACAGAGTTACAGCTTTCACCTCAAGAAGCCTTTCGCTAAGACAGTTCTTGTGGAATTGGCAAAGTGATATTTGGAAGCCCATAGAGGGCTATGGTGAAAAAGGAAATATCCTCAGATGAAATCTGGAAAGAAGCTTTCTGAGAAACTGCTTAGTGTTCTGTTAATTCATCTCACAGAGTTACATCTGTATTTCGTCTTTCTCTTTGCTAGCCGTATTTCTGTGGAATCTGAGAACAGATATTTCGGATCCCTTTGAAGAGTATAGGGCCAAAGGAAATATCCTCCGATAACAAAGAGAAAGAAGCTTAATGAGAAACTTCTTTGTGTTCTGTGAAATCATCTCACAGAGTTACAGCTTTCCCCTCAAGAAGCCTTTCGCTGAGACAGTTCTTGTGGAATTGGCAAAATGATATTTGGAAGCCCATTGAGGGCTATGGTGAAAAAGGAAATATCCTCAGATGAAATCTGGAAAGAAGCTTTCTGAGAAACTGCTCTGTGATGTGTGACTTCCGCTCGAAGATTTACATCTGTATTTCGTGGATATCTTTGCTAGCCTTATTTCTGTGGAATCTGAGAACAGATATTTTGGATCCATTTGAAGACTATAGGGCCAAAGGAAATATCCTCCGATAACAAAGAGAAAGAAGCTTTCTGAGAAACTTCTTTGTGTTCCGAGAAATCATCTCACAGAGTTACAGCTTTCCCCTCAAGAAGCCTTTCTCTAAGACAGTTCTTTTTGAATTGGCAAAGTGATATTTGGAAGCCCATAGAGGGCTATGGTGAAAAAGGAAATATCCTCAGATGAAATCTGGAAAGAAGCTTTCTGAGAAACTGTTCTGTGATGTGTGACTTCCATTCACAGAGTTACATCTGTATTTCGTGGATCTCTTTGCTGGCCTTATTTCTGTGGAATCTGAGAACAGATGTTTCGGATCCCTCTGAAGACTATAGGGCCAAAGGAAATATCCTCCGATAAAAAAGAGAAAGAAGCTTTCTGAGAAACTTCTTTGTGTTCTGTAAAATCATCTCACAGAGTTACAGCTTTCCCCTCAGGAAGCCTTTCGCTAAGACAGTTCTTGTGGAATTGGCAAAGTGACATTTCGAAGCCCATAGAGGGCTATGGTGAAAAAGGAAATATCCTCAGATGAAATCTGGAAAGAAGCTTTCTGAGAAACTGCTCTGTGATGTGAGACTTCCACTCGAAGATTTACATCTGTATTTCGTGGATCTCTTTGCTAGCCTTATTTCTGTGGAATCTGAGAACAGATATTTCGGATCCATTTGAAGACTATAGGGCCAAAGGAAATATCCTCTGATAACAAAGAGAAAGAAGCTTTCTGAGAAACTTCTTTGTGTTCCGTGAAATCATCTCACAGAGTTACAGCTTTCCCCTCAAAAATCCTTTCGCTAAGACAGTTCTTGTGGAATTGGCAAAGTGATATTTGGAAGCCCATAGAGGGCTATGGTGAAAAAGGAAATATCCTCAGATGAAATCTGGAAAGAAGCTTTCTGAGAAACTGTTCTGTGATGTGTGACTTCCACTCAGAGAGTTACATCTGTATTTCGTGGATCTCTTTGCTAGCCTTTTTTCTGTGGAATCTGAGAACAGGTATTTCGGATCCCTCTGAAGACTATAGGGCCAAAGGAAGTATCCTCCGATAAAAAAGAGAAAGAAGCTTTGTGAGAAACTTCTTTGTGTTCTGTAAAATCATCTCACAGAGTTACAGCTTTCCCCTCAGGAAGCCTTTCGCTAAGACAGTTCTTGTGGAATTGGCAAAGTGACATTTCGAAGCCCATAGAGGGCTATGGTGAAAAAGGAAATATCCTCAGATGAAATCTGGAAAGAAGCTTTCTGAGAAAATGCTTAGTGTTCTGTTAATTCATCTCACAGAGTTACATCTGTATATCGTGCATCTCTTTGCTAGCCTTATTTCTGTGGAATCTGAGAACAGATATTTCGGATCCCTTTGAAGACTATAGGGCCAAAGGAAATATCCTCCGATAACAAAGAGAAAGAAGCTTACTGAGAAACTTCTTTGTGTTCCGTGAAATCATCTCACAGAGTTACAGCTTTCACCTCAAGAAGGCTTTCCCTAAGACAGTTCTTGTGGAATTGGCAAAGTGATATTTGGAAGCCCATAGAGGGCTATGGTGAAAAAGGAAATATCCTCAGATGAAATCTGGAAAGAAGCTTTCTGAGAAACTGTTCTGTGATGTGTGACTTCCACTCACAGAGTTACATCTGTATTTCCTGGATCTCTTTGCTAGCCTTATTTCTGTGGAATCTGAGAACAGATATTTCGGATCCCTCTGAAGACTATAGGGCCAAAGGAAATATCCTCCGATAAAAAAGAGAAAGAAGCTTTCTGAGAAACTTCTTTGTGTTCTGTAAAATCATCTCACAGAGTTACAGTTTTCCCCTCAGGAAGCCTTTCGCTAAGACAGTTCTTGTGGAATTGGCAAAGTGACATTTCGAAGCCCATAGAGGGCTATGGTGAAAAAGGAAATATCCTCAGATGAAATTTGGAAAGAAGCTTTCTGAGAAACTGCTTAGTGTTCTGTTAATTCATCTCACAGAGTTATATCTGTATTTCGTGGATCTCTTTGCTAGCCTTATTTCTGTGGAATCTGAGAACAGATATTTCGGATCCCTTTGAAGTCTATAGTGCCAAAGGAAATATCCTCCGATAACAAAGAAAAAGAAGCTTTCTGAGAAACTTCTTTGTGTTCCGTGAAATCATCTCACAGAGTTACAGCTTTCCCCTCAAGAAGCCTTTCGCTAGGACAGTTCTCCTGGAATTTGCAAAGTGATATTTGAAAGCCCATAGAGATCTATGGTGAAAAAGGAAATATCCTCAGATGAAATCTGGAAAGAAGCTCTGAGAAACTGCTTAGTGTTCTGTTAATTCATCTCACAGAGTTACATCTGTATTTCGTGGATCTCTTTGCTCGCCTTATTTCTGTGGAATCTGAGAACAGATATTTCGGATCCCTTTGAAGACTATAGGGCCAAAGGAAATATCCTCCGATAACAAAGAGAAAGAAGCTTTCTGAGAAACTTATTTGTGTTCTGTGAAATCAACTCACAGAGTTACAGCTTTCACCTCAAGCAGCCTTTCGCTAAGACAGTTCTTGTGGAATTGGCAAAGTGATATTTGGAAGCCCATAGAGGGCTATGGTGAAAAAGGAAATATCCTCAGATGAAATCTGGAAAGAAGCTTTCTGAGAAACTGCTCTGTGATGTGTGACTTCCACTCGAAGAGTTACATCTGTATTTCGTGGATCTCTTTGCTAGCCTTATTTCTGTGGAATCGGAGAACAGATATTTCGGATCCCTTTGAAGACTATAGGGACAAAGGAAATATCCTCCGATAACAAAGGGAAAGAAGCTTTCTGAGAAACGTCTTTGTGTTCTGTGAAATCCTCTCACAGAGTTACAGCTTTCCCCTCAAGAAGCCTTTCGCTAAGACAGTTCTTGTGGAATTGGCAAAGTGATATTTGGAAGCCCATAAAGGGCTATGGTGAAAAAGGAAATATCCTCAGATGAAATCTGGAAAGAAGCTTTCTGAAAAACTGCTTAGCGTTCTGTTAATTCATCTCACAGAGTTACATCTGTATTTCGTGGATCTCTTTGCTAGCCTTATATCTGTGGAATCTGAGAACAGATATTTCGGTTCCATTTGAAGACTATAGGGCCAAAGGAAATATCCTCCGATAACGAAGAGAAAGAAGCTTTCTGAGAAACTTCCTTGTGTTCCGTGAAATCATCTCACCGATTTACAGCTTTCCCCTCAAGAAGCCTTTCGCCAAGACAGTTCTTGTGGAATTAGCAAAGTGATATTTATAAGCCCATAGAGGGCTATGGTGAAAAAGGAAATATCCTCAGATGAAATCTGGAAAGAAGCTTTCTGAGAAACTGCTTAGTGTTCTGTTAATTCATCTCAAAGAGTTACATCTGTATTTCGTGGATCTCTTTGCTAGCCTTATTTCTGTGGACTCTGAGAACTGATATTTCGGATCCCTTTGAAGACTATAGGGCCAAAGGAAATATCCTTCGATAAAAAAGAGAAAGAAGCTTTCTGAGAAACTTCTTTGTGTTCTGTGAAATCATCTCACAGAGTTACAGCTTTCCCCTCAGGAAGCCTTTCGCTAAGACAGTTCTTCTGGAATTGGCAAAGTGACATTTCGAAGCCCATTGAGGGCTATGGTGAAAAAGGAAATATCCTCAGATGAAATCCGGAAAGAAGCTTTCTGAGAAACTGCTCTGTGGTGTGTGATTTCCACTCGCAGAGTTACATCTGTATTTCGTGGATCTCTTTGCTAGCCTTATTTCTGTGGAATCTGAGAACAGATATTTCGGATCCATTTGAAGACTATAGGGCCAAAGGAAGTATCCTCCGATAACAAAGAGAAAGAAGCTTTCTGAGAAACTTCCTTGTGTTCCGTGAAATCATCTCACAGAGTTACAGCTTTCTCCTCAAGAAGCTTTTCGCTAAGACAGTTCTTGTGGAATTAGCAAAGTGATATTTGGAAGCCCATAGAGGGCTATGGTGAAAAAGGAAATATCCTCAGATGAAATCTGGAAAGAAGCTTTCTGAGAAAATGCTTAGTGTTCTGTTAATTCATCTCACAGAGTTACATCTGTATTTCGTGGATATCTTTGCTAGCCTTATTTCTGTGGAATCTGAGAACCGATATTTTGGATCCCTTTGAAGACTATAGGGCCAAAGGAAATATCCTCCGATAACAAAGAGAAAGAAGCTTACTGAGAAACTTCTTTGTGTTCTGTGAAATCATCTCACAGAGTTACAGCTTTCCCCTCAAAGAAGCCTTTCGCTAAGACAGTTCTTGTGGAATTGGCAAAGTGATATTTGGTAGCCCATAGAGGGCTATGGTGAAAAAGGAAATATCCTCAGATGAAATCTAGAAAGAAGCTTTCTGAGAAACTGCTCTGTGATGTGTGACTTCCACTCGAAGAGTTACATCTGTATTTCGTGGATCTCTTTGCTAGCCTTATTTCTGTGGAATCGGAGAACAGATACTTCGGATCCCTTTGAAGACTATAGGGACAAAGGAAATAACCTCCGATAAAAAAGAGAAAGAAGCTTTCTGAGAAACTTCTTTGTGTTCTGTGTAATCATCTCACAGAGTTACAGCTTTCCCCTCAAGAAGCCTTTCGCTAAGACAGTTCTTGTGGAATTGGCAAAGTGATATTTGGAAGCCCATAGAGGGCTATGGTGAAAAAGGAAATATCCTCAGATGAAATCTGGAAAGAAGCTTTCTGAGAAACTCCTCTGTGATGTGTGACTTCCACTCACAGAGTTACATCTGTATTTCGTGGATCTCTTTGCTAGCCTTATTTCTGTGGAATCTGAGAATAGATATTTCGGATCCCTTTGAAGACTATAGGGCCAAAGGAAATACCCTCCGATAACAAAGAGAAGGAAGCTTTCTGAGAAACTTCTTTGTGTTCCGTGAAATCATCTCACAGAGTTACAGCTTTCCCCTCAAGAAGCCTTTCGCTAAGACAGTTCTTGTGTAATTGGCAAAGTGATATTTGGAATCCCATAGACGGCTCTGGTGAAAAAGGAAATATCCTAAGATGAAATCTGGAAAGAAGCTTTCTGAGAAACTGTTCTGTGATGTGTGACTTCCACTCACAGAGTTACATCTGTATTTCGTGGATCTCTTTGCTAGCCTTATTTCTGTGGAATCGGAGAACAGATATTTAGGATCCCTTTGAAGACTCTAGGGCCAAAGGAAATATCCTCCGATAACAAAGAGAAAGAAGATTTCTGAAAAACTTCTTTGTGTTCTGTGAAATGATCTCACAAGTTACAGATTTCCTCTCAAGAAGCCTTTCGCTAAGACATTTCTTTTGGAATTGGCAAAGTGATATTTGGAAGCCCATAGAGGGCTATGGTGAAAAAGGAAATATCCTCAGATGAAATATGGAAAGAAGCTTTCTGAGAAACTGCTTAGTGTTCTGTTAATTCATCTCACAGAGTTACATCTGTATGTCGTGGATCTCTTTGCTAGCCTTATTTCTGTGGAATCTGAGAACAGATATTTCGGATCCCTTTGAAGACTATAGGGCCAAAGGAAATATCCTCCGATAACAAAGAGAAAGAAGCTTACTGAGAAATTTCTTTGTGTTCTGTGAAATCACCACACAGAGTTAGAGCTTTCCACTCAAGAAGCCTTTCGCTAAGACAGTTCTTGTGGAATTGGCAAAGTGATATTTGGAAGCCCATAGAGGGCTATGGTGAAATAGGAAATATCCTCAGATGAAACCTGGAAAGAAGCTTTCTGAGAAACTGCTTAGTGTTCTGTTAATTCATCTCACAGAGTTACATCTGTATTTCGTGGATCTCTTTGCTAGCCTTATTTCTGTGGAATCTGAGAACAGATATTTCGGATCCCTTTGAAGAATATAGGGCCAAAGGAAATATCCTCCGATAACAAAGAGAAAGAAGCTTTCTGAGAAACTTCCTTGTGTTCCGTGAAATCATCTCACAGAGTTACAGCTTTCCCTTCAAGATGCCTTTCACTAAGACAGTTCTTGTGGAATTGGCAAAGTGATATTTGGAAGCCCATAGAGGGCTATGGTGAAAAAGGAAATATCCTCAGTTGAAATCTGGAAAGAAGCTTTCTGAGAAACTGTTCTGTGATGTGTGACTTCCACTCACAGAGTTACATCTGTATTTCGTGGATCTCTTTGCTAGCCTTATTTCTGTGGAATCTGAGAACAGATATTTCGGATCCCTTTGAAGACTATAGGGCCAAAGGAAATATCCTTGGATAAAAAAGAGAAAGAAGCTTTCTGAGAAACTTCTTTGTGTTCTGTGAAATCATCTCACAGAGTTACAGCTTTCCCCTCAGGAAGCCTTTCGCTAAGACAGTTCTTGTGGAATTGGCAAAGTGATATTTGGAAGCCCATAGAGGGCTCTGGTGAAAAAGGAAATATCCTCAGATGAAATCTGGAAAGAAGCTTTCTGAGAAAATGCTTAGTGTTCTGTTAATTCATCTCACAGAGTTACATCTGTATATCGTGCATCTCTTTGCTAGCCTAATTTCTGTGGAATCTGAGAACAGATATTTCGGATCCCTTTGAAGACTATAGGGCCAAAGGAAATATCCTCCGATAACAAAGAGAAAGAAGCTTACTGAGAAACTTCTATGTGTTCCGTGAAATCATCTCCCAGAGTTACAGCTTTCACCTCAAGAAGGCTTTCGCTAAGACAGTTCTTGTGGAATTGGCAAAGTGATATTTGGAAGCCCATAGAGGGCTATGGTGAAAAAGGAAATATCCTCAGATGAAATTTGGAAAGAAGCTTTCGGAGAAACTGCTTAGTGTTCTGTTAATTCATCTCACAGAGTTACATCTGTATTTCGTGGATCTCTTTGCTAGCCTTATTTCTGTGGAATCTGAGAACAGATATTTCGGATCCCTTTGAAGACTATAGGGCCAAAGGAAATATCCTCTGATAACAAAGAGAAAGAAGCTTTCTGAGAAACTTCTTTGTGTTCCGTGAAATCATTACACAGAGTAACAGCTTTCCCCTCAAGAAGCCTTTCGCTAAGACAGTTCTTGTGGAATTGGCAAAGTGATATTTGGAAGCCCATAGAGGGCTATGGTGAAAAAGGAAATATCCTCAGATGAAATCTGGAAAGAAGCTTTCTGAGAAACTGCTCTGTGATGTGTGACTTCCAATCACAGAGTTACATCTGTATTTCGTGGATCTCTTTGCTAGCCTTATTTCTGTGGAATCTGAGAAGAGATATTTCGGATCCCTTTGATGACTATAGGGCCAAAGGAAATATCCTCCGATAACAAAGAGAAAGAAGCTTACTGAGAAACTTCTTAGTGTTCTGTGAAATCATCTCACACAGTTACAGCTTTCCCCTCAAGAAGCCTTCGCTAAGACAGTTCTTGTGGAATTGTAAAAGTGATATTTGGAAGCCCATAGAGGGCTATGGTGAAAAAGGAAATATCCTCAGATGAAATCTGTAAAGAAGCTTTCTGAGAAACTGCTTAGTGTTCCGTTAATTCATCTCACAGAATTGTATCTATACTTCGTGGATCTCTTTGCTAGCCTTATTTCTGTGAAATCTGAGAACAGATATTTCGGATCCCTTTGAAGACTATAGGGCCAAAGGAAATATCATTCGATAACAAAGAGAAAGAAGCTTTCTGAGAAACTTCTTTGTGTTCCGTGAAATCATCTCACAGAGTTACAGCTTTCCCCTCAAGAAGACTTTCGCTAAGACACTTCTTGTGGAATTCGCAAAGTGATATTTGGAAGCCCATAGAGGGCTATGGTGAAAAAGGAAATATCCTCAGATGAAATCTGGAAAGAAGTTTTCTGAGAAACTGCTCTGTGATGTGTGACTTCCACTCACAGAGTTACATCTGTATTTCGTGTATC
The DNA here is from genome assembly GCF_043159975.1 of Macaca nemestrina. Taxonomy (NCBI): domain Eukaryota; kingdom Metazoa; phylum Chordata; class Mammalia; order Primates; family Cercopithecidae; genus Macaca; species Macaca nemestrina. Next base: position 99,073,623 of record NC_092145.1, on the reverse strand, counting down.
TCTTTGCTAGCCTTATTTCTGTGGAATCTGAGAACAGATATTTCGGATCCTTTTGAAGAATATAGGGCCAAAGGAAATATCCTCCGATAACAAAGAGAAAGAAGCGTTCTGAGAAACTTCTTTGTGTTCTGTGAAATCATCTCACAGAGTTACAGCTTTCCCCTCAAGAAGCCTTTCGCTGAGACAGTTCTTGTGGAAATGGCAAAATGATATTTTGAAGCCCATTGAGGGCTATGGTGAAAAAGGAAATATCCTCAGATGAAATCTGGAAAGAAGCTTTCTGAGAAACTGCTTAGTGTTCTGTTAATTCATCTCACAGAGTTACATCTGTATGTCGTGGATCTCTTTGCTAGCCTTATTTCTGTGGAATCTGAGAACAGATATTTCGGATCCCTTTGAAGACTATAGGACCAAAGGAAATATCCTCCGATAACAAAGAGAAAGAAGCTTACTGAGAAATTTCTTTGTGTTCTGTGAAATCACATCACAGAGTTAGAGCTTTCCGCTCAAGAAGCCTTTCGCTAAGACAGTTCTTGTGGAATTGGCAAAGTGATATTTGGAAGCCCATAGAGGGCTATGGTGAAATAGGAAATATCCTCAGATGAAATCTGGAAAGAAGCTTTCTGAGAAACTGCTTAGTGTTCTGTTAATTCATCTCACAGAGTTACATCTGTATTTCGTGGATCTCTTTGCTAGCCTTATTTCTGTGGAATCTGAGAACAGATATTTCGGATCCCTTTGAAGAATATAGGGCCAAAGGAAATATCCTCCGATAACAAAGAGAAAGAAGCTTTCTGAGAAACTTCCTTGTGTTCCGTGAAATCATCTCACAGAGTTACAGCTTTCCCTTCAAGATGCCTTTCACTAAGACAGTTCTTGTGGAATTGGCAAAGTGATATTTGGAAGCCCATAGAGGGCTATGGTGAAAAAGGAAATATCCTCAGTTGAAATCTGGAAAGAAGCTTTCTGAGAAACTGTTCTGTGATGTGTGACTTCCACTCACAGAGTTACATCTGTATTTCGTGGATCTCTTTGCTAGCCTTATTTCTGTGGAATCTGAGAACAGATATTTCGGATCCCTTTGAAGACTATAGGGCCAAAGGAAATATCCTTCGATAAAAAAGAGAAACAAGCTTTCTGAGAAACTTCTTTGTGTTCTGTGAAATCATCTCACAGAGTTACAGCTTTCCCCTCAGGAAGCCTTTCGCTAAGACAGTTCTTGTGGAATTGGCAAAGTGATATTTGGAAGCCCATAGAGGGCTATGGTGAAAAAGGAAATATCCTCAGATGAAATCTGGAAAGAAGCTTTCTGAGAAAATGCTTAGTGTTCTGTTAATTCATCTCACAGAGTTACATCTGTATATCGTGCATCTCTTTGCTAGCCTAATTTCTGTGGAATCTGAGAACAGATATTTCGGATCCCTTTGAAGACAATAGGGCCAAAGGAAATATCCTCCGATAACAAAGAGAATGAAGCTTACTGAGAAACTTCTATGTGTTCCGTGAAATCATCTCCCAGAGTTACAGCTTTCACCTCAAGAAGGCTTTCGCTAAGACAGTTCTTGTGGAATTGGCAAAGTGATATTTGGAAGCCCATAGAGGGCTATGGTCAAAAAGGAAATATCCTCAGATGAAATCTAGAAAGAAGCTGTCTGAGAAACTGCTTAGTGTTCTGTTAATTCATCTCACAGAGTTACATCTGTATTTCGTGGATCTCTTTGCTAGCCTTATTGCTGTGGAATCTGAGAACAGATATTTCGGATCCCTTTGAAGACTATAGGGCCATAGGAAATATCATTCGATAACAAAGAGAAAGAAGCTTTCTGAGAAACTTCTTTGTGTTCCGTGAAATCATCTCACAGAGTTACAGCTTTCCCCTCAAGAAGACTTTCGCTAAGACACTTCTTGTGGAATTCGCAAAGTGATATTTGGAAGCCCATAGAGGGCTATGGTGAAAAAGGAAATATCCTCAGATGAAATCTGGAAAGAAGCTTTCTGAGAAACTGCTCTGTGATGTGTGACTTCCACTCACAGAGTTACATCTGTATTTCGTGTATCTCTTTGCTAGCCTTATTTCTGTGGAATCTGAGAACAGATATTTCGGATCCTTTTGAAGAATATAGGGCCAAAGGAAATATCCTCCGATAACAAAGAGAAAGAAGCGTTCTGAGAAACTTCTTTGTGTTCTGTGAAATCATCTCACAGAGTTACAGCTTTCCCCTCAAGAAGCCTTTCGCTGAGACAGTTCTTGTGGAATTGGCAAAATGATATTTTGAAGCCCATTGAGGGCTATGGTGAAAAAGGAAATATCCTCAGATGAAATCTGGAAAGAAGCTTTTGGAGAAACTGCTTAGTGTTCTGTTAATTCATCTCACAGAGTTAATCTGTATTTCCTGGATCTCTTTGCTAGCCTTATTTCTGTGAAATCTGAGAACAGATATTTCGGATCCCTTTGAAGACTATAGGGCCAAAGGAAATATCCTCCGATTAAAAATAGAAAGAAGCTTTCTGAGAAACTTCTTTGTGTTCTGTGAAATCATCTCACAGAGTTACAGCTTTCCCCTCAGGAAGCCTTTCGCTAAGACAGTTCTTGTGGAAATGGCAAAGTGACATTTCGAAGCCCATAGAGGGCTATGGTGAAAAAGGAAATATCCTGAGATGAAATCTGGAAAGAAAATTTTCTGAGAAACTGCTCTGTGATGTGTGACTTCCACTCGAAGAGTTACATCTGTATTTCGTGGATCTCTTTGCTATCCTTATTTCTGTGCAATCTGAGAACGGATATTTCGGATCCATTTGAAGACTATAGGGCCAAAGGAAATATCCTCCTATAACAAAGAGAAAGAAGCTTTCTGAGAACCTTCCTTGTGTTCCGTGAAATCATCTCACAGAGTTACAGCTTTCCCCTCAAGAAGCCCTTCGCTAAGACAGTTCTTGTGGAAATGGCAAAGTGATATTTGGAAGCCCATAGAGGGCTATGGTGAAAAAGGAAATATCCTCAGATGAAATCTGGAAAGATGCTTTCTGAGAAACTGCTTAGTGTTCTGTTAATTCATCTCACAGAGTCATATCTGTATATCGTGCATCTCTTTGCTAGCCTTATTTCTGTGTAATCTGAGAACAGATATTTCGGATTCCTTTGAAGACTGTAGTGCCAAAGGAAATATCCTCCGATAACAAAGAGAAAGAAGCTTTCTGAGAAACTTCTTTGTGTTCCCTGAAATCATTACACAGAGTAACAGCTTTCCCCTCAAGAAGCCTTTCGCTAAGACAGTTCTTGTGGAATTGGCAAAGTGATATTTGGAAGCCCATAGAGGGCTGTGGTGAAAAAGGAAATATCCTCAGATGAAATCTGGAAAGAAGCTTTCTGAGAAACTGCTCTGTGATGTGTGACTTCCACTCACAGAGTTACATCTGTATTTCGTGGATCTCTTTGCTAGCCTTATTTCTGTGGAATCTGAGAACAGATATTTCGGATCCCTTTGAAGACTATAGGGCCAAAGGAAATATCCACCGATAAAAAAGAGAAAGAAGCTTTCTGAGAAACTTCTTTGTGTTCTGTGAAATCATCTCACAGAATTACAGCTTTCCCCTCAGGAAGCCTTTCGCTAAGACAGTTCTTGTGGAATTGGCAAAGTGATATTTCGAAGCCCATAGAGGGCTATGGTGAAAAAGGAAATATCCGCAGATGAAATCTGGAAAGAAAATTTTCTGAGAAACTGCTCTGTGATGTGTGACTTCCACTCGAAGAGTTACATCTGTATTTCGTGGATCTTTTTGCTAGCCTTATTTCTGTGGAATCTGAGAACAGATATTTCGGATCCATTTGAAGACTATAGGGCCAAAGGAAATATCCTCCGATAACAAAGAGAAAGAAGCTTTCTGAGAAACTTCCTTGTGTTCCGTGAAATCATCTCACAGAGTTACAGCTTTCCCCTCAAGAAGCCTTTCGCTGAGACAGTTCTTGTGGAATTGGCAAAATGATATTTGGAAGCCCATTGAGGGCTATTGTGAAAAAGGAAATATCCTCAGATGAAATCTGGAAAGAAGCTTTCTGAGAAACTGCTTATTGTTCTGTTAATTCATCTCACAGAGTTACATCTCTATTTCGTGGATCTCTTTGCTAGCCTTATTTCTGTGGAATCTGAGAACAGATATTTCGGATCCCTTTGAAGACTATAGGGCCAAAGGAAATATCCTCCGATAACAAAGACAAAGAAGTTTACTGAGAAACTTCTTTGTGTTCTGTGAAATCATCTCACAGAGTTACAGCTTTCACCTCAAGAAGCCTTTCGCTAAGACAGTTCTTGTGGAATTGGCAAAGTGATATTTGGAAGCCCATAGAGGGCTATGGTGAAAAAGGAACTATCCTCAGATGAAATCTGGAAAGAAGCTTTCTGAGAAACTGCTCTGTGATGTGTGACATCCACTCGAAGAGTTACATCTGTATTTCATGGATCTCTTTGCTAGCCTTATTTCTGTGGAATCGGAGAACAGATATTTCGGATCCCTTTGAAGACTATAGGGACAAAGGAAATATCCTCTGATAACAAAGAGAAAGAAGCTTTCTGAGAAACTTCTTTGTGTTCTGTGAAATCATCTCACAGAGTTACAGCTTTCCCCTCAAGAAGCCTTTCGCTAAGACAGTTCTTGTGGAATTGGCAAAGTGATATTTGGAAACCCTTAGAGGGCTATGGTGAAAAAGGAAATATCCTCAGATGAAATATGGAAAGAAGCTTTCTGAGAAACTGCTTAGTGTTCTGTTAATTCATCTCACAGAGTTACATCTGTATTTCGTGGATCTCTTTGCTAGCCTTATTTCTGTGGAATCTGAGAACAGATATTTCTTATCCCTTTGAAGATTATAGGGCCAAAGGAAATATCCTCCGATAACAAAGAGAAAGAAGCTTACTGAGAAACGTCTTTGTGTTCTGTGAAATCACCTCACAGAGTTACAGCTTTCCCCTCAAGAAGCCTTTCGATAAGACAGTTCCTGTGGAATTGGCAAAGTGATATTTGGAAGCCCATAGAGGGCTATGGTGAAAAAGGAAATATCCTCAGATGAAACCTGGAAAGAAGCTTTCTGAGAAACTGCTTAGTGTTGTGTTAATTCATCTCACAGAGTTACATCTGTATTTCGTGGATCTCTTTGCCAGCCTTATTTCTGTGGAATCTGAGAACAGATATTTCGGATCCCTTTGAAGACTATAGGGCCAAAGGAAATATCCTCCAATAACAAAGAGAAAGAAGATTACTGAGAAACTTCTTTGTGTTCTGGGAAATCATCTCACAGAGTTACAGCTTTCACCTCAAGAAGCCTTTCGCTAAGATAGTTCTTGTGGAATTGGCAAAGTGATATTTGTAAGCCCATAGAGGGCTATGGTGGAAAAGTAAATATCCTCAGATGAAATCTGGAAAGAAGCTTTCTGAGAAACTGCTCTGTGATGTGTGACTTCCACTCGAAGAGTTACATCTGTATTTCGTGGATCTCTTTGCTAGCCTTATTTCTGTTGAATCTGAGAACAGATATTTCGCATCCCTTTGAAGACTATAGGGACAAAGGAAATATCCTCCGATAACAAACAGAAAGAAGCTTTCTGAGAAACTTCTTTGTGTTCTGTGAAATCATCTCACAGAGTTACAGCTTTCCCCTCAAGAAGCCTTTCGCTAAGACAGTTCTTGTGGAATTGGCAAAGTGATATTTGGAAGCCCATAGAGGGCTCTGGTGAAAAAGGAAATATCCTCAGATGAAATCTGGAAAGAATCTTTCTGAGAAACTCCTTAGTGTTCTGTTAATTCATCTCACAGAGATACATCTGTATTTCGTGGATCTCTTTGCTACGCTTATTTCTGTGGAATCTGAGAACACATATTTCGGATCCCTTTGAAGACTATAGGGCCAAAGGAAATATCCTCTGATAACAAAGAGAAAGAAGCTTTCTGAAAAACTTCTTTGTGTTCTGTGAAATCATCTCACAGAGTTACAGCTTTCCTCTCAAGAAGCCTTTCGCTAAGACAGTTCTTGTGGAATTGGCAAAGTGATATTTGTAAGCCCATAGAGGGCTATGGTGAAAAAGGAAATATGCTCAGATGAAATCTGGAAAGAAGCTTTCTGAGAAACTGCTTAGTGTTCTGTTAATTCATCTCACAGAGTTGCATCTGTATTTCGTGGATTATTTTGCTAGCCTTATTTCTGTGGAATCTGAGAAGAGATATTTCAGATCCCTTTTAAGACTATAGGGCCAAAGGAAATATTCTCCGATAACAAAGAGAAAGAAGCTTACTGAGAATCTTCTTTGTGTTCTGTGAAATCATTTCACAGTGTTACAGCTTTCCCTTTAAGAAGCCTTTCGCTAAGACAGTTCTTGTGGAACTGGCAAAGTGATATTTGGAAGCCCATAGAGGGCTATGGTGAAAAAGGAAATATCCTCAGATGAAATCTGGAAAGAGAATTTTCTGAGAAACTGCTCTGTGATGTGTGACTTCCACTCGAAGAGTTACATCTGTATTTCGTGGATCTCTTTGCTAGCCTTATTTCTGTGGAATCTGAGAACACATATTTCGGATCCATTTGAAGACTATAGGGCCAAAGGAAATATCCTCCGATAACAAAGAGAAAGAAGCTTTCTGAGAAACTTCCTTGTGTTCCGTGAAATCATTTCACAGAGTTACAGCTTTCCCCTCAAGAAGCCCTTCGCTAAGACAGTTCTTGTGGAATTGGTAAAGTGATATTTGGAAGCCCATAGAGGGCTATGGTGAAAAAGGAAATATCCTCAGATGAAATCTGGAAAGAAGCTTTCTGAGAAACTGCTTAGTGTTCTGTTAATTCATCTCACAGAGTTACATCTGTATATCGTGCATCTCTTTGCTAGCCTTATTTCTGTGTAATCTGAGAACAGATATTTCGGATTCCTTTGAAGACTGTAATGCCAAAGGAAATATCCTCCGATAACAAAGAGAAAGAAGCTTTCTGAGAAACTTCTTTGTGTTCCGTGAAATCATTACACAGAGTAACAGCTTTCCCCTCAAGAAGACTTTCGCTAAGACAGTTCTTGTGGAATTGGCAAAGTGATATTTGGAAGCCCATAGAGGGCTGTGGTGAAAAAGGAAATATCCTCAGATGAAATCTGGAAAGAAGCTTTCTGAGAAACTGCTCTGTGATGTGTGACTTCCACTCACAGAGTTACATCTGTATTTCGTGGATCTCTTTGCTAGCCTTATTTCTGTGGAATCTGAGAACAGATATTTCGGATCCCTTTGAAGACTATAGGGCCAAAGGAACTATCCTTCGATAACAAAGAGAAAGAGGCTTTCTGAGAAACTTCTTTGTGTTCCGTGAAATCATCTCACAGAGTTACAGCTTTCCCCTCAAGAAGCCTTTCGCTAAGACAGTTCTTGTGGAATTGGCAAAGTGATATTTGTAAGCCCATAGAGGGCTATGGTGAAAAAGGAAATATGCTCAGATGAAATCTGGAAAGAAGCTTTCTGAGAAACTGCTTATTGTTCTGTTAATTCATCTCACAGAGTTACATCTGTATTTCGTGGATTACTTTGCTAGCCTTATTTCTGTGGAATCTGAGAAGAGATATTTCAGATCCCTTTGAAGACTATAGGGCCAAAGGAAATATCCTCCGATAACAAAGAGAAAGAAGCTTACTGAGAATCTTCTTTGTGTTCTGTGAAATCATATCACAGTGTTACAGCTTTCCCTTTAAGAAGCCTTTCGCTAAGACAGTTCTTGTGGAATTGGCAAAGTGATATTTGGAAGCCCATAGACGGCTATGGTGAAAAAGGAAATATCCTCAGATGAAATCTGGAAAGAAGCTTTCTGAGGAACTGCTCTGTGATGTATGACTTCCACTCACAGAGTTACATCTGTATTTCGCGGATCTCTTTGCTAGCCTTATTTCTGTGGAATCTGAGAACAGATATTTCGGATTCCTTTGAAGACTGTAGTGCCAAAGGAAATATCCTCCGATAACAAAGAGAAAGAAGCTTTCTGAGAAACTTCTTTGTGTTCCGTGAAATCATCTCACAGAGTTACAGCTTTCCCCTCAAGAAGCCTTTCGCTAAGACAGTTCTTGTGGAATTGGCAAAGCGATATTTGGAAGCCCATAGAGGGCTATGGTGAAAAAGGAAATATCCTCAGATGAAATCTGGAAAGAAGCTTTCTGAGAAACTGCTCTGTGATGTGTGACTTCGACTCACAGAGTTACATCTGTATTTCGTGGATCTCTTTGCTAGCCTTTTTTCGGTGGAATCTGAGAACAGATATTTCGGATCCCTTTCAAGACTATAGGGCCAAAGGAAATATCCTCCGATAACAAAGAGAAAGAAGCTTTCTGAGAAACTTCTTTGTGTTCTGTGAAATCAACTCACAGAGTTACAGCTTTCCTCTCAAGAAGCCTTTCGCTAAGACAGTTCTTGTGGAATTGGCAAAGTGATATTTGGAAGCCCATAGAGGGCTATGTTGAAAAAGGAAATATCCTCAGATGAAATCTGGAAAGAAGCTTTCTGAGAAATTGCTTAGTGTTGTGTTAATTCATCTCACAGAGTTACATCTGTATTTCGTGGATCTCTTTGCTAGCCCTATTTCTGTGGAATATGAGAACAGATATTTCGGATCCCTTAGAAGAATATAGGGCCAAAGGAAATATCCTCCGATAACAAAGAGAAAGAAGCGTTCTGAGAAACTTCTTTTTGTTCTGTGAAATCATCTCACAGAGTTACAGCTTTCCCCTCAAAAAGCCTTTCGCTGAGACAGTTCTTGTGGAATTGGCAAAATGATATTTGGAAGCCCATTGAGGGCTACGGTGAAAAAGGAAATATCCTCAGTTGAAATCTGGAAAGAAGCTTTCTGAGAAACTGCTTAGTGTTCTGTTAATTCATCTCACAGAGTTACATCTGTATTTCGTGGATCTCTTTGCTAGCCTTATTTCTGTCGAATCTGAGAACAGATATTTCGGATCCCTTTGAAGACTATAGGGCCAAAGGAAATATCCTCCGATAACAAAGAGAAAGAAGTTTACTGAGAAACTTCTTTGTGTTCTGTGAAATCATCTCACAGAGTTACAGCTTTCCCCTCAAGAAGCCTTTCGCTAAGACAGTTCTTGTGGAATTGGCAAAGTGATATTTGGAAGCCCATAGAGGGCTATGGTGAAAAAGGAAATATCCTCAGATGAAATCTGGAAAGAAGCTTTCTGAGAAACTGCTCTGTGATGTGTGACTTCCACTCGAAGAGTTACATCTGTATTTCGTGGATCTCTTTGCTAGCCTTTACAGCTTTCCCCTCAAGAAGCCTTTCGCTAAGACAGTTCTTGTGGAGTTGGCAAAGTGATATTTGGAAGCCCATAGAGGGCTATGGTGAAAAAGGAAATATCCTCAGATGAAATCTGGAAAGAAGCTTTCTGAAAAACTGCTCTGTGATGTGTGACTTCCACTCACAGAGTTACATCTGTGTTTCGTGGATCTCTTTGCTAGCCTTATGTCTGTGGAATCTGAGAACAGATATTTCAGATCCCTTTGAAGACTATAGGGCCAAAGGAAATATCCTCCGATAACAAAGAGAAAGAAGCTTTCTGAGAAACTACTTTGTGTTCTGTGAAATCACCTCACAGAGTTACAGCTTTCCCCTCAAGAAGCCTTGCGCTAAGGCAGTTCTTGTGGAATTGGCAAAGTGATATTTGGAAGCCCATAGAGGGCTATGGTGAAAAAAGAAAATATCCTCAGATGAAATCTGGAAAGAAGCTTTCTGAGAAACTGCTTAGTGTTCTGTTAATTCATCTCACAGAGTTACATCTCTATTTCGTGGATCTCTTTGCCAGCCTTATTTCTGTGGAATCTGAGAACAGCTATTTCGGATCCCTTTGAAGACTATAGGGCCAAAGGAAATATCCTCCAATAACAAAGAGAAAGAAGCTTACTGAGAAACTTCTTGTGTTCTGGGAAATCATCTCACAGAGTTACAGCTTTCACCTCAAGAAGTCTTTCGCTAAGATAGTTCTTGTGGAATTGGCAAATTGATATTTGTAAGCCCATAGAGGGCTATGGTGGAAAAGGAAATATCCTCAGATGAAATCTGGAAAGAAGCTTTCTGAGAAACTGCTCTGTGATGTGTGACTTCCACTCGAAGAGTTACATCTGTATTTCGTGGATCTCTTTGCTAGCCTTATTTCTGTGGAATCTGAGAACAGATATTTCGGATCCCTTTGAAGACTATAGGGACAAAGGAAATATGCTCCGATAACAAAGAGAAAGAAGCTTTCTGAGAAAATTCTTCGTGTTCTGTGAAATCATCTCACAGAGTTACAGCTTTCCCCTCAAGAAGACTTTCGCTAAGTCAGTTCTTGTGGAATTGGCAAAGTGACATTTGGAAGCCCATAGAGGGCTATGGTGAAAAAGGAAATATCCTCAGATGAAATCTGGAAAGAAGCTTTCTGAAAAACTGCTTAGTGTTCTGTTAATTCATCTCACAGAGTTACATCTGAATTTCGTGGATCTCTTTGCTAGCCTTATTTCTGTGGAATCTGAGAACAGATATTTCGGATCCCTTTGAAGACTATAGGGCCAAAGGAAATATCCTCCGATAACAAAGAGAAAGAAGCTTTCTGAGAAACTTCCTTGTGTTCCGTGAAATCATCTCACAGAGTTACAGCTTTCCCCTCAAGAAGCCTTTCACTAAGACAGTTCTTGTGGAATTGGCAAAGTGATATTTGGAAGCCCCTAGAGGGCTATGGTGAAAAAGGAAATATGCTCAGATGAAATCCGGAAAGAAGCTTTCTGAGAAACTGCTTAGTGTTCTGTTAATTCATCTCACAGAGTTGCATCAGTATTTCGTGGATTACTTCGCTAGCCTTATTTCTGTGGAATCTGAGAAGAGATATTTCGGATCCCTTTGAAGACTATAGGGCCAAAGGAAATATCCTCCGATAACAAAGAGAAAGAAGCTTACTGAGAATCTTCTTTGTGTTCTGTGAAATCATTTCACAGTGTTACAGCTTTCCCTTTAGGAAGCCTTTCGCTAAGACAGTTCTTGTGGAATTGGCAAAGTGATATTTGGAAGCCCATAGAGGGCTATGGTGAAAAAGGAAATATCGTCAGATGAAATCTGGAAAGAAGCTTTCTTAGAAACTGCTTAGTGTTCTGTTAATTCATCTCACAGAGTTATATCTGTATTTCGTGGATCTCTTTGCTAGCCTTATTTCTGTGGAATCTGAGAACAGATAATTCGGATCCCTTTGAAGACTACAGGGCCAAAGGAAATATCCTCCGATAACAAAGAGAAAGAAGCTTTCTGAGAAACTTCTTTGTGTTCTGTGAAATCATTACACAGAGTAACAGCTTTCCCCTCAAGAAGCCTTTCGCTAAGACAGTTCTTGTGGAATTGGCAAAGTGATATTTGGAAGCCCATAGAGGGCTGTGGTGAAAAAGGAAATATCCTCAGATGAAACCTGGAAAGAAGCTTTCTGAGAAACTGCTCTGTGATGTGTGACTTCCACTCACAGAGTTACATCTGTATTTCGTGGATCTCTTTGCTACCCTTATTTCTGTGGAATCTGAGAACAGATATTTCGGATCCCTTTGAAGACTATAGGGCCAAAGGAAATATCCTCCGATAACAAAGAGAAAGAAGCTTTCTGAGAAACTTCTTTGTGTTCCGTGAAATCATCTCACAGAGTTACAGCTTTCCCCTCAAGAAGCCTTTCGCTAAGACAGTTCTTGTGGAATTGGCAAAGTGATATTTGGAAGCCCATAGAGGGCTATGGTGAAAAAGGAAATATCCTCAGATGAAATCTGGAAAGAAGCTTTCTGAGAAACTGCTCTGTGAAGTGTGACTTCCACTCACAGAGTTACATCTGTATTTCGTGGATCTCTTTGCTAGCCTTTTTTCGGTGGAATCTGAGAACAGATATTTCGGATCCCTTTCAAGACTATAGGGCCAAAGGAAATATCCTCCGATAACAAAGAGAAAGAAGCTTTCTGAGAAACTTCTTTGTGTTCTGTGAAATCAACTCACAGAGTTACAGCTTTCCTCTCAAGAAGCCTTTCGCTAAGACAGTTCTTGTGGAATTTGCAAAGTGATATTCGGAAGCCCATAGAGGGCTATGGTGAAAAAGGAAATATCCTCAGATGAAATCTGGAAAGAAGCTTTCTGAGAAACTGCTCTGTGAAGTGTGACTTCCACTCACAGAGTTACATCTGTATTTCGTGGATCTCTTTGCTAGCCTTTTTTCGGTGGAATCTGAGAACAGATATTTCGGATCCCTTTCAAGACTATAGGGCCAAAGGAAATATCCTCCGATAACAAAGAGAAAGAAGCTTTCTGAGAAACTTCTTTGTGTTCTGTGAAATCAACTCACAGAGTTACAGCTTTCCTCTCAAGAAGCCTTTCGCTAAGACAGTTCTTGTGGAATTGGCAAAGTGATATTTGGAAGCCCATAGAGGGCTATGGTGAAAAAGGAAATATCGTCAGATGAAATCTGGAAAGAAGCTTTGTGAGAAACTGCTTAGTGTTCTGTTAATTCATCTCACAGAGTTATATCTGTATTTCGTGGATCCCTTTGCTAGCCTTATTTCTGTGGAATCTGAGAACAGATAATTCGGATCCCTTTGAAGACTATAGGGCCAAAGTAAATATCCTCCGATAACAAAGAGAAAGAAGCTTTCTGAGAAACTTCTTTGTGTTCCGTGAAATCATGTCACAGAGTTACAACTTTCCCCTCAAAAAGCCTTTCGCTAAGACCGTTCTTGTGGAATTCGCAAAGTGATATTTGGAAGCCCATAGAGGGCTATGGTGAAAAAGGAAATATGCTCAGATGAAATCTGGAAAGAAGCTTTCTGAGAAACTGCTTAGTGTTCTGTTAATTCATCTCACAGAGTTACATCTGTATTTTGTGGATTACTTTGCTAGCCTTACTTCTGTGGAATCTGAAAAGAGATATTTCGGATCCCTTTGAAGACTATAGGGCCAAAGTAAATATCCTCCGATAACAAAGAGAAAGAAGCTTACTGAGAATCTTCTTTGTGTTCTGTGAAAGCATTTCACAGTATTACAGCTTTCCCTTTAAGAATCCTTTCGCTAACACAATTCTTGTGGAATTGGCAAAGTGATATTTGGAAGCCCATAGAGGGCTATGGTGAAAAAGGAAATATCGTCAGATGAAATCTGGAAAGAAGCTTTCTGAGAAACTGCTTAGTGTTCTGTAAATTCATCTCACAGAGTTATATCTGTATTTCGGGGATCTCTTTGCTAGCCTTATTTCTGTGGAATCTGAGAACAGATATTTCGGATCCCTTTGAAGACCATAGGGTCAAAGGAAATATCCTCCGATAACAAAGAGAAAGAAGCTTTCTGAGAAACTTCTTTGTGTTCCGTGAAATCATCTCACAGAGTTACAGCTTTCCCCTCAAGAAGCCTTTCGCTAACACAGTTCTTGTGGAATTGGCAAGGTGATATTTGGAAGCCCATATAGGGCTATGGTGAAAAAGGAAATATCCTCAGATGAAATCTGGAAAGAAGCTTTCTGAGAAACTGTTCTGTGATGTGTGACTTCCACTCACAGAGTTACATCTGTATTTCGTGGATCTCTTTGCTAGCCTTATTTCTGTGGAATCTGAGAACAGATATTTCGGATCCCTTTGAAGACTATAGGGCCAAAGGAAATATCCTCCGATAAAAAAGAGAAAGAAGCTTTATGAGAAACTTCTTTGTGTTCTGTGAAATCATCTCACAGAGTTACAGCTTTCCCCTCAGGAAGCCTTTCGCTAAGACAGTTCTTGTGGAATTGGCAAAGTGACATTTCGAAGCCCATAGAGGGCTATGGTGAAAAAGTAAATATCCTCAGATGAAATCTGGAAAGAAAATTTTCTGAGAAACTGCTCTATGATGTGTGACTTCCACTCGAAGAGTTACATCTGTATTTCGTGGATCTCTTTGCTAGCCTTATTTCTGTGGAATCTGAGAACACATATTTCGGATCCATTTGAAGACTATAGGGCCAAAGGAAATATCCTCCGATAACAAAGAGAAAGAAGCTTTCTGAGAAACTTCCTTGTGTTCCGTGAAATCATCTCACAGAGTTACAGCTTTCCCCTCAAGAAGCCCTTCGCTAAGAGAGTTATTGTGGAATTGGCAAAGTGATATTTGGAAGCCCATAGAGGGCTATGGTGAAAAAGGAAATATCCTCAGATGAAATCTGGAAAGAAGCTTTCTGAGAAACTGCTTAGTGTTCTGTTAATTCATCTCACAGAGTTACATCTGTATATCGTGCATCTCTTTGCTAGCCTTATTTCTGTGTAATCTGAGAACAGATATTTCGGATTCCTTTGAAGACTGTAGTGCCAAAGGAAATATCCTCCGATAACAAAGAGAAGGAAGCTTTCTGAGAAACTTCTTTGTGTTCCGTGAAATCATTACACAGAGTAACAGCTTTCCCCTCAAGAAGCCTTTCGCTAAGACAGTTCTTGTGGAATTGGCAAAGTGATATTTGGAAGCCCATAGAGGGCTGTGGTGAAAAAGGAAATATCCTCAGATGAAATCTGGAAAGAAGCTTTCTGAGAAACTGCTCTGTGATGTGTGACTTCCACTCACAGAGTTACATCTGTATTTCGTGGATCTCTTTGCTAGCCTTATTTCTGTGGAGTCTGAGAACAGATATTTCGGATCCCTTTGATGACTATAGGGCCAAGGGAAATATCCTCCGATAACAAAGAGAAAGAATCTTACTGAGAAACTTCTTTGTGTTCTGTGAAATCATCTCACACAGTTACAGCTTTCCCCTAAAGAAGACTTTCGCTAAGATAGTTCTTGTGGAATTCTCAAAGTGATATTTGGAAGCCCATAGAGGGCTATGGTGAAAAAGGAAATATCCTCAGATGAAATCTGGAAAGAAGCTTTCTGAGAAACTACTTAGTATTCTGTTAATTCGTCTCACAGAATTGTATCTATATTTCGTGGATCTCTTTCCTAGCCTTATTTCTGTGGAATCTGAGAACAGATATTTCGGATCCCTTTGAAGACTATAGGGCCAAAGGAAATACCCTTCGATAACAAAGAGAAAGAAACTTTCTGAGAAACTTCTTCGTGTTCCGTGAAATCATCTCACAGAGTTACAGCTTTCCCCTCAAGAAGCCTTTCGCTAAGACACTTTTTGTGGAATTGGCAAAGTGATGTTTGGAAGCCCATAGAGGGCTATGGTGAAAAAGGAAATATCCTCAGATGAAATCTGGAAAGAAGCTTTCTGAGAAACTGCTCTGTGATGTGTGACTTCCACTCACAGAGTTACATCTGTATTTCGTGGATCTCTTTGCTAGCCTTTTTCGGTGGAATCTGAGAACAGATATTTCGGATCCCTTTCAAGACTATAGGGCAAAAGGAAATATCCTCCGATAACAAAGAGAAAGAAGCTTTCTGAGAAACTTCTTTGTGTTCTGTGAAATCAACTCACAGAGAAACAGCTTTCCCCTCAAGAAGCCTTTCGCTAAGACAGTTCTTGTGGAATTGGCAAAGTGATATTTGGAAGCCCATAGAGGGCTATGGTGAAAAAGGAAATATCCTCAGATGAAATCTGGAAAGAAGCTTTCTGAGAAACTGCTTAGTGTTGTGTTAATTCATGTCACAGAGTTACATCTGTATTTCGTGGATCTCTTTGCTAGCCTTATTTCTGTGGAATCTGAGAACAGATATTTCGGATCCCTTTGAAGACTATAGGGCCAAAGGAAATATCCTCCGATAACAAAGAGAAAGAAGTTTACTGAGAAACTTTTTTGTGTTCTGTGAAATCATCTCACAGAGTTACAGCGTTCACCTCAAGAAGCCTTTCGCTAAGACAGTTCTTGTGGAATTGGCAAAGTGATATTTGGAAGCCCATAGAGGGCTATGGTGAAAAAGGAAATATCCTCAGATGAAATCTCTAAAGAAGCTTTCTGAGAAACTGCTCTGTGATGTGTGACTTCCACTCGAAGAGTTACATCTGTATTTCGTGGATCTCTTTGCTAGCCTTATTTCTGTGGAATCGGAGAACAGATATTTCGGATCCCTTTGAAGACTATAGGGCCAAAGGAAATATCCTCTGATAACAAAGGGAAAGAAGCTTTCTGAGAAACTTCTTTGTGTTCTGTGAAATCATCTCACAGAGTTACAGCTTTCCCCTCAAGAAGCCTTTCGCTAAGATAGTTCTTGTGGAATTTGCAAAGTGATATTTGGAAGCCCATAGAGGGCTATGGTGAAAAAGGAAATATCCTCAGATGAAATCTGGAAAGAAGCTTTCTGAGAAACTGCTCTGTGATGTGTGACTTCCACTCACAGGTTACATCTGTGTTTCGTGGATCTCTTTGCTAGCCTTATGTCTGTGGAATCTGAGAACAGATATTTCGGATCCCTTTGAAGACTATAGGGCCAAAGGAAATATCCTCCGATAACAAAGAGAAAGAAGCTTTCTGAGAAACTACTTTGTGTTCTGTGAAATCACCTCACAGAGTTACAGCTTTCCCCTCAAGAAGCCTTTCGCTAAGACATTTCTTGTGGAATTGGCAAAGTGATATTTGGAAGCCCATAGAGGGCTATGTTGAAAAAGGAAATATACTCAGATGAAATCTGGAAAGAAGCTTTCTGAGAAACTGCTTATTGTTCTGTTAATTCATCTCACAGAGTTACATCTGTATTTCGTGGATCTCTTTGCTAGCCTTATTTCTGTGGAATCTGAGAAGAGATATTTCGGATCCCTTTTAAGAGTATAGGGCCAAAGAAAATATCCTCCGATAACAAAGAGAAAGATGCTTACTGAGAATCTTCTTTGTGTTCTGTGAAATCATTTCACAGTGTTACAGCTTTCCCTTTAAGAAGCCTTTCGCTAAGACAGTTCTTGTGGAATTGGCAAAGTGATATTTGGAAGCCCATGGAGGGCTATGGTGAAAAAGGAAATATCCTCAGATGAAATCTGGAAAGAAGCTTTCTGAGAAACTACGTAGTGTTCTGTTAATTCTTCTCACAGAATTGGATCTATATTTCGTGGATCTCTTTGCTAGCCTTATTTCTGTGGAATCTGAGAACAGATATTTCGGATCCCTTTGAAGACTATAGGGCCAAAGGAAATATCCTTCGATAACAAAGAGAAAGAAACTTTCTGAGAAACTTCTTTGTGTTCCGTGAAATCATCTCACAGAGTTACAGGTTTCCCCTCAAGAAGCCTTTCGCTAAGACACTTTTTGTGGAATTGGCAAAGTGATGTTTGGAAGCCCATAGAGGTCTATGGTGAAAAAGGAAATATCCTCAGATGAAATCTGGAAAGAAGCTTTCTGAGAAACTGCTCTGTGATGTGTGTCTTCCACTCACAGAGTTACATCTGTATTTCGTGAATCTCTTTGCTAGCCTTTTTCGGTGGAATCTGAGAACAGATATTTCGGATCCCTTTCAAGACTATAGGGCAAAAGGAAATATCCTCCGATAACAAAGAGAAAGAAGCTTTCTGAGAAACTTCTTTGTGTTCTGTGAAATCAACTCACAGAGTTACAGCTTTCCCCTCAAGAAGCCTTTCGCTAAGACAGTTCTTGTGGAATTGGCAAATTGATATTTGGAAGCCCATAGAGGGCTATGGTGAAAAAGGAAATATCCTCAGATGAAATCTGGGAAGAAGCTTTCTGAGAAACTGCTCTGTGATGTGTGACTTCCACTCACAGAGTTACATCTGTGTTTCGTGGATCTCTTTGCTAGCCTTATGTCTGTGGAATCTGAGAACAGATATTTCGGATCCCTTTGAAGACTATAGGGCCAAAGGAAATATCCTCCGATAACAAAGAGAAAGAAGCTTTCTGAGAAACTACTTTGTGTTCTGTGAAATCACCTCACAGAGTTACAGCTTTCCCCTCAAGAAGCCTTTCGCTAAGACAGTTCTTGTGGAATTGGCAAAGTGATATTTGGAAACCCATAGAGGGCTATGGTGAAAAAGGAAATATGCTCTGATGAAATCTGGAAAGAAGCTTTCTGAGAAACTGCTTAGTGTTCTGTTAATTCATCTCACAGAGTTACATCTGTATTTCGTGGATCTCTTTGCTAGCCTTATTTCTGTGGAATCTGAGAAGAGATATTTCGGATCCCTTTTAAGAGTATAGGGCCAAAGAAAATATCCTCCGATAACAAAGAGAAAGATGCTTACTGAGAATCTTCTTTGTGTTCTGTGAAATCATTTCACAGAGTTACAGCTTTCCCTTTAAGAAGCCTTTCGCTAAGACAGTTCTTGTGGAATTGGCAAAGTGATATTTGGAAGCCCATAGAGGGCTATGGTGAAAAAGGAAATATCGTCAGATGAAATCTGGAAAGAAGCTTTCTGAGAAACTGCTTAGTGTTCTGTTAATTCATCTCACAGAGTTATATCTGTATTTCGTGGATTTCTTTGCTAGCCTTATTTCTGTGGAATCTGAGAACAGATATTTCGGATCCCTTTGAAGACTATAGGGCCAAAGGAAATATCCTCCGATAACAAAGAGAAAGAAGCTTTCTGAGAAACTTCTTTGTGTTCCGTGAAATCATCTACAGAGTTACAGCTTTCCCCTCCAAAAGCCTTTCGCTAAGACAGTTCATGTGGAATTGGCAAAGTGATATTTGGAAGCCCATAGAGGGCTATGGTGAAAAAGGAAATATCCTCAGATGAAATCTGGAAAGAAGCTTTCTGAGAAACTGTTCTGTGATGTGTGACTTCCACTCACAGAGTTACATCTCTATTTCATGGATCTCTTTGCTAGCCTTATTTCTGTGGAATCTGAGAACAGATATTTCGGATCCCTTTGAAGACTATAGGGCCAAAGGAAATATCCTCCGATAGAAAAGAGAAAGCAGCTTTCTGAGAAACTTCTTTGTGTTCTCTGAAATCATCTCACAGAGTTACAGCTTTCCCCTCAGGAAGCCTTTCACTAAGACAGTTCTTGTGGAATTGGCAAAGTGATATTTGGAAGCCCATAGAGGGCTATGGTGAAAAAGGAAATATCCTCAGATGAAATCTGGAAAGAAGCTTTCTGAGAAACTGCTCTGTGATGTGTGACTTCCACTCACCGAGTTACATCTGTATTTCGTGGATCTCTTTGCTAGCCTTCTTTCTGTGGAATCTGAGAACAGATATTTCGGATCCCTTAGAAGAATATAGGGCCAAAGGAAATATCCTCCGATAACAAAGAGAAAGAAGCGTTCAGAGAAACTTCTTTGTGTTCTGTGAATTCATCTCACAGAGTTACAGCTTTCCCCTAAAGAAGCCTTTCGCTGAGACAGTTCTTGTGGAATTGGCAAAATGATATTTGGAAGCCCATTGAGGGCTATGTGAAAAAGGAAATATCCTCAGATGAAATCTGGAAAGAAGCTTTCTGAGAAACTGCTTAGTGTTCTTTTAATTCATCTCACAGAGTTACATCTGTATGTCGAGGATCTCTTTGCTAGCCTTATTTCTGTGGAATCTGAGAACAGATATTTCGGATCCCTTTGAAGACTATAGGGACAAAGGAAATATCCTCCGATAACAAAGAGAAAGAAGCTTACTGAGAAACTTCGTTGTTTTCTGTGAAATCACCTCACAGAGTTACAGCTTTCCCCTCAAGAAGCCTTTCGCTAAGACAGTTCTTGTGGAATTGGCAAAGTGATATTTGAAAGCCCATAGAGGGCTATGGTGAAAAAGGAAATATCCTCAGATGAAATCTGGAAAGAAGCTTTCTGGAAACTGCTCTGTGATGTGTGAGTTCCACTCACAGAGTTACATCTGTATTTCGTGGATCTCTTTGCTAGCCTTATTTCAGTGGAATCTGAGAACAGATATTTCGGATCCCTTTGAAGACTATAGGGCCAAAGGAAATATCCTCCGATAACAAAGAGAAAGAAGCTTTCTTAGAAACTTCTTTGTGTTCTGTGAAATCATCTCAGAGAGTTACAGCTTTCCCCTCAAGAAGCCTTTCGCTAAGACACTTCTTGTGGAATTGGCAAAGTGATATTTGGAAGCCCATAGAGGGCTATGGTGAAAAAGGAAATATCCTCAGATGAAATCTGGAAAGAAGCTTTCTGAGAAACTGCTTAGTGTTCTGTTAATTCATCTCACAGAGTTACATCTGTATTTCGTGGATCTCTTTCCTAGCCTTATTTCTGTGGAATCTGAGAACAGATATTTCGGATCCCTTTGAAGACTATAGGGCCAAAGGAAATATCCTCCGATAACAAAGAGAAAGAAGCTTTCTGAGAAACTTCTTTGTGTTCCGTGAAATCATCTCACAGATTTACAGCTTTCCCCTCAAGAAGCCTTTCGATAAGACAGTTCTTGTGGAATTGGCAAAGTGATATTTGGAAGCCCATAGAGGGCTATGGTGAAAAATGAAATATCCTCAGATGAAATCTGGAAAGAAGCTTTCTGAGAAACTGTTCTGTGATGTGTGACTTCCACTCACGGAGTTACATCTGTATTTCGTGGATCTCTATGCTAGCCTCATTTCTGTGGAATCTGAGAATAGATATTTCGGATCCCTTTGAAGACTATAGGGCCAAAGGAAATATCCTCCGATAACAAAGAGAAAGAAGCTTTCTGAGAAACTACTTTGTGTTTTATGAAATCATCTCACAGAGTTACAGCTTTCCCCTCAAGAAGCCTTGCGCTAAGACAGTTCTTGTGGAATTGGAAAAGTGATATTTGGAAGCCCATAGAGGGCTATGGTGAAAAAGGAAATATCCTCAGATGAAATCTGGAAAGAAGCTCTCTGAGAAACTACTTAGTGTTCTGTTAATTCATCTCACAGAGTTGTATCTGTATTTCGTGGATCTCTTTGCTAGCCTTATTTCTGTGGAATCTGAGAACAGATATTTCGGATCTCTTTGAAGACTATAGGGCCAAAGGAAATATCCTCCTATAACAAAGAGAAAGAAGCTTTCTGAGAAACTTCTTTGTGTTCTGCGAAATCATCTCACAGAGTTACAGCTTTCCCCTCAAGAAGCCTTTCGCTAAGACAGTTCTTGTGGAATTGGCAAAGTGACATTTCGAAGCCCATTGAGGGCTATGGTGAGAAAGGAAATATCCTCAGATGAAATCTGGAAAGAAGCTTTCTGAGAAACTGCTTAGTGTTCTGTTAATTCATCTCACAGAGTTACATCTGTATTTCGTGGATCTCTTTCCTAGCCTTATTTCTGTGGAATCTGAGAACAGATATTTCGGATCCCTTTGAAGACTATGGGGCCAAAGGAAATATCCTCCGATAACAAAGAGAAAGAAGGTTTCTGAGAAACTTCTTTGAGTTCCGTGAAATCATCTCACAGATTTACAGCTTTCCCCTCAAGAAGCCTTTCGATAAGACAGTTCTTGTGGAATTGGCAAAGTGATATTTGGAAGCCCATAGAGGGCTATGGTGAAAAATGAAATATCCTCAGATGAAATCTGGAAAGAAGCTTTCTGAGAAACTGTTCTGTGATGTGTGACTTCCACTCACGGAGTTACATCTGTATTTCGTGGATCTCTATGCTAGCCTCATTTCTGTGGAATCTGAGAACAGATATTTCGGATCCTTTTGAAGACTATAGGGCCAAAGGAAATATCCTCCGATAACAAAGAGAAAGAAGCTTTCTGAGAAACCACTTTGTGTTTTATGAAATCATCTCACAGAGTTACAGCTTTCCCCTCAAGAAGCCTTGCGCTAAGACAGTTCTTGTGGAATTGGAAAAGTGATATTTGGAAGCCCATAGAGGGCTATGGTGAAAAAGGAAATATCCTCAGATGAAATCTGGAAAGAAGCTCTCTGAGAAACTACTTAGTGTTCTGTTAATTCATCTCACAGAGTTGTATCTGTAGTTCGTGTATCTCTTTGCTAGCCTTATTTCTGTGGAATCTGAGAACAGATATTTCGGATCTCTTTGAAGACTATAGGGCCAAAGGAAATATCCTCCTATAACAAAGAGAAAGAAGCTTTCTGAGAAACTTCTTTGTGTTCTGTGAAATCATCTCACAGAGTTACAGCTTTCCCCTCAAGAAGCCTTTCGCTAAGACAGTTCTTGTGGAATTGGCAAAGTGACATTTCGAAGCCCATTGAGGGCTATGGTGAAAAAGGAAATATCCTCAGATGAAATCTGGAAAGAAGCTTTCTGAGAAACTGCTTAGTGTTCTGTTAATTCATCTCACAGAGTTACATCTGTATTTCGTGGATCTCTTTGCTAGCCTTATTTCTGTGGAATCTGAGAAGAGATATTTCGGATCCCTTTTAAGAGTATAGGGCCAAAGAAAATATCCTCCGATAACAAAGAGAAAGATGCTTACTGAGAATCTTCTTTGTGTTCTGTGAAATCATTTCACAGAGTTACAGCTTTCCCTTTAAGAAGCCTTTCGCTAAGACAGTTCTTGTGGAATTGGCAAAGTGATATTTGGAAGCACATAGAGGGCTATGGTGAAAAAGGAAATATCGTCAGATGAAATCTGGAAAGAAGCTTTCTGAGAAACTGCTTAGTGTTCTGTTAATTCATCTCACAGAGTTATATCTGTATTTCGTGGATTTCTTTGCTAGCCTTATTTCTGTGGAATCTGAGAACAGATATTTCGGATCCCTTTGAAGACTATAGGGCCAAAGGAAATATCCTCCGATAACAAAGAGAAAGAAGCTTTCTGAGAAACTTCTTTGTGTTCCGTGAAATCATCTACAGAGTTACAGCTTTCCCCTCCAAAAGCCTTTCGCTAAGACAGTTCATGTGGAATTGGCAAAGTGATATTTGGAAGCCCATAGAGGGCTATGGTGAAAAAGGAAATATCCTCAGATGAAATCTGGAAAGAAGCTTTCTGAGAAACTGTTCTGTGATGTGTGACTTCCACTCACAGAGTTACATCTCTATTTCATGGATCTCTTTGCTAGCCTTATTTCTGTGGAATCTGAGAACAGATATTTCGGATCCCTTTGAAGACTATAGGGCCAAAGGAAATATCCTCCGATAGAAAAGAGAAAGCAGCTTTCTGAGAAACTTCTTTGTGTTCTCTGAAATCATCTCACAGAGTTACAGCTTTCCCCTCAGGAAGCCTTTCACTAAGACAGTTCTTGTGGAATTGGCAAAGTGATATTTGGAAGCCCATAGAGGGCTATGGTGAAAAAGGAAATATCCTCAGATGAAATCTGGAAAGAAGCTTTCTGAGAAACTGCTCTGTGATGTGTGACTTCCACTCACCGAGTTACATCTGTATTTCGTGGATCTCTTTGCTAGCCTTCTTTCTGTGGAATCTGAGAACAGATATTTCGGATCCCTTAGAAGAATATAGGGCCAAAGGAAATATCCTCCGATAACAAAGAGAAAGAAGCGTTCAGAGAAACTTCTTTGTGTTCTGTGAATTCATCTCACAGAGTTACAGCTTTCCCCTAAAGAAGCCTTTCGCTGAGACAGTTCTTGTGGAATTGGCAAAATGATATTTGGAAGCCCATTGAGGGCTATGTGAAAAAGGAAATATCCTCAGATGAAATCTGGAAAGAAGCTTTCTGAGAAACTGCTTAGTGTTCTTTCAATTCATCTCACAGAGTTACATCTGTATGTCGAGGATCTCTTTGCTAGCCTTATTTCTGTGGAATCTGAGAACAGATATTTCGGATCCCTTTGAAGACTATAGGGCCAAAGGAAATATCCTCCGATAACAAAGAGAAAGAAGCTTACTGAGAAACTTCGTTGTTTTCTGTGAAATCACCTCACAGAGTTACAGCTTTCCCCTCAAGAAGCCTTTCGCTAAGACAGTTCTTGTGGAATTGGCAAAGTGATATTTGAAAGCCCATAGAGGGCTATGGTGAAAAAGGAAATATCCTCAGATGAAATCTGGAAAGAAGCTTTCTGGAAACTGCTCTGTGATGTGTGAGTTCCACTCACAGAGTTACATCTGTATTTCGTGGATCTCTTTGCTAGCCTTATTTCAGTGGAATCTGAGAACAGATATTTCGGATCCCTTTGAAGACTATAGGGCCAAAGGAAATATCCTCCGATAACAAAGAGAAAGAAGCTTTCTTAGAAACTTCTTTGTGTTCTGTGAAATCATCTCAGAGAGTTACAGCTTTCCCCTCAAGAAGCCTTTCGCTAAGACACTTCTTGTGGAATTGGCAAAGTGATATTTGGAAGCCCATAGAGGGCTATGGTGAAAAAGGAAATATCCTCAGATGAAATCTGGAAAGAAGCTTTCTGAGAAACTGCTTAGTGTTCTGTTAATTCATCTCACAGAGTTACATCTGTATTTCGTGGATCTCTTTCCTAGCCTTATTTCTGTGGAATCTGAGAACAGATATTTCGGATCCCTTTGAAGACTATAGGGCCAAAGGAAATATCCTCCGATAACAAAGAGAAAGAAGCTTTCTGAGAAACTTCTTTGTGTTCCGTGAAATCATCTCACAGATTTACAGCTTCCCCTCAAGAAGCCCTTCGATAAGACAGTTCTTCTGGAATTGGCAAAGTGATATTTGGAAGCCCATAGAGGGCTATGGTGAAAAATGAAATATCCTCAGATGAAATCTGTAAAGAAGCTTTCTGAGAAACTGTTCTGTGATGTGTGACTTCCACTCACGGAGTTACATCTGTATTTCGTGGATCTCTATGCTAGCCTCATTTCTGTGGAATCTGAGAACAGATATTTCGGATCCCTTTGAAGACTATAGGGCCAAAGGAAATATCCTCCGATAACAAAGAGAAAGAAGCTTTCTGAGAAACTACTTTGTGTTTTATGAAATCATCTCACAGAGTTACAGCTTTCCCCTCAAGAAGCCTTGCGCTAAGACAGTTCTTGTGGAATTGGAAAAGTGATATTTGGAAGCCCATAGAGGGCTATGGTGAAAAAGGAAATATCCTCAGATGAAATCTGGAAAGAAGCTCTCTGAGAAACTACTTAGTGTTCTGTTAATTCATCTCACAGAGTTGTATCTGTATTTCGTGGATCTCTTTGCTAGCCTTATTTCTGTGGAATCTGAGAACAGATATTTCGGATCTCTTTGAAGACTATAGGGCCAAAGGAAATAACCTCCTATAACAAAGAGAAAGAAGCTTTCTGAGAAACTTCTTTGTGTTCTGCGAAATCATCTCACAGAGTTACAGTTTTCCCCTCAAGAAGCCTTTCGCTAAGACAGTTCTTGTGGAATTGGCAAAGTGACATTTCGAAGCCCATTGAGGGCTATGGTGAGAAAGGAAATATCCTCAGATGAAATCTGGAAAGAAGCTTTCTGAGAAACTGCTTAGTGTTCTGTTAATTCATCTCACAGAGTTACATCTGTATTTCGTGGATCTCTTTCCTAGCCTTATTTCTGTGGAATCTGAGAACAGATATTTCGGATCCCTTTGAAGACTATGGGGCCAAAGGAAATATCCTCCGATAACAAAGAGAAAGAAGGTTTCTGAGAAACTTCTTTGTGTTCCGTGAAATCATCTCACAGATTTACAGCTTTCCCCTCAAGAAGCCTTTCGATAAGACAGTTCTTGTGGAATTGGCAAAGTGATATTTGGAAGCCCATAGAGGGCTATGGTGAAAAATGAAATATCCTCAGATGAAATCTGGAAAGAAGCTTTCTGAGAAACTGTTCTGTGATGTGTGACTTCCACTCACGGTGTTACATCTGTATTTCGTGGATCTCTATGCTAGCCTCATTTCTGTGGAATCTGAGAACAGATATTTCGGATCCCTTTGAAGACTATAGGGCCAAAGGAAATATCCTCCGATAACAAAGAGAAAGAAGCTTTCTGAGAAACCACTTTGTGTTTTATGAAATCATCTCACAGAGTTACAGCTTTCCCCTCAAGAAGCCTTGCGCTAAGACAGTTCTTGTGGAATTGGAAAAGTGATATTTGGAAGCCCATAGAGGGCTATGGTGAAAAAGGAAATATCCTCAGATGAAATCTGGAAAGAAGCTCTCTGAGAAACTACTTAGTGTTCTGTTAATTCATCTCACAGAGTTGTATCTGTAGTTCGTGGATCTCTTTCCTAGCCTTATTTCTGTGGAATCTGAGAACAGATATTTCGGATCTCTTTGAAGACTATAGGGCCAAAGGAAATATCCTCCTATAACAAAGAGAAAGAAGCTTTCTGAGAAACTTCTTTGTGTTCTGTGAAATCATCTCACAGAGTTACAGCTTTCCCCTCAAGAAGCCTTTCGCTAAGACAGTTCTTGTGGAATTGGCAAAGTGACATTTCGAAGCCCATTGAGGGCTATGGTGAAAAAGGAAATATCCTCAGATGAAATCTGGAAAGAAGCTTTCTGAGAAACTGCTTAGTGTTCTGTTAATTCATCTCACAGAGTTACATCTGTATTTCGTGGATCTCTCTGCTAGCCTTATTTCTGTGGAATCTGAGAACAGATATTTCGGATCCCTTTGAAGACTATTGGGCGAAAGGAAATATCCTCCGATATCAAAGATAAAGAAGCTTACTGAGAAACTTCTTTGTGTCCTTTGAAATCATCTCACAGTGTTACAGCTTTCACCTCAAGAAGCCTTTCGCTAAGACATTTCTTGTGGAATTGGCAAAGTGATATTTGGAAGCCCATAGAGGGCTACGGTGAAAAAGGAAATATCCTCAGATGAAATCTGGAAAGAAGCTTTCTGAGAAACTGCTCTGTGTTGTGTGACTTCCACTTGAAGAGTTACATCTGTATTTCGTGGATCTCTTTGCTAGCCTTATTTCTGTGGAATCTGAGAACAGATATTTCGGATCCCTTTGAAGACTATAGGGCCAAAGGAAATATCCTCCGATAACAAAGAGAAAGAAGCTTTCTGAGAAACTTCTTTGTGTTCCGTGAAATCATCTCACAGATTTACAGCTTTCCCCTCAAACAGCCTTTCGCTAAGACAGTTCTTGTGGAATTGGCAAAGTGATATTTGGAAGCCCTTAGAGGGCTATGGTGAAAAAGGAAATATCCTCAGATGAAATCTGGAAAGAAGCTTTCTGAGAAACTGTTCTGTGATGTGTGACTTCCACTCACAGAGTTACATCTGTGTTTCATGGATCTCTTTGCTAGCCTTATTTCTGTGGAATCTGAGAAGAGATATTTCGGATCCCTTTGAAGAATATAGGGCCAAAGGAATTATCCTCCGATAACAAAGAGAAAGAAGCTTACTGAGAATCTTCTTTGTGTTCTGTGAAATCATCTCACAGTATTACAGCTTTCCCTTTAAGAAGCCTTTAACTAAGACAGTTCTTGTGGAATTGGCAAAGTGATATTTGGAAGCCCATAGAGGGCTATGGTGAAAAAGGAAATATCCTCGGATGAAATCTGGAAAGAAGCTTTCTGAGAAACTGCTTAGTGTTCTGTTAATTCATCTCACAGAGTTATATCTGTATTTCGTGGATCTCTTTGCTAGCCTTATTTCTGTGGAATCTGAGAACAGATATTTCGGAACCCTTTGAAGACTATAGGGCTAAAGGAAATATCCTCCGATAACAAAGAGAAGGAAGCTTTCTGAGAAACTTCTTTTTGTTCCGTGAAATCATCTCACAGAGTTACAGCTTTCCCCTCAAGAAGCCTTTCGCGAAGACAGTTCTTGTGGAATTGGCAAAGTGATATTTGGAAGCCCATAGAGGGCTATGGTGAAAAAGGAAATATCCTCAGATGAAATCTAGAAAGAAGCTTTCTGAGAAACTGTTCTGTGATGTGTGACTTCCACTCACAGAGTTACATCTGTATTTCGTGGATCTCTTTGCTAGCCTTATTTCTGTGGAATCGGAGAACAAATATTTCGGATCCATTTGAAGACTATAGGGCCAAAGGAAATATCCTCCGATAACAAAGAGAAAGAAGATTTCTGAGAAACTTCTTTGTGTTCTGTGAAATGATCACACAGAGTTTCAGATTTCCCCTCAAGAAGCCTTTCGCTAAGACATTTCTTGTGGAATTGGCAAAGTGGTATTTGGAAGCCCATAGAGGGCTATGGTGAAAAAGGAAATATCCTCAGATGAAATATGGAAAGAAGCTTTCTGAAAAACTGCTTAGTCTTCTGTTAATTCATCTCACAGAGTTACATCTGTATTTCGTGGAACTCTTTGCTAGCCTTATTTCTGTGGAATCGGAGAACAGATATTTCGGATCCCTTTGAAGACTATAGGGCCAAGGAAATATCCTCCGATAACAAAGAAAAAGAAGCTTACTGAGAAACTTCTTTGTGTTCTGTGAAATCACGTCACAGAGTTACAGCTTTCCCCTCAAGAAGCCTTTAGCTAAGACAGTTCTTGTGGAATTGGCAAAGTGATATTTGAAAGCCCATAGAGGGATATGGTGAAAAAGGAAATATCCTCAGATGAAATCTGGAAAGAAGCTTTCTGAGAAACTGCTCTGTGTTGTGTGACTTCCACTTGAAGAGTTACATCTTATTTCGTGGATCTGTTTGCTAGCCTTATTTCTGTGGAATCTGAGAACAGATATTTCGGATCCCTTTGAAGACTATAGGGCCAAAGGAAGTATCCTCCGATAACAAAGAGAAAGAATCTTTCTGAGAAACTTGTTTGTGTTCTGTGAAATCATCTCACAGAGTTACAGCTTTCTCCTCAAGAAGCCTTTCGCTAAGACAGTTCTTGTGGAATTGGCAAAGTGATATTTGGAAGCCCATAGAGGGCTATGGTGAAAAAGGAAATATCCTCAGATGAAATCTGGAAAGAAGCTTTCTGAGAAACTGCTCTGTGATGTGTGACTTCCACTCACAGAGTTACATCTGTGTTTCGTGGATCTCTTTGCTAGCCTTATGTCGGTGGAATCTGAGAACAGATATTTAGCATCCCTTTGAAGACTATAGGGCCAAAGGAAATATCCTCCGATAACAAAGAGAAAGAAGCTTACTGAGAATCTTCTTTGTGTTCTTTGAAATCATCTCACAGTATTACAGCTTTCCCTTTAAGTAGCCTTTCGCTAAGTCAGTTCCTGTGGAATTGGCAAAGTGATATATGGAAGCCCATAGAGGGCTATGGTGAAAAAGGAAATATCCTCAGATGAAATCTGGAAAGAAGCTTTCTGAGAAACTGCTTAGTGGTCTGTTAATTCATCTCACAGAGTTATATCTGTATTTCGTGGATCTCTTTGCTAGCCTTATTTCTGTGGAATCTGAGAACAGATATTTCGGATCCCTTTGAAGACTATAGGGCCAAAGGAAATATCCTCCGATAACAAAGAGAAAGAAGCTTTCTGAGAAACTTCTTTGTGTTCCGTGAAATCATCTCACAGAGTTACAGCTTTCCCCTCAAGAAGCCTTTCGCTAAGACAGTTCTTGTGGAATCGGCAAAGTGATATTTGGAAGCCCATAGAGGACTATGGTGAAAAATGAAATATCCTCAGATGAAATCTGTAAAGAAGCTTTCTGAGAAACTGTTCTGTGATGTGTGACTTCCACTCACAGAGTTACATCTGTATTTCGTGGATCTCTTTGCTGGCCTTATTTCTGTGGAATATGAGAACAGATATTTCAAATCCCTTTGAAGACTATAGGGCCAAAGGAAATATCCTCCGATAACAAAGAGAAAGAAGCTTTCTGAGAAACTTCTTTGTGTTCTGTGAAATCATCTCACAGAGTTACAGCTTTCCCCTCAGGAAGCCTTTCGCGAAGACTGTTCTTGTGGAATTGGCAAAGTGACATTTCGAAGCCCATAGTGGGCTATGGTGAAAAAGGAAATATCCTCAGATGAAATCTGAAAAGAAGCTTTCTGAGAAACTGCTTAGTGTTCTTTTAATTCATCTCACAGAGTTACATCTGTATTTCGTGGATCTCTTTGCTAGCCTTATTTCTGTGGAATCTGATAACAGATATTTCGGATCCCTTTGAAGACTATAGGGCCAAAGGAAATATCCTCCGATAACAAAGAGAAAGAAGCTTACTGAGAAACTTCGTTGTGTTCTGTGAAATCACCTCACAGAGTTACAGCTTTCCCCTCAAGAAGCCTTTCACTAAGACAGTTCTTGTGGAATTGGCAAAGTGATATTTGAAAGCCCATAGAGGGCTATGGTGAAAAAGGAAATATCCTCAGATGAAATCTGGAAAGAAGCTTTCTGAGAAACTGTTCTGTGATGTGTGACTTCCACTCACAGAGTTACATCTGTATTTCGTGGATCTCTTTGCTAGCCTTATTTCTGTGGAATCTGAGAACAGATATTTCGGATCCCTTTGAAGACTATAGGGCCAAAGGAAATATCCTCCGATAACAAAGAGAAAGAAGCTTTCTGAGAAACTTCTTTGTGTTCTGTGAAATCATCTCACAGAGTTACACCTTTCCCCTCAAGAAGCCTTTCGCTAAGACAGTTCTTGTGGAATTGGCAAAGTGATATTTGGAAGCCCATAGAGGGCTATGTTGAAAAAGGAAATATCCTCAGATGAAATCTGGAAAGGAGCTTTCTGAGAAACTGCTCTGTGATGTGTGACTTCCACTCACAGAGTTACATCTGTGTTTCGTGGATCTCTTTGCTAGCCTTATTTCTCTGGAATCTGAGAACAGATATTTCGGATCCCTTTGAAGACTATAGGGACAAAGGAAATATCCTCCGATAACAAAGAGAAAGAAGCTTTCTGAGAAACTTCTTTGTGTTCTGTGAAATCATCTCACAGAGTTACAGCTTTCCCTTCAAGAAGACTTTCGCTAAGACAGTTCTTGTGGAATTGGCAAGGTGATATTTGGAAGCCCATAGAGGGCTATGGTGAAAAAGGAAATATCCTCAGATGAAATCTGGAAAGAAGCTTTCTGAAAAACTGCTTAGTGTTCTGTTAATTCATCTCACAGAGTTACATCTGTATTTCGTGGATGTCTTTGCTAGTCTTATGTCTGTGGAATCTGAGAACAGATATTTCGGATCCATTTGAAGATTTTAGGGCCAAAGGAAATATCCTCCGATAACAAAGAGAAAGAAGCTTTCTGAGAAACTTCTTTGTGTTCCGTGAAATCAGCTCACAGTGTTACAGCTTTGCCCTCAAGAAGTCTTTCACTAAGACAGTTCTTGTGGAATTGGCAAAGTGATATTTGGAAGCCCATAGAGGGCTATGGTGAAAAAGGAAATATCCTCAGATGAAATCTGGAAAGAAGCTTTCTGAGAAACTGCTTAGTGTTCTGTTAATTCATCTCACAGAGTTACATCTGTATTTCGTGGATCTCTTTGATAGCCTTATTTCTGTGGAATCTGAGAACAGATATTTCGGATCCCTTTGAAGACTATAGGGACAAAGGAAATATCCTCCGATAACAAAGAGAAAGAAGCTTACTGAGAATCTTCTTTGTGTTCTGTGAAATCATCTCACAGTGTTACAGCTTTCCCTTTAAGAAGCGTTTCGCTAAGACAGTTCTTCTGGAATTGGCAAAGTGATATATGGAAGCCCATAGAGGGCTATGGTGAAAAAGGAAATATCCTCAGATGAAATCTGGAAAGAAGTTTTCTGAGAAACTGCTTAGTGGTCTGTTAATTCATCTCACAGAGTTATATCTGTATTTCGTGGATCTCTTTGCTAGCCTTATTTCTGTGGAATCTGAGAACAGATATTTCGGATCCCTTTGAAGACTATAGGGCCAAAGGAAATATCCTCCGATAACAAAGAGAAAGAAGCTTTCTGAGAAACTTCTTTGTGTTCTGTGAAATCATCTCACAGAATTACAGCTTTCCCCTCAAACAGCCTTTCGCTAAGACAGTTCTTGTGGAAATGGCAAAGTGATATTTGGAAGCCCATAGAGGGCTATGGTGAATAAGGAAATATCCTCAGATGAAATCTGCAAAGAAGCTTTCTGAGAAACTGTTCTGTGATGTGTGACTTCCACTCACAGAGTTACATCTGTGTTTCGTGGATCTCTTTGCTAGCCTTATTTCTGTGGAATCTGAGAAGAGATACGTCGGATTCCGTTGAAGACTATAGGGCCAAAGGAATTATACTCCGATAACAAAGAGAAAGAAGCTTACTGAGAATCTTCTTTGTGTTCTGTGAAATCATCTCACAGTGTTACAGCTTTCCCTTTAAGAAGCCTTTAGCTAAGACAGTTCTCGTGGAATTGGCAAAGTGATATTTGGAAGCCCATAGAGGGCTATGGTGAAAAAGGAAATATCCTCAGATGAAATCTGGAAAGAAGCCTTCTGAGAAACTGCTTAGTGTTCTGTTATTTCATCTCACAGAGTTATATCTGTATTTCGTGGATCTCTTTGCTAGCCTTATTTCTGTGGAATCTGAGAACAGATATTTCGGATCCCTTTGAAGACTATAGGGCCAAAGGAAATATCCTCCGATAACAAAGAGAAGGAAGCTTTCTGAGAAACTTCTTTGTGTTCTGTGAAATCATCTCACAGAGTTACAGCTTTCCCCTCAAGAAGCCTTTGGCTAAGACAGTTCTTGTGGAATTGGCAAAGTGATATTTGGAAGCCCTTAGAGGGCTATGGTGAAAAAGGAAATATCCTCAGATGAAATCTGGAAAGAAGCTTTCTGAGAAACTGTTCTGTGATGTGTGACTTCCACCCACAGAGTTACATCTGTATTTCGTGGATCTGTTTGCTAGCCTTATTTCTGTGGAATCTGAGAACAGATATTTCGGATCCCTTTGAAGACTATAGGGCCAAAGGAAATATCCTCCGATAACAAAGAGAAAGAATCTTTCTGAGAAACTTCTTTGTGTTCTGTGAAATCATCTCACAGAGTTACAGCGTTCCCCTCAAGAAGACTTTCGCTAAGACAGTTCTTGTGGAATTGGCAAAGTGATATTTGGAAGCCCATAGAGGGCTATGGTGAAAAAGGAAATATCCTCAGATGAAATCTTGAAAGAAGCTTTCTGAAAAACTGCTTAGTGTTCTGTTAATTCATCTCACAGAGTTACATCTGTATTTCGTGGATCTCTTTGCTAGTCTTACTTCTGTGGAATCTGAGAACAGATATTTCGGATCCATTAGAAGACTATAGGGCCAAAGGAAATATCCTCCGATAACAAAGAGAAAGAAGCTTTCTGAGAAACTTCCTTGTGTTCCGTGAAATCATCTCACAGAGTTACAGCTTTGCCCGCAAGAAGCCTTTCACTAAGACAGTTCTTGTGGAATTGGCAAAGTGATATTTGGAAGCCCATAGAGGGCTATGGTGAAAAAGGAAATATCCTCAGATGAAATCTGGAAAGAAGCTTTCTGAGAAACTGCTTAGTGTTCTGTTAATTCATCTCACAGAGTTACATCTGTATTTCGTGGATGTCTTTGCTAGCCTTATTTCTGTGGAATCTGAGAAGAGATATTTCGGATCCCTTTGAAGACTATAGGGCCAAAGGAAATATCCTCCGATAACAGAGAGAAAGAAGGTTCCTGAGAAACTTCTTTGTGTTCTGTGAAATCATCTCACACAGTTACAGCTTTCCCCTCAAGAAGACTTTCGCTAAGTCAGTTCTTGTGGAATTGGCAAAGTGATATTTGGAAGCCCATGAAGGGCTATGGTGAAAAAGGAAATATCCTCAGATGAAATCTGGAAAGAAGCTTTCTGAAAAACTGCTTAGTGTTCTGTTAATTCATCTCACAGAGTTACATCTGTATTTCGTGGATCTCTTTGCTAGTCTTATTTCTGTGGAATCTGAGAACAGATATTTCGGATCCATTTGAAGACTATAGGGCCAAAGGAAATATCCTCCGATAACAAAGAGAAAGAAGCTTACTGAGAATCTTCTTTGTGTTCTGTGAAATCATCTCACAGTGTTACAGCTTTCCCTTTGAGAAGCCTTTAGCTAGGTCAGTTCTTGTGGAATTGGTAAAGTGATATTTGGATGCCCATAGAGGGCTATGGTGAAAAAGGAAATATCCTCAGATGAAATCTGGAAAGAAGCTTTCTGAGAAACTGCTTAGTGGTCTGTTAATTCATCTCACAGAGTTACATCTGTATTTCGTGGATCTCTTTGCTAGCCTTATTTCTGTGGAATCTGAGAACAGATATTTCGGATCCCTTTGAAGACTATAGGGCCAAAGGAAATATCCTCCGATAACAAAGAGAAGGAAGCTTTCTGAGAAACTTCTTTGTGTTCCGTGAAATCATCTCACAGAGTTACAGCTTTCCCCTTAAGAAGCCTTTCGCTAAGACAGTTCTTGTGGAATTGGCAAAGTGATATTTGGAAGCCCATAGTGGGCTATGGTGAAAAAGGAAATATCCTCAGATGAAATCTGGAAAGAAGCTTTCTGAGAAACTGTTCTGTGATGTGTGACTTCTACTCACAGAGTTACATCTGTATTTCGTGGATCTCTTTGCTAGCCTTTTTTCTGTGGAATCGGAGAACAGATATTTCGGATCCCTTTGAAGACTATAGGGCCAAAGGAAATATCCTCCGATAACAAAGAGAAAGAAGATTTCTGAGAAACTTCTTTGTGTTCTGTGAAATGATCTCACAGAGTTACAGATTTCCCCTAAAGAAGCCTTTCGCTAAGACATTTCTTGTGGAATTGGCAAAGTGATATTTGGAAGCCCATAGACGGCTATGGTGAAAAAGGAAATATCCTCAGATGAAATATGGAAAGAAGCTTTCAGAGAAAGTGCTTTGTGTTCTGTTAATTCATCTCACAGAGTTACATCTGTATTTCGTGCATCTCTTTGCTAGCCTTATTTCTGTGGAATCTGAGAACAGATATTTCGGATCCCTTTGAAGACTATAGGGCCAAAGGAAATATCCTCCAATAACAAAGAGAAAGATGCTTACTGAGAAACTTCTTTGTGTTCTGTGAAATCATCTCACAGAGTTACAGCGTTCCCCTCAAGAAGACTTTCGCTAAGACAGTTCTTGTGGAATTGGCAAAGTGATATTTGGAAGCCCATAGAGGGCTATGGTGAAAAAGGAAATATCCTCAGATAAAATCTTGAAAGAAGCTTTCTGAAAAACTGCTTAGTGTTCTGTTAATTCATCTCACAGAGTTACATCTGTATTTCGTGGATCTCTTTGCTAGTCTTACTTCTGTGGAATCTGAGAACAGATATTTCGGATCCATTAGAAGACTATAGGGCCAAAGGAAATATCCTCCGATAACAAAGAGAAAGAAGCTTTCTGAGAAACTTCCTTGTGTTCCGTGAAATCATCTCACAGAGTTACAGCTTTGCCCTCAAGAACCCTTTCACTAAGACAGTTCTTGTGGAATTGGCAAAGTGATATTTGGAAGCCCATAGAGGGCTATGGTGAAAAAGGAAATATCCTCAGATGAAATCTGGAAAGAAGCTTTCTGAGAAACTGCTTAGTGTTCTGTTAATTCATGTCACAGAGTTACATCTGTATTTCGTGGATGTCTTTGCTAGCCTTATTTCTGTGGTATCTGAGAAGAGATATTTCGGATCCCTTTGAAGACTATAGGGCCAAAGGAAACATCCTCCGATAACAAAGAGAAAGAAGGTTTCTGAGAAACTTCTTTGTGTTCTGTGAAATCGTCTCACACAGTTACAGCTTTCCCCTCAAGAAGACTTTCGCTAAGACAGTTCTTGTGGAATTGGCAAAGTGATATTTGGAAGCCCATAGAGGGCTATGGTGAAAAAGGAAATATCCTCAGATGAAATCTGGAAAGAAGGTTTCTGAGAAACTGCTTAGTGTTCTGTTATTTCATCTCACAGAGTTATATCTGTATTTCGTGGATCTCTTTGCTAGCCTTATTTCTGTGGAATCTGAGAACAGATATTTCGGATCCCTTTGAAGACTATAGGGCCAAAGGGAATATCCTCCGATAAAAAAGAGAAGGAAGCTTTCTGAGAAACTTCTTTGTGTTCCGTGAAATCATCTCACAGAGTTACAGCTTTCCCCTCAAACAGCCTTTCGCTAAGACAGTTCTTGTGGAAATGGCAAAGTGATATTTGGAAGCCCATAGAGGGCTATGGTGAATAAGGAAATATCCTCAGATGAAATCTGCAAAGAAGCTTTCTGAGAAACTGTTCTGTGATGTGTGACTTCCACTCACAGAGTTACATCTGTGTTTCGTGGATCTCTTTGCTAGCCTTATTTCTGTGGAATCTGAGAAGAGATACGTCGGATTCCGTTGAAGACTATAGGGCCAAAGGAATTATACTCCGATAACAAAGAGAAAGAAGCTTACTGAGAATCTTCTTTGTGTTCTGTGAAATCATCTCACAGTGTTACAGCTTTCCCTTTAAGAAGCCTTTAGCTAAGACAGTTCTCGTGGAATTGGCAAAGTGATATTTGGAAGCCCATAGAGGGCTATGGTGAAAAAGGAAATATCCTCAGATGAAATCTGGAAAGAAGCCTTCTGAGAAACTGCTTAGTGTTCTGTTATTTCATCTCACAGAGTTATATCTGTATTTCGTGGATCTCTTTGCTAGCCTTATTTCTGTGGAATCTGAGAACAGATATTTCGGATCCCTTTGAAGACTATAGGGCCAAAGGAAATATCCTCCGATAACAAAGAGAAGGAAGCTTTCTGAGAAACTTCTTTGTGTTCTGTGAAATCATCTCACAGAGTTACAGCTTTCCCCTCAAGAAGCCTTTGGCTAAGACAGTTCTTGTGGAATTGGCAAAGTGATATTTGGAAGCCCTTAGAGGGCTATGGTGAAAAAGGAAATATCCTCAGATGAAATCTGGAAAGAAGCTTTCTGAGAAACTGTTCTGTGATGTGTGACTTCCACCCACAGAGTTACATCTGTATTTCGTGGATCTGTTTGCTAGCCTTATTTCTGTGGAATCTGAGAACAGATATTTCGGATCCCTTTGAAGACTATAGGGCCAAAGGAAATATCCTCCGATAACAAAGAGAAAGAATCTTTCTGAGAAACTTCTTTGTGTTCTGTGAAATCATCTCACAGAGTTACAGCGTTCCCCTCAAGAAGACTTTCGCTAAGACAGTTCTTGTGGAATTGGCAAAGTGATATTTGGAAGCCCATAGAGGGCTATGGTGAAAAAGGAAATATCCTCAGATGAAATCTTGAAAGAAGCTTTCTGAAAAACTGCTTAGTGTTCTGTTAATTCATCTCACAGAGTTACATCTGTATTTCGTGGATCTCTTTGCTAGTCTTACTTCTGTGGAATCTGAGAACAGATATTTCGGATCCATTAGAAGACTATAGGGCCAAAGGAAATATCCTCCGATAACAAAGAGAAAGAAGCTTTCTGAGAAACTTCCTTGTGTTCCGTGAAATCATCTCACAGAGTTACAGCTTTGCCCTCAAGAAGCCTTTCACTAAGACAGTTCTTGTGGAATTGGCAAAGTGATATTTGGAAGCCCATAGAGGGCTATGGTGAAAAAGGAAATATCCTCAGATGAAATCTGGAAAGAAGCTTTCTGAGAAACTGCTTAGTGTTCTGTTAATTCATCTCACAGAGTTACATCTGTATTTCGTGGATGTCTTTGCTAGCCTTATTTCTGTGGAATCTGAGAAGAGATATTTCGGATCCCTTTGAAGACTATAGGGCCAAAGGAAATATCCTCCGATAACAGAGAGAAAGAAGGTTCCTGAGAAACTTCTTTGTGTTCTGTGAAATCATCTCACACAGTTACAGCTTTCCCCTCAAGAAGACTTTCGCTAAGTCAGTTCTTGTGGAATTGGCAAAGTGATATTTGGAAGCCCATGAAGGGCTATGGTGAAAAAGGAAATATCCTCAGATGAAATCTGGAAAGAAGCTTTCTGAAAAACTGCTTAGTGTTCTGTTAATTCATCTCACAGAGTTACATCTGTATTTCGTGGATCTCTTTGCTAGTCTTATTTCTGTGGAATCTGAGAACAGATATTTCGGATCCATTTGAAGACTATAGGGCCAAAGGAAATATCCTCCGATAACAAAGAGAAAGAAGCTTACTGAGAATCTTCTTTGTGTTCTGTGAAATCATCTCACAGTGTTACAGCTTTCCCTTTGAGAAGCCTTTAGCTAGGTCAGTTCTTGTGGAATTGGTAAAGTGATATTTGGATGCCCATAGAGGGCTATGGTGAAAAAGGAAATATCCTCAGATGAAATCTGGAAAGAAGCTTTCTGAGAAACTGCTTAGTGGTCTGTTAATTCATCTCACAGAGTTACATCTGTATTTCGTGGATCTCTTTGCTAGCCTTATTTCTGTGGAATCTGAGAACAGATATTTCGGATCCCTTTGAAGACTATAGGGCCAAAGGAAATATCCTCCGATAACAAAGAGAAGGAAGCTTTCTGAGAAACTTCTTTGTGTTCCGTGAAATCATCTCACAGAGTTACAGCTTTCCCCTTAAGAAGCCTTTCGCTAAGACAGTTCTTGTGGAATTGGCAAAGTGATATTTGGAAGCCCATAGTGGGCTATGGTGAAAAAGGAAATATCCTCAGATGAAATCTGGAAAGAAGCTTTCTGAGAAACTGTTCTGTGATGTGTGACTTCTACTCACAGAGTTACATCTGTATTTCGTGGATCTCTTTGCTAGCCTTTTTTCTGTGGAATCGGAGAACAGATATTTCGGATCCCTTTGAAGACTATAGGGCCAAAGGAAATATCCTCCGATAACAAAGAGAAAGAAGATTTCTGAGAAACTTCTTTGTGTTCTGTGAAATGATCTCACAGAGTTACAGATTTCCCCTAAAGAAGCCTTTCGCTAAGACATTTCTTGTGGAATTGGCAAAGTGATATTTGGAAGCCCATAGACGGCTATGGTGAAAAAGGAAATATCCTCAGATGAAATATGGAAAGAAGCTTTCAGAGAAAGTGCTTTGTGTTCTGTTAATTCATCTCACAGAGTTACATCTGTATTTCGTGCATCTCTTTGCTAGCCTTATTTCTGTGGAATCTGAGAACAGATATTTCGGATCCCTTTGAAGACTATAGGGCCAAAGGAAATATCCTCCAATAACAAAGAGAAAGATGCTTACTGAGAAACTTCTTTGTGTTCTGTGAAATCATCTCACAGAGTTACAGCGTTCCCCTCAAGAAGACTTTCGCTAAGACAGTTCTTGTGGAATTGGCAAAGTGATATTTGGAAGCCCATAGAGGGCTATGGTGAAAAAGGAAATATCCTCAGATGAAATCTTGAAAGAAGCTTTCTGAAAAACTGCTTAGTGTTCTGTTAATTCATCTCACAGAGTTACATCTGTATTTCGTGGATCTCTTTGCTAGTCTTACTTCTGTGGAATCTGAGAACAGATATTTCGGATCCATTAGAAGACTATAGGGCCAAAGGAAATATCCTCCGATAACAAAGAGAAAGAAGCTTTCTGAGAAACTTCCTTGTGTTCCGTGAAATCATCTCACAGAGTTACAGCTTTGCCCTCAAGAACCCTTTCACTAAGACAGTTCTTGTGGAATTGGCAAAGTGATATTTGGAAGCCCATAGAGGGCTATGGTGAAAAAGGAAATATCCTCAGATGAAATCTGGAAAGAAGCTTTCTGAGAAACTGCTTAGTGTTCTGTTAATTCATGTCACAGAGTTACATCTGTATTTCGTGGATGTCTTTGCTAGCCTTATTTCTGTGGTATCTGAGAAGAGATATTTCGGATCCCTTTGAAGACTATAGGGCCAAAGGAAACATCCTCCGATAACAAAGAGAAAGAAGGTTTCTGAGAAACTTCTTTGTGTTCTGTGAAATCGTCTCACACAGTTACAGCTTTCCCCTCAAGAAGACTTTCGCTAAGACAGTTCTTGTGGAATTGGCAAAGTGATATTTGGAAGCCCATAGAGGGCTATGGTGAAAAAGGAAATATCCTCAGATGAAATCTGGAAAGAAGGTTTCTGAGAAACTGCTTAGTGTTCTGTTATTTCATCTCACAGAGTTATATCTGTATTTCGTGGATCTCTTTGCTAGCCTTATTTCTGTGGAATCTGAGAACAGATATTTCGGATCCCTTTGAAGACTATAGGGCCAAAGGGAATATCCTCCGATAAAAAAGAGAAGGAAGCTTTCTGAGAAACTTCTTTGTGTTCCGTGAAATCATCTCACAGAGTTACAGCTTTGCCCTAAAGAAGCCTTTCACTAAGACAGTTCTTGTGGAATTGGCAAAGTGATATTTGGAAGCCCATAGAGGGCTATGGTGAAAAAGGAAATATCCTCAGATGAAATCTGGAAAGAAGCTTTCTGAAAAACTGCTTAGTGTTCTGTGAATTCATCTCACAGAGTTACATCTGTATTTCGTGGATCTCTTTGCTAGTCTTATTTCTGTGGAATCTGAGAACAGATATTTCGGATCC
Organism: Macaca nemestrina; assembly: GCF_043159975.1. Lineage (NCBI taxonomy): Eukaryota > Metazoa > Chordata > Mammalia > Primates > Cercopithecidae > Macaca > Macaca nemestrina. Next base: position 99,033,587 of record NC_092145.1, on the reverse strand, counting down.
ATTAGAAGACTATAGGGCCAAAGGAAATATCCTCCGATAACAAAGAGAAAGAAGCTTTCTGAGAAACTTCCTTGTGTTCCGTGAAATCATCTCACAGAGTTACAGCTTTGCCCTCAAGAAGCCTTTCACTAAGACATTTCTTGTGGAATTGGCAAAGTGATATTTGGAAGCCCATAGAGGTCTATGGTGAAAAAGGAAATATCCTCAGATGAAATCTGGAAAGAAGCTTTCTGAGAAACTGCTTAGTGTTCTGTTAATTCATCTCACAGAGTTACATCTGTATTTCGTGGATGTCTTTGCTAGCCTTATTTCTGTGGAATCTGAGAAGAGATATTTCGGATCCCTTTGAAGACTATAGGGCCAAAAGAAATATCCTCCGATAACAGAGAGAAAGAAGGTTCCTGAGAAACTTCTTTGTGTTCTGTGAAATCATCTCACACAGTTACAGCTTTCCCCTCAAGAAGACTTTCGCTAAGTCAGTTCTTGTGGAATTGGCAAAGTGATATTTGGAAGCCCATGAAGGGCTATGGTGAAAAAGGAAATATCCTCAGATGAAATCTGGAAAGAAGCTTTCTGAAAAACTGCTTAGTGTTCTGTTAATTCATCTCACAGAGTTACATCTGTATTTCGTGGATCTCTTTGCTAGTCTTATTTCTGTGGAATCTGAGAACAGATATTTCGGATCCATTTGAAGACTATAGGGCCAAAGGAAATATCCTCCGATAACAAAGAGAAAGAAGCTTACTGAGAATCTTCTTTGTGTTCTGTGAAATCATCTCACAGTGTTACAGCTTTCCCTTTGAGAAGCCTTTAGCTAGGTCAGTTCTTGTGGAATTGGTAAAGTGATATTTGGATGCCCATAGAGGGCTGTGTTGAAAAAGGAAATATCCTCAGATGAAATATGGAAAGAAGCTTTCTGAGAAACTGCTCTGTGATGTGTGACTTCCACTCACAGAGTTACATCTGTGTTTCGTGGATCTCTTTGCTAGCCTTTTTTCTGTGGAATCTGAGAACAGATATTTCGGATCCCTTTGAAGACTATAGGGCCAAAGGAAATATCCTCCGATAACAAAGAGAAAGAAGCTTTCTGAAAAACTACTTTGTGTTCTGTGAAATCACCTCACAGAGTTACAGCTTTCCCCTCAAGAAGCCTTGCGCTAAGACAGTTCTTGTGGAATTGGCAAAGTGATATTTGTAAGCCCATAGAGGGCTATGGTGGAAAAGGAAATATCCTCAGATGAAATCTGGAAAGAAGCTTTCTGAGAAACTGCTCTGTGATGTGTGACTTCCACTCGAAGATTTACATCTGTATTTCGTGGATCTCTTTGCTAGCCTTATTTCTGTGGAATCTGAGAACAGATATTTCGGATCCCTTTGAAGACTATAGGGACAAAGGAAATATCCTCCGATAACAAAGAGAAAGAAGCTTTCTGAGAAAATTCTTTGTGATCTGTGAAATCATCTCACAGAGTTACAGCTTTCCCCTCAAGAAGCCTTTCGCTACGACAGTTCTTGTGGAATTGGCAAAGTGATATTTGGAAGCCCATAGAGGGCTACGGTGAAAAAGGAAATATCCTCAGTTGAAATCTGGAAAGAAGCTTTCTGAGAAACTGCTTAGTGTTCTGTTAATTCCTCTCACAGAGTTATATCTGTATTTCGTGGTCTCTTTGTTAGCCTTATTTCTGTGGAATCTGTGAACAGATATTTCGGATCCCTTTGAAGACTATAGGGCCAAAGGAAATATCCTCCGATAACAAAGAGAAAGAAGCTTACTGAGAAACTTCTTTATGTTCTGTGAAATCACCTCACAGAGTTACAGCTTTCCCGTCAAGAAGCCTTTAGCTAAGACAGTTCTTGTGGAATTTGCAAAGTGATATTTGAAAGCCCATAGAGGGCTATGGCGAAAAAGGAAATAACCTCAGATGAAATCTGGAAAGAAGCTTTCTGAGAAACTGCTCTGTGATGTGTGACTTCCACCCACAGAGTTACATCTGTATTTCGTGGATCTGTTTGCTAGCATTATTTCTGTGGAATCTGAGAACAGATATTTCGGATCCCTTTGAAGACTATAGGGCCAAAGGAAATATCCTCCGATAACAAAGAGAAAGAATCTTTCTGAGAAACTTCTTTATGTTGTGTGAAATCATCTCACAGAGTTACAGCTTTCACCTCAAGAAGCCTTTCGCTAAGACAGTTCTTGTGTAATTGGCAAAGTGATATTTGGAAGCTCATAGAGGGCTATGGTAAAAAAGGAAATATCCTCAGATGAAATCTGGAAAGAAGCTTTCTGAGAAACTGCTCTGTGATGTGTGACTTCCACTCAGAGAGTTACATCTGTGTTTCGTGGATCTCTTTGCTAGCCTTATTTCTGTGGAATCTGAGAACAGATATTTCGGATCCCTTTGAAGACTATAGGGCCAAAGGAAATATCCTCCGATAACAAAGAGAAAGAAGCTTTCTGAGAAACTTCTTTGTGTTCTGTGAAATATTCTCACAGAGTTACAGCTTTCGCCTCAAGAAGCCTTTCGCTAAGACAGTTCTTGTGGAATTGGCAAAGTGATATTTGGAAGCCCATAGAGGGCTATGGTGAAAAAGGAAATATCCTCAGATGAAATCTGGAAAGAAGCTTTCTGAGAAACTGTTCTGTGATGTGTGACTTCCACTCACGGAGTTACATCTGTATTTCGTGGATCTCTTAGCTAGCCTTATTTCTGTGGAATCTGAGAACAGATATTTCGGATCCCTTTGAAGACTATAGGGACAAAGGAAACATCCCCCGATAACAAAGAGAAAGAATCTTTCTGAGAAACTTCTTTGTGTTCTGTGAAATATTCTCACAGAGTTACAGCTTTCCCCTAAGGAAGCCTTTCGCTAAGACTGTTCTTGTGGAATTGGCAAAGTGACATTTCGAAGCCCATAGTGGGCTATGGTGAAAAAGGAAATATCCTCAGATGAAATCTGTAAAGAAGCTTTCTGAGAAACTGCTTAGTGTTCTGTGAATTCATCTCACAGAGTTACATCTGTATTTCGTGGATCTCTTTGCTAGCCTTATTTCTGTGGAATCTGAGAAGAGATATTTCGGATCCCTTTGAAGACTATAGGGCCAAAGGAATTATCCTCCGATAACAAAGAGAAAGAATCTTTCTGAGAAACTTCTTTGTGTTCTGTGAAATCATCTCAGAGAGTTACAGCTTTCCCCTCAAAGGGCCTTTCGCTAAGACACTTCTTGTGGAATTGGCAAAGTGATATTTGGAAGCCCATAGAGGGCTGTGTTGAAAAAGGAAATATCCTCAGATGAAATCTGGAAAGAAGCTTTCTGAGAAACTGCTCTGTGATGTGTGACTTCCAATCACAGAGTTACATCTGTGTTTCGTGGATCTCTTTGCTAGCCTTATTTCTGTGGAATTTGAGAAGAGATATTTCGGATCCCTTTGAAGACTATAGGGCCAATGGAAATATCCTCCGATAACAAAGAGAAACAAGCTTTCTGAGAAACTTCTTTGTGTTCTGTGAAATCATCTCACACAGTTACAGCTTTCCCCTCAAGAAGACTTTCGCTAAGACAGTTCTTGTGGAATTGGCAAAGTGATATTTGGAAGCCCATAGAGGGCTATGGTGAAAAAGGAAATATCCTCAGTTGAAATCTGGAAAGAAGCTTTCTGAAAAACTGCTTAGTGTTCTGTAAATTCATCTCACAGAGTTACATCTGTATTTCGTGGATCTCCTTGCTAGTCTTATTTCTGTAGAATCTGAGAACAGATATTTCGGATCCATTTGAAAACTATAGGGCCAAAGGAAATATCCTCCGATAACAAAGAGAAAGAAGCTTACTGAGAATCTTCTTTGTGTTCTGTGAAATCATCTCACAGTTTTACAGCTTTCCCTTTGAGAAGCCTTTAGCTAAGACAGTTCTTGGGGAATTGGCAAAGTGATATTTGGAAGCCCATAGAGGGCTATGGTGAAAAAGGAAATATCCTCAGATGAAATCTGGAAAGAAGATTTCTGAGAAACTGCTTAGGGGTCTGTTAATTCATCTCACAGAGTTATATCTGTATTTCGTGGATCTCTTTGCTAGCCTTATTTCTGTGGAATCTGAGAACAGATATTTCGGATCCCTTTGAAGACTATAGGGCCAAAGGAAATATCCTCCGATAACAAAGAGAAGGAAGCTTTCTGAGAAAATTCTTTGTGTTCCGTGAAATCATCTCACAGAGTTACAGCTTTCCCCTCAAGAAGCCTTTCGCTAAGACAGTTCTTGTGGAATTGGCAAAGTGATATTTGGAAGCCCATAGAGGGCTATGGTGAAAAAGGAAATATCCTCAGATGAAATCTGGAAAGAAGCTTTCTGAGAAACTGTTCTGTGATGTGTGACTTCCACTCACAGAGTTACATCTGTATTTCGTGGATCTCTTTGCTAGCCTTTTTTCTGTGGAATCGGAGAACAGATACTTCGGATCCCTTTGAAGACTATAGGGCCAAAGGAAGTATCTTCCAATAATAAAGAGAAAGAAGATTTCTGAGAAACTTCTTTGTGTTCTGTGAAATGATCTCACAGAGTTACAGATTTCCCCTAAAGAAGCCTTTCGCTAAGACATTTCTTGTGGAATTGGCAAAGTGGTATTTGGAAGCCCATAGACGGCTATGGTGAAAAAGGAAATATCCTCAGATGAAATATGGAAAGAAGCTTTCTGAGAAAGTGCTTAGTGTTCTGTTAATTCATCTCACAGAGTTACATCTGTATTTCGTGGGTCTGTTTGCTAGCCTTATTTCTGTGGAATCTGAGAACAGATATTTCGGATCCCTTTGAAGACTGTAGGGCCAAAGGAAATATCCTCCGATAACAAAGAGAAAGAATCTTTCTGAGAAACTTCTTTGTGTTCTGTGAAATCATCTCACAGAGTTACAGCTTTCCCCTCAAGAAGCCTTTCGCTAAGACAGTTCTTGTGGAATTGGCAAAGTGATATTTGGAAGCCCATAGAGGGCTATGGTGAAAAAGGAAATATCCTCAGATGAAATCTGGAAAGAAGCTTTCTGAGAAACTGCTCTGTGATGTGTGACTTCCACTCACAGAGTTACATCTGTGTTTCGTGGATCTCTTTGCTAGCCTTATTTCTGTGGAATCTGAGAACAGATATTTCGGATCCCTTTGAAGACTATAGGGCCAAAGGAAATATCCTCCGATAACAAAGAGAAAGAAGCTTTCTGAAAAACTACTTTGTGTTCTGTGAAATCACCTCACAGAGTTACAGCTTTCCCCTCAAGAAGCCTTGCGCTAAGACAGTTCTTGTGGAATTGGCAAAGTGATATTTGTAAGCCCATAGAGGGCTATGGTGGAAAAGGAAATATCCTCAGATGAAATCTGGAAAGAAGCTTTCTGAGAAACTGCTCTGTGATGTGTGACTTCCACTCGAAGATTTACATCTGTATTTCGTGGATCTCTTTGCTAGCCTTATTTCTGTGGAATCTGAGAACAGATATTTCGGATCCCTTTGAAGACTATAGGGACAAAGGAAATATCCTCCGATAACAAAGAGAAAGAAGCTTTCTGAGAAAATTCTTTGTGATCTGTGAAATCATCTCACAGAGTTACAGCTTTCCCCTCAAGAAGCCTTTCGCTACGACAGTTCTTGTGGAATTGGCAAAGTGATATTTGGAAGGCCATAGAGGGCTACGGTGAAAAAGGAAATATCCTCAGTTGAAATCTGGAAAGAAGCTTTCTGAGAAACTGCTTAGTGTTCTGTTAATTCATCTCACAGAGTTATATCTGTATTTCGTGGATCTCTTTGTTAGCCTTATTTCTGTGGAATCTGTGAACAGATATTTCGGATCCCTTTGAAGACTATAGGGCCAAAGGAAATATCCTCCGATAACAAAGAGAAAGAAGCTTACTGAGAAACTTCTTTATGTTCTGTGAAATCACCTCACAGAGTTACAGCTTTCCCCTCAAGAAGCCTTTAGCTAAGACAGTTCTTGTGGAATTTGCAAAGTGATATTTGAAAGCCCATAGAGGGCTATGGCGAAAAAGGAAATATCCTCAGATGAAATCTGGAAAGAAGCTTTCTGAGAAACTGCTCTGTGATGTGTGACTTCCACCCACAGAGTTACATCTGTATTTCGTGGATCTGTTTGCTAGCATTATTTCTGTGGAATCTGAGAACAGATATTTCGGATCCCTTTGAAGACTATAGGGCCAAAGGAAATATCCTCCGATAACAAAGAGAAAGAATCTTTCTGAGAAACTTCTTTATGTTGTGTGAAATCATCTCACAGAGTTACAGCTTTCCCCTCAAGAAGCCTTTCGCTAAGACAGTTCTTGTGGAATTGGCAAAGTGATATTTGGAAGCCCATAGAGGGCTATGGTGAAAAAGGAAATATCCTCAGATGAAATCTGGAAAGAAGCATTCTGAGAAACTGCTCTGTGATGTGTTACTTCCACTCACAGAGTTACATCTGTGTTTCGTGGATCTCTTTGCTAGCCTTATTTCTGTGGAATCTGAGAACAGATATTTCGGATCCCTTTGAAGACTATAGGGCCAAAGGAAATATCCTCCGATAACAAAGAGAAAGAAGCTTTCTGAGAAACTTCTTTGTGTTCTGTGAAATATTCTCACAGAGTTACAGCTTTCCCCTAAGGAAGCCTTTCGCTAAGACTGTTCTTGTGGAATTGGCTAAGTGACATTTCGAAGCCCTTAGTGGGCTATGGTGAAAAAGGAAATATCCTCAGATGAAATCTGGAAAGAAGCTTTCTGAGAAACTGCTTAGTGTTCTGTTAATTCATCTCACAGAGTTACATCTGTATTTCGTAGATCTTTTTGCTAGCCTTATTTCTGTGGAATCTGAGAACAAATATTTCGGATCCCTTTGAAGACTATAGGGACAAAGGAAATATCCTCCGATAGCAAAGAGAAAGAATCTTTCTGAGAAACTTCTTTGTGTTCTGTGAAATCATCTCAGAGAGTTACAGCTTTCCCCTCAAGAAGCCTTTCGCTAAGACACTTCTTGTGGAATTGGCAAAGTGATATTTGGAAGCCCATAGAGGGCTATGTTGAAAAAGGAAATATCCTCAGATGAAATCTGGAAAGAAGCTTTCTGAGAAACTGCTCTGTGATGTGTGACTTCCACTCACAGAGTTACATCTGTGTTTCGTGCATCTCTTTGATAGCCTTATGTCTGTGGAATCTGAGAGCAGATATTTCGGATCCCTTTGAAGACTATAGGGCCAAAGGAAATATCCTCCGATAACAAAGAGAAAGAAGCTTTCTGAGAAATTACTTTGTGTTTTATGAAATCATCTCACAGAGTTACAGCTTTCCCCTCAAGAAGCCTTGCGCTAAGACAGTTTTTTTGGAATTGGCAAAGTGACATTTGGAAGCCCATAGAGGGCTATGGTGAAAAAGGAAATATCCTCAGATGAAATCTGGAAAGAAGCTTTCTGAAAAACTGCTTAGTGTTCTGTTAATTCATCTCACAGAGTTACATCTGTATTTCGTGGATCTCTTTGCTAGTCTTATTTCTGTGGAATCTGAGAACAGATATTTCGGATCCATTAGAAGACTATAGGGCCAAAGGAAATATCCTCCGATAACAAAGAGAAAGAAGCTTTCTGAGAAACTTCCTTGTGTTCCGTGAAATCATCTCACAGAGTTACAGCTTTGCCCTCAAGAAGCCTTTCACTAAGACAGTTCTTGTGGAATAAGCCAAGTGATATTTGGAAGCCCATAGAGGGCTATGGTGAAAAAGGAAATATCCTCAGATGAAATCTGGAAAGAAGCTTTCTGAGATACTGCTTAGTGTTCTGTTAATTCAACTCACAGAGTTACATCTGTATTTCGTGGATCTCTTTGCTAGCCTTATTTCTGTGGAATCTGAGAAGAGATATTTCGGATCCCTTTGAAGACTATAGGGCCAAAGGAAATATCCTCCGATAACAAATAGAAAGAAGCTTTCTGAGAAACTTCTTTGTGTTCTGTGAAATCACCTCACAGAGTTACAGCTTTCCCCTCAAGAAGCCTTGCGCTAAGACAGTTCTTGTGGAATTGGCAAAGTGATATTTGTAAGCCCATAGAGGGCTATGGTGGAAAAGGAAATATCCTCAGATGAAATCTGGAAAGAAGCTTTCTGAGAAACTGCTCTGTGATGTGTGACTTCCACTCGAAGATTTACATCTGTATTTCGTGGATCTCTTTGCTAGCCTTATTTCTGTGGAATCTGAGAACAGATATTTCGGATCCCTTTGAAGACTATAGGGACAAAGGAAATATCCTCCGATAACAAAGAGAAAGAAGCTTTCTGAGAAAATTCTTTGTGATCTGTGAAATCATCTCACAGAGTTACAGCTTTCCCCTCAAGAAGCCTTTCGCTACGACAGTTCTTGTGGAATTGGCAAAGTGATATTTGGAAGCCCATAGAGGGCTACGGTGAAAAAGGAAATATCCTCAGTTGAAATCTGTAAAGAAGCTTTCTGAGAAACTGCTTAGTGTTCTGTTAATTCATCTCACAGAGTTATATCTGTATTTCGTGGATCTCTTTGTTAGCCTTATTTCTGTGGAATCTGTGAACAGATATTTCGGATCCCTTTGAAGACTATAGGGCCAAAGGAAATATCCTCCGATAACAAAGAGAAAGAAGCTTACTGAGAAACTTCTTTATGTTCTGTGAAATCACCTCAGAGAGTTACAGCTTTCCCCTCAAGAAGCCTTTAGCTAAGACAGTTCTTGTGGAATTGGCAAAGTGATATTTGAAAGCCCATAGAGGGCTATGGCGAAAAAGGAAATATCCTCAGATGAAATCTGGAAAGAAGCTTTCTGAGAAACTGCTCTGTGATGTGTGACTTCCACCCACAGAGTTACATCTGTATTTCGTGGATCTGTTTGCTAGCATTATTTCTGTGGAATCTGAGAACAGATATTTCGGATCCCTTTGAAGACTATAGGGCCAAAGGAAATATCCTCCGATAACAAAGAGAAAGAATCTTTCTGAGAAACTTCTTTATGTTGTGTGAAATCATCTCACAGAGTTACAGCTTTCACCTCAAGAAGCCTTTCGCTAAGACAGTTCTTGTGTAATTGGCAAAGTGATATTTGGAAGCTCATAGAGGGCTATGGTAAAAAAGGAAATATCCTCAGATGAAATCTGGAAAGAAGCTTTCTGAGAAACTGCTCTGTGATGTGTGACTTCCACTCACAGAGTTACATCTGTGTTTCGTGGATCTCTTTGCTAGCCTTATTTCTGTGGAATCTGAGAACAGATATTTCGGATCCCTTTGAAGACTATAGGGCCAAAGGAAATATCCTCCGATAACAAAGAGAAAGAAGCTTTCTGAGAAACTTCTTTGTGTTCTGTGAAATATTCTCACAGAGTTACAGCTTTCCCCTAAGGAAGCCTTTCGCTAAGACTGTTCTTGTGGAATTGGCTAAGTGACATTTCGAAGCCCTTAGTGGGCTATGGTGAAAAAGGAAATATCCTCAGATGAAATCTGGAAAGAAGCTTTCTGAGAAACTGCTTAGTGTTCTGTTAATTCATCTCACAGAGTTACATCTGTATTTCGTAGATCTCTTTGCTAGCCTTATTTCTGTGGAATCTGAGAACAAATATTTCGGATCCCTTTGAAGACTATAGGGACAAAGGAAATATCCTCCGATAGCAAAGAGAAAGAATCTTTCTGAGAAACTTCTTTGTGTTCTGTGAAATCATCTCAGAGAGTTACAGCTTTCCCCTCAAGAAGCCTTTCGCTAAGACACTTCTTGTGGAATTGGCAAAGTGATATTTGGAAGCCCATAGAGGGCTATGTTGAAAAAGGAAATATCCTCAGATGAAATCTGGAAAGAAGCTTTCTGAGAAACTGCTCTGTGATGTGTGACTTCCACTCACAGAGTTACATCTGTGTTTCGTGGATCTCTTTGATAGCCTTATGTCTGTGGAATCTGAGAGCAGATATTTCGGATCCCTTTGAAGACTATAGGGCCAAAGGAAATATCCTCCGATAACAAAGAGAAAGAAGCTTTCTGAGAAATTACTTTGTGTTTTATGAAATCATCTCACAGAGTTACAGCTTTCCCCTCAAGAAGACTTGCGCTAAGACAGTTTTTGTGGAATTGGCAAAGTGACATTTGGAAGCCCATAGAGGGCTATGGTGTAAAAGGAAATATCCTCAGATGAAATCTGGAAAGAAGCTTTCTGAAAAACTGCTTAGTGTTCTGTTAATTCATCTCACAGAGTTACATCTGTATTTCGTGGATCTCTTTGCTAGTCTTATTTCTGTGGAATCTGAGAACAGATATTTCGGATCCATTAGGAGACTATAGGGCCAAAGGAAATATCCTCCGATAACAAAGAGAAAGAAGCTTTCTGAGAAACTTCCTTGTGTTCTGTGAAATCATCTCACAGAGTTACAGCTTTGCCCTCAAGAAGCCTTTCACTAAGACAGTTCTTGTGGAATTGGCCAAGTGATATTTGGAAGCCCATAGAGGGCTATGGTGAAAAAGGAAATATCCTCAGATGAAATCTGGAAAGAAGCTTTCTGAGATACTGCTTAGTGTTCTGTTAATTCATCTCACAGAGTTACATCTGTATTTCGTGGATCTCTTTGCTAGCCTTATTTCTGTGGAATCTGAGAACAGATATTTCGGATCCATTTGAAGACTATAGGGCCAAAGGAAATATCCTTCGATAACAAAGAGAAAGAAGCTTACGGAGAATCTCCTTTGTGTTCTGTGAAATCATCTCACAGTGTTACAGCTTTCCCTTTGAGAAGCCTTTAGCTAAGACAGTTCTTGTGGAATTGGCAAAGTGATATTTGGAAGCCCATAGAGGGCTATGGTGAAAAAGGAAATATCCTCAGATGAAATCTGGAAAGAAGCTTTCTGAGAAACTGTTCTGTGATGTGTGACTTCCACTCACAGAGTTACATCTGTAATTCGTGGATCTCTTTGCTAGCCTTTTTTCTGTGGAATCGGATAACAGATATTTGGGATCCCTTTGAAGACTATAGGGACAAAGGAAATATCTTCCGATCACAAAGAGAAAGGAGATTTCTGAGAAACGTCTTTGTGTTCTGTGAAATGATCTCACAGAGTTACAGATTCCCCCTCAAGAAGCCTTTCGCTAAGACATTTCTTGTGGAATTGGCAAAGTGGTATTTGGAAGCCCATAGACGGCTATGGTGAAAAAGGAAATATCCTCAGATGAAATATGGAAAGAAGCTTTCTGAGAAAGTGCTTAGTGTTCTGTTAATTCATCTCACAGAGTTACATCTGTATTTCGTGCATCTCTTTGCTAGCCTTATTTCGGTGGAATCTGAGAACAGATATTTCGGATCCCTTTGAAGACTATAGGGCCAAAGGAAATATCCTCCGATAACAAAGAGAAAGAAGCTTAATGAGAAACTTCTTTGTGTTCTGTGAAATCACCTCACAGAGTTACAGCTTTCCACTCAAGAAGCCTTTAGGTAAGACAGTTCTTGTGGAATTGGCAAAGTGATATTTGAAAGCCCATAGAGGGCTATGGTGAAAAAGGAAATATCCTCAGATGAAATCTGGAAAGAAGCTTTCTGAGAAACTGCTCTGTGATGTGTGACTTCCACCCACAGAGTTCCATGAGTATTTCGTGGATCTGTTTGCTAGCCTTATTTCTGTGGAATCTGAGAACAGATATTTCGGATCCCTTTGAAGACTATAGGGCCAAAGGAAATATCCTCCGATAACAAAGAGAAAGAAGCTTACTGAGAAACTTCTTTGTGTTCTGTGAAATCATTTCACAGTGTTACAGCTTTCCCTTTAAGAAGCCTTTCGCTAAGACAGTTGTTGTGGAATTGGCAAAGTGATATTTGGAAGCCCATAGAGGGCTATGGTGAAAATGGAAATATCCTCAGTTGAAATCTGGAAAGAAGCTTTCTGAGAAACTGCTTAGTGTTCTGTTAATTCATCTCACAGAGTTATATCTGTATTTCGTGGATCTCTTTGCTAGCCTTATTTCTGTGGAATCTGAGAACAGATATTTCGGATCCCTTTGAAGACTATAGGGCCAAAGGAAACTTTCTGAGAAACTTCTTTGTGTTCTGTGAAATCATCTCTCAGAGTTACAGCTTTCCCCTCCAGAAGCCTTTCGCTAAGACAGTTCTTGTGGAATTGGCAAAGTGATATTTGGAAGCCCATAGAGGGCTATGGTGAAAAAGGAAATATCCTCAGATGAAATCTGGAAAGAAGCTTTCTGAGAAACTGTTCTGTGATGTGTGACTTCCACTTACAGAGTTACATCTGTATTTCGTGGATCTCTTTGCTAGCCTTATTTCTGTGGAATCTGAGAACAGATATTTCGGATCCCTTTGAAGATTATAGGGCCATAGGAAATATCCTCCGATAACAAAGAGAAAGAAGCTTTCTGAGAAACTTCTTTGTGATCTGTGAAATCATCTCACAGAGTAACAGCTTTCCCCTCAAGAAGCCTTTCGCTAAGACAGTTCTTGTGGAATTCGCAAAGTGATATTTGGAAGCCCTTAGAGGGCTATGGTGAAAAAGGAAATATCCTCAGATGAAATCTGGAAAGAATCTTTCTGAGAAACTGCTTAGTGTTCTCTTAATTCATCTCAGAGAGTTACATCTGTATTTCGTGGATCTCTTTGCTAGCCTTATTTCTGTGAAATCTGAGAACAGATATTTCGGATCCTTTTGAAGACTATGGGGCCAAAGAAAATATCCTCCGATAACAAACAGAAAGAAGCTTTCTGAGAAACTTCTTTGTGTTCTGTGAAACCATCTCACAGAGTTACAGCTTTCCCCTCCAGAAGCCTTTCGCTAAGACAGTTCTTGTGGAATTGGCATAGTGATATTTGGAAGCCCATAGAGGGCTATGGTGAAAAAGGAAATATCCTCAGATGAAATCTGGAAAGAAGCTTTCTGAGAAACTGCTTAGTGTTCTGTTAATTCATCTCACAGAGTTACATCTGTATTTCGTGGATTTCTTTGCTAGCCTTATTACTTTGGAATCTGAGAACAGATATTTCGGATCCCTTTGAAGACTATAGGGCCAAAGGAAATATCCTCCGATAACAAAGAGAAAGAAGCTTTCTGAGAAACTTCTTTGTGTTCTGTGAAATCATCTCACAGAGTTACAGCTTTCCCCTCAAGAAGTCTTTCGCTAAGACAGTTCTTGTGGAATTGGCAAAGTGATATTTGGAAGCCCATAGAGGGCTATGGTGAAAAAGGAAATATCCTCAGATGAAATCTGGAAAGAAGCTTTCTGAGAAACTGCTTAGTGTTCTGTTAATTCATCACACAGAGTTACATCTGTATTTCATGCATCTCTTTGCTAGCCTTATTTCTGTGAAATCTGAGAACAGATATTTCGGATCCCTTTGAAGACTATAGGGCCAAAGGAAATATCCTCCGATAACAAAGAGAAAGAAGCTTACTGAGAAACTTCTATGTGTTCTGTGAAATCATCTCACAGGGATACAGCTTTCCCCTCAAGAAGCCTTTAGCTAAGACAGTTCCTGTGGAATTGGCAAAGTGATATTTGGAAGCCCATAGAGGTCTAAGGTGAAAAAGGAAATATCCTCAGATGAAATCTGGAAAGAAGCTTTCTGAGAAACTGCTCTGTGAAGTGTGACTTCCACTCACAGAGTTACATCTGTATTTCGTGGATCTCTTTGCTAGCCTTATTTCTGTGGAATCTGAGAACAGATATTTCGAATCCCTTTGAAGACTATAGGGCCAAAGGAAATATCCTCCGATAACCAATAGAAAGAAGCTTACTGAGAAACTTCTTTGTGTTCTGTGAAATCATCTCACCGAGTTACAGCTTTCCCCTCAAGAAACCTTTCGCTAAGACAGTTGTTGTGGAATGGGAAAAGTGATATTTGGAAGCCCATAGAAGGCTATGGTGAAAAAGGAAATATCCTCAGATGAAATCTGGAAAGAAGCTTTCTGAGAAACTGCTCTGTGATGTGTGACTTCCACTCACAGAGTTACATCTGTATTTCGTGGATCTCTTTGCTAGCCTTATTTCTGTGGTATCTGAGAACAAATATTTCGGATCCCTTTGAAGACTATAGGGCCAAAGGAAATATCCTCCGATAACAAAGAGAAAGAAGCTTTCTGAGATACTTCTTTGTGTTCTGTGAAATCATCTCACAGAGTTACAGCTTTCCCCTCAAGAAGCCTTTCGCTAAGACAGTTCTTGTGGAATTGGCAAAGTGATATGTGGAAGCCCATAGAGGGCTATGGTGAAAAAGGAAATATCCTCAGATGAAATCTGGAAAGAAGCTTTCTGAGAAACTACTTAGTGTTCTGTTAATTCATCTCACAGAGTTACATCTGTATTTCGTGGATCTGTTTGCAAGCCTTATTTCTGTGGAATCTGAGAACAGATGTTTCGGATCCCTTTGAAGACTATAGGGCCAAAGGAAATATCCTCCGATAATAAAGAGAAAGAAGCTTTCTGCGAAACATCTTCGTGTTCCGTGAAATCATCTCACAGAGTTACAGCTTTCCCTTCAAGAAGCCTTTAGCTAAGATATTTCTTGTGGAATTGGCAAAGTGATATTTGGAAGCCCATAGAGGGCTATGGTGAAAAAGGAAATATCCTCAGATGAAATCTGGAAGGAAGCTTTCTGAGAAACTACTCTGTGATGTGTCACTTCCACTCACAGAGATACATCTGTATTTCGTGGACCTCTTTGCTAGCCTTATTTCTGTGGAATCGGAGAACAGATATTTCGGATCCCTTTGAAGACTATAAGGACAAAGGAAATATCCTCCGATAACAAAGAGAAAGAAGCTTTCTGAGAAACTTCCTTGTTTCCGTGAAATCATCTCACAGAGTTACAGCTTTCCCCTCAAGAAGCCTTTCACTAAGACAGTTCTTGTGGAATTGGCAAAGTGATATTTGGAAGCCCATAGAGGGCTATGGTGAAAAAGGAAATATCCTCAGATGAAATCTGCATAGAAGCTTTTTGAGAAACTGCTTAGTGTTCTGTTAATTCATCTCACAGAGTTACATCTGTATTTCGTGGATCTCTTTGCTAGCCTTATTTCTCTGGAATCTGAGAAGAGATATTTCGGATCCCTTTTAAGACTATAGGGCCAAAGGAAATATCCTCCGATAACAAAGAGAAAGAAGCTTACTGAGAATCTTCTTTGTGTTCTGTGAAATCATTTCACAGTGTTACAGCTTTCCCTTTAAGAAGCCTTTCGCTAAGACATTTCTTGTGGAATTGGCAAAGTGATATCTGGAAGCCCATAGAGGGCTATGGTGAAAAAGGAAATATCCTCAGTTGAAATCTGGAAAGAAGCTTTCTGAGAAACTGTTCTGTGATGTGTGACTTCCACTCAAAGAGTTACATCTGTATTTCGTGGATCTCTTTCCTAGCCTTATTTCTGTGGAATCGGAGAACAGATATTTCGGATCCCTTTGAAGACTATAGGGCCAAAGGAAATATCCTCCGATAACAAAGAGAAAGAAGATTTCTGAGAAACTTCTTTGTGTTCTGTGAAATGATCTCACAGAGTTTCAGATTTCCCCTCAAGAAGCCTTTCGCTAAGACATTTCTTGTGGAATTGGCAAAGTGATATTTGGAAGCCCATAGAGGGCTATGGTGAAAAAGGAAATATCCTCAGATGAAATATGGAAAGAAGCTTTCTGAGAAACTGCTTAGTGTTCTGTTAATTCGTCTCACAGAGTTACATCTGTATTTCGTGGATCTCTTTGCTAGCCTTATTTCTGTGGAATCTGAGAACAGATATTTGGGATCCCTTTGAAGACTATAGGGCCAAAGGAAATATCCTCCGATAACAAAGAGAAAGATGCTTACTGAGAAACTTCTTTGTGTTCTGTGAAATCATCTCTCAGAGTTACATCTTTCCCCTCCAGAAGCCTTTCGCTAAGACAGTTCTTGTGGAATTGGCAAAGTGATATTTGGAAGCCCATAGAGCGCTATGGTGAAAAAGGAAATATCCTCAGATGAAATCTGGAAAGAAGCTTTCTGAGAAACTGCTTAGTGTTCTGTTAATTCATCTCACAGAGTTACATCTGTATTTCGTGGATCTCTTTGCTAGCCTTATTTCTTTGGAATCTGAGAACAGATATTTCGGATCCCTTTGAAGACTATAGGGCCAGAGGAAATATCCTCCGATAACAAAGAGAAAGAAGCTTTCTGAGAAACTTCTTTGTGTTCTGTGAAATCATCTCACAGAGTTGCAGCTTTCCCCTCAAGAAGCCTTTCGCTAAGACAGTTCTTGTGGAATTGGCAAAGTGATATTTGGAAGACCATAGAGGGCTATGGTGAAAAAGGAAATATAATCAGATGAAATCTGGAAAGAAGCTTTCTGAGAAACTGCTTAGTGTTCTGTTAATTCATCACACAGAGTTACATCTGTATTTCATGCATCTCTTTTCTAGCCTTATTTCTGTGAAATCTGAGAACAGATATTTCGGATCCCTTTGAAGACTATAGGGCCAAAGGAAATATCCTCCGATAACAAAGAGAAAGAAGCTTACTGAGAAACTTCTATGTGTTCTGTGAAATCATCTCACAGAGATACAGCTTTCCCCTCCAGAAGCCTTTAGCTAAGACAGTTCTTGTGGAATTGGCAAAGTGATATTTGGAAGCCCATAGAGGTCTATGGTGAAAAAGGAAGTATCCTCAGATGAAATCTGGAAAGAAGCTTTCTGAGAAACTGCTCTGTGAAGTGTGACTTCCACTCACAGAGTTACATCTGTATTTCGTGGATCTCTTTGCTAGCCTTATTTCTGTGGAATCTGAGAACAGATATTTCGAATCCCTTTGAAGACTATAGGGCCAAAGGAAATATCCTCCGATAACAAAGAGAAAGAAGCTTTCTGAGATACTTCTTTGTGTTCTGTGAAATCATCTCACAGAGTTACAGCTTTCCTCTCAAGAAGCCTTTCGCTAAGACAGTTCTTGTGGAATTGGCAAAGTGATATGTGGAAGCCCATAGAGGGCTATGGTGAAAAAGGAAATATCCTCAGATGAAATCTGGAAAGAAGCTTTCTGAGAACCTGCTTAGTGTTCTGTTAATTCATCTCACAGAGTTACATCTGTATTTCGTGGATCTGTTTGCAAGCCTTATTACTGTGGAATCTGCGAACAGATATTTCAGATCCCTTTGAAGACTATAGGGCCAAAGGAAATATCCTCCGATAACAAAGAGAAAGAAGCTTTCTGAGAAACTTCTTTGTGTTCTGTGAAATCATCTCTCAGAGTTACAGCTTTCCCCTCAAGAAGCCTTTCGCTAAGACAGTTCTTGTGGAATTGGCAAAGTGATATTTGGAAGCCCATAGAGGTCTATGGTGAAAAAGGAAATATCCTCAGATGAAATGTGGAAAGAAGCTTTCTGAGAAACTGCTTAGTGTTCGGTTAATTCATCTCACAGAGTTACATCTGTATTTCGTGTATCTCTTTGCTAGCCTTATTTCTGTGAAATCTGACAACAGATATTTCGGATCCCTTTGAAGACTATAGGGCCAAAGGAAATATCCTCTGATAACAAACAGAAAGAAGCTTTCTGAGAAACTTCTTTGTGTTCTGTGAAATCATCTCACAGAGTTACAGCTTTCCCCTCAAGAAGCCTTTCGCTAAGACAGTTCTTGTGGAATTGGCAAAGTAATATTTGAAAGCCCATAGAGGGCTATGGGCTTCAAAAAGGAAATATCCTCAGATGAAATCTGGAAAGAAGCTTTCTGAGAAACTGCTTAGTGTTCTGTTAATTCATCTCACAGAGTTACATCTGTATTTCGTGGATCTCTTTGCTAGCCTTATTTCTTTGGAATCTGAGAACAGATATTTCGGATCCCTTTGAAGACTATAGGGCCAAAGGAAATATCCTCCGATAACAAAGAGAAAGAAGCTTTCTGAGAAACTTCTTTGTGTTCTGTGAAATCATCTCTCAGAGTTACAGATTTCCCCTCCAGAAGCCTTTCGCTAAGACAGTTCTTGTGGAATTGGCAAAGTGATATTTGGAAGCCCATAGAGGGCTATGGTGAAAAATTAAATATGCTCAGATGAAATCTGGAAAGAAGCTTTCTGAGAAACTGTTCTGTGATGTGTGACTTCCACTTACAGAGTTACATCTGTATTTCGTGGATCTCTTTGCTAGCCTTATTTCTGTGGAATCTGAGAACAGATATTTCGGATCCCTTTGAAGACTATAGGGCCAAAGGAAATATCCTCCGATAACAAAGAGAAAGAAGCTTACTGAGAAACTTCTTTGTGTTCTGTGAAATCATCTCACAGAGTTACAGCTTTCCCCTCAAGAAGCCTTTCGCTAAGACAGTTCTTGTGGAATTGGCAAAGTGATATTTGGAAGCCCATAGATGGCCATGGTGAAAAAGGAAATATCCTCAGATGAAATCTGGAAAGAAGCTTTCTGAGAAACTGCTCTGTGATGTGTGACTTCCACTCACAGAGTTACATCTGTATTTCGTGGATCTCTTTGCTAGCCTTATTTCTGTGGAATCTGAGAACAGATATTTCGGATCCCTTTGAAGTCTACAGGGCCAAAGGAAATATCCTCCGATAACAAAGAGAAAGAAGCTTTCTGAGAAACTTCTTTGTGTTCTGTGAAATCATCTCTCAGAGTTACAGCTTTCCCCTCAAGAAGCCTTTCGCTAAGACAGTTCTTGTGGAATTGGCAAAGTGATATTTGGAAGCCCATAGAGGGCTATGGTGAAAAAGGAAATATCCTCAGATGAAATGTGGAAAGAAGCTTTCTGAGAAACTGCTTAGTGTTCTGTTAATTCATCTCACAGAGTTACATCTGTATTTCGTGTATCTCTTTGCTAGCCTTATTTCTGTGAAATCTGAGAACAGATATTTCGGATCCCTTTGAAGACTATAGGGCCAAAGGAAATATCCTCTGATAACAAACAGAAAGAAGCTTTCTGAGAAACTACTTTGTGTTCTGTGAAATCATCTCACAGAGTTACAGCTTTCCCCTCAAGAAGCCTTTCGCTAAGACAGTTCTTGTGGAATTGGCAAAGCAATATTTGAAAGCCCATAGAGGGCTATGGGCTTCAAAAAGGAAATATCCTCAGATGAAATCTGGAAAGAAGCTTTCTGAGAAACTGCTTAGTGTTCTGTTAATTCATCTCACAGAGTTACATCTGTATTTCGTGGATCTCTTTGCTAGCCTTATTTCTGTGGTATCTGAGAGCAGATATTTCGGATCCCTTTGAAGACTATAGGGCCAAAGGAAATATCCTCCGATAACAAAGACAAAGAACCTTTCTGAGAAACTTCTTTGTGATCTGTGAAATCATCTCACAGAGTTACAGCTTTCCCCTCAAGAAGCCTTTCGCTAAGACAGTTCTTGTGGAATTCGCAAAGTGATATTTGGAAGCCCTTAGAGGGCTAAGGTGAAAAAGGAAATATCCTCAGATGAAATCTGGAAAGAAGCTTTCTGAGAAACTGCTTAGTGTTCTGTTGATTCATCTCACAGAGTTACATCTGTATTTCGTGGATCTCTTTGCCAGCCTTATTTCTGTGGAATCTGAGAACAGATATTTCGGATCCCTTTGAAGACTATGGGTCCAAAGGAAATATCCTCCGATAACAAAGAGAAAGAAGCTTTCTGAGAAACTTCTTTGTGTTCTGTGAAATCATCTCACAGAGGTACAGCTTTCCCCTCCAGAAGCCTTTCGCTAAGACAGTTCTTGTGGAATTGGCAAAGTGATATTTGGAAGCCCATAGAGGGCTATGGTGAAAAAGGAAATATCCTCAGATGAAATATGGAAAGAAGCTTTCTGAGAAACTGCTTAGTGTTCTGTTAATTCATCTCACAGAGTTACATCTGTATTTCGTGCATCTCTTTTCTAGCCTTATTTCTTTGGAATCTGAGAACAGATATTTCGGATCCCTTTGAAGACTATAGGGCCAAAGGAAATATCCTCCGATAACAAAGAGAAAGAAGCTTTCTGAGAAACTTCTTTGTGTTCTGTGAAATCATCTCACAGAGTTACAGCTTTCCCCTCAAGAAGCCTTTCGCTAAGACAGTTCTTGTGGAATTGGCAAAGTGATATTTGGAAGCCCATAGAGGGCTATGGTGAAAAAGGAAATATCCTCAGATGAAATCTGGAAAGAAGCTTTCTGAGAAACTGCTTAGTGTTCTGTTAATTCATCACACAGAGTTACATCTGTATTTCATGCATCTCTTTGCTAGCCTCATTTCTGTGAAATCTGAGAACAGATATTTCGGATCCCTTCGAAGACTATAGGGCCAAAGGAAATATCCTCCGATAACAAAGAGAAAGAAGCTTTCTGAGAAACTTCTTTGTGTTCTGTGAAATCATCTCACAGAATTACAGCTTTCCCCTCAAGAAGCTTTTCGCTAAGACAGTTCTTGTGGAATTGGCAAAGTGATATTTGGAAGCCCATAGAGGGCTATGGTGAAAAAGGAAATATCCTCAGATGAAATCTGGAAAGAAGCTTTCTGAGAAACTGCTTAGTGTTCTGTTAATTCATCACACAGAGTTACATCTTTATTTCGTGCATCTCTTTGCTAGCCTTATTTCTGTGGAATCTGAGAACAGATATTTCGGATCCCTTTGAAGACTATAGGGCCAAAGGAAATATCCTCCGATAACAAACAGAAAGAAGCTTACTGAGAAACTTCTTTGTGTTCTGTGAAATCATCTCACAGAGTTACAGCTTTCCCCTCAAGAAGCCTTTCGCTAAGACAGTTCTTGTGTAATTGGCAAAGTGATATTTGGAAGCCCGTAGAGGGCTATGGTGAAAAAGGAAATATCCTCAGATGAAATCTGCAAAGAAGCTTTCTGAGAAACTGCTCTGTGATGTGTGACTTCCACTCACAGAGTTACATCTGTATTTCGTGGATCTCTTTGCTAGCCTTATTTCTGTGGAATCTGAGAACAGATATTTCGGATCCCTTTGAAGTCTACAGGGCCAAAGGAAATATCCTCCGATAACAAATAGAAAGAAGCTTACTGAGAAACTTCTTTGTGTTCTGTGAAATCATCTCACAGAGTTACAGCTTTCCTCTCAAGAAGCCTGTCGCTAAGACAGTTCTTGTGGAATTGGCAAAGTGATATTTGGAAGCCCATAGAGGGCTATGGTGAAAAAGGAAATATCCTCAGATGAAATCTGGAAAGAAGCTTTCTGAGAAACTGTTCTGTTATGTGTGACTTCCACTCACAGAGTTACATCTGTATTTCGTGGATCTCTTTGCTAGCCTTATTTCTGTGGAATCTGAGAACAGATATTTCGGATCCCTTTGAAGTCTACAGGGCCAAAGGAAATATCCTCCGATAACAAAGAGAAAGAAGCTTTCTGAGAAACTTCTTTGTGTTCTGTGAAATCATCTCTCAGAGTTACAGATTTCCCCTCCAGAAGCCTTTCGCTAAGACAGTTCTTGTGGAATTGGCAAAGTGATATTTGGAAGCCCATAGAGGGCTATGGTGAAAAATTAAATATGCTCAGATGAAATCTGGAAAGAAGCTTTCTGAGAAACTGTTCTGTGATGTGTGACTTCCACTTACAGAGTTACATCTGTATTTCGTGGATCTCTTTGCTAGCCTTATTTCTGTGGAATCTGAGAACAGATATTTCGGATCCCTTTGAAGACTATAGGGCCAAAGGAAATATCCTCCGATAACAAAGAGAAAGAAGCTTACTGAGAAACTTCTTTGTGTTCTGTGAAATCATCTCACAGAGTTACAGCTTTCCCCTCAAGAAGCCTTTCGCTAAGACAGTTCTTGTGGAATTGGCAAAGTGATATTTGGAAGCCCATAGATGGCCATGGTGAAAAAGGAAATATCCTCAGATGAAATCTGGAAAGAAGCTTTCTGAGAAACTGCTCTGTGATGTGTGACTTCCACTCACAGAGTTACATCTGTATTTCGTGGATCTCTTTGCTAGCCTTATTTCTGTGGAATCTGAGAACAGATATTTCGGATCCCTTTGAAGTCTACAGGGCCAAAGGAAATATCCTCCGATAACAAAGAGAAAGAAGCTTTCTGAGAAACTTCTTTGTGTTCTGTGAAATCATCTCTCAGAGTTACAGCTTTCCCCTCAAGAAGCCTTTCGCTAAGACAGTTCTTGTGGAATTGGCAAAGTGATATTTGGAAGCCCATAGAGGGCTATGGTGAAAAAGGAAATATCCTCAGATGAAATGTGGAAAGAAGCTTTCTGAGAAACTGCTTAGTGTTCTGTTAATTCATCTCACAGAGTTACATCTGTATTTCGTGTATCTCTTTGCTAGCCTTATTTCTGTGAAATCTGAGAACAGATATTTCGGATCCCTTTGAAGACTATAGGGCCAAAGGAAATATCCTCTGATAACAAACAGAAAGAAGCTTTCTGAGAAACTTCTTTGTGTTCTGTGAAATCATCTCACAGAGTTACAGCTTTCCCCTCAAGAAGCCTTTCGCTAAGACAGTTCTTGTGGAATTGGCAAAGCAATATTTGAAAGCCCATAGAGGGCTATGGGCTTCAAAAAGGAAATATCCTCAGATGAAATCTGGAAAGAAACTTTCTGAGAAACTGCTTAGTGTTCTGTTAATTCATCTCACAGAGTTACATCTGTATTTCGTGGATCTCTTTGCTAGCCTTATTTCTTTGGAATCTGAGAACAGATATTTCGGATCCCTTAGAAGACTATAGGGCCAAAGGAAATATCCTCCGATAACAAAGAGAAAGAAGCTTTCTGAGAAACTTCTTTGTGTTCTGTGAAATCATCTCTCAGAGTTACAGATTTCCCCTCCAGAAGCCTTTCGCTAAGACAGTTCTTGTGGAATTGGCAAAGTGATATTTGGAAGCCCATAGAGGGCTATGGTGAAAAATTAAATATGCTCAGATGAAATCTGGAAAGAAGCTTTCTGAGAAACTGTTCTGTGATGTGTGACTTCCACTTACAGAGTTACATCTGTATTTCGTGGATCTCTTTGCTAGCCTTATTTCTGTGGAATCTGAGAACAGATATTTCGGATCCCTTTGAAGACTATAGGGCCAAAGGAAATATCCTCCGATAACAAAGAGAAAGAAGCTTACTGAGAAACTTCTTTGTGTTCTGTGAAATCATCTCACAGAGTTACAGCTTTCCCCTCAAGAAGCCTTTCGCTAAGACAGTTCTTGTGGAATTGGCAAAGTGATATTTGGAAGCCCATAGATGGCCATGGTGAAAAAGGAAATATCCTCAGATGAAATCTGGAAAGAAGCTTTCTGAGAAACTGCTCTGTGATGTGTGACTTCCACTCACAGAGTTACATCTGTATTTCGTGGATCTCTTTGCTAGCCTTATTTCTGTGGAATCTGAGAACAGATATTTCGGATCCCTTTGAAGTCTACAGGGCCAAAGGAAATATCCTCCGATAACAAAGAGAAAGAAGCTTACTGAGAAACTTCTTTGTGTTCTGTGAAATCATCTCACAGAGTTACAGCTTTCCTCTCAAGAAGCCTTTCGCTAAGACAGTTCTTGTGGAATTGGCAAAGTGATATTTGGAAGCCCATAGAGGGCTATGGTGAAAAAGGAAATATCCTCAGATGAAATCTGGAAAGAAGCTTTCTGAGAAACTGTTCTGTGATGTGTGACTTCCACTCACAGAGTTACATCTGTATTTCGTGGATCTCTTTGCTAGCCTTATTTCTGTGGTATCTGAGAACAGATATTTCGGATCCCTTTGAAGACTATAGGGCCAAAGGAAATATCCTCCGATAACAAAGACAAAGAACCTTTCTGAGAAACTTCTTTGTGATCTGTGAAATCATCTCACAGAGTTACAGCTTTCCCCTCAAGAAGCCTTTCGCTAAGACAGTTCTTGTGGAATTCGCAAAGTGATATTTGGAAGCCCTTAGAGGGCTAAGGTGAAAAAGGAAATATCCTCAGATGAAATCTGGAAAGAAGCTTTCTGAGAAACTGCTTAGTGTTCTGTTGATTCATCTCACAGAGTTACATCTGTATTTCGTGGATCTCTTTGCCAGCCTTATTTCTGTGGAATCTGAGAACAGATATTTCGGATCCCTTTGAAGACTATGGGTCCAAAGGAAATATCCTCCGATAACAAAGAGAAAGAAGCTTTCTGAGAAACTTCTTTGTGTTCTGTGAAATCATCTCACAGAGGTACAGCTTTCCCCTCCAGAAGCCTTTCGCTAAGACAGTTCTTGTGGAATTGGCAAAGTGATATTTGGAAGCCCATAGAGGGCTATGGTGAAAAAGGAAATATCCTCAGATGAAATATGGAAAGAAGCTTTCTGAGAAACTGCTTAGTGTTCTGTTAATTCATCTCACAGAGTTACATCTGTATTTCGTGCATCTCTTTTCTAGCCTTATTTCTTTGGAATCTGAGAACAGATATTTCGGATCCCTTTGAAGACTATAGGGCCAAAGGAAATATCCTCCGATAACAAAGAGAAAGAAGCTTTCTGAGAAACTTCTTTGTGTTCTGTGAAATCATCTCACAGAGTTACAGCTTTCCCCTCAAGAAGCCTTTCGCTAAGACAGTTCTTGTGGAATTGGCAAAGTGATATTTGGAAGCCCATAGAGGGCTATGGTGAAAAAGGAAATATCCTCAGATGAAATCTGGAAAGAAGCTTTCTGAGAAACTGCTTAGTGTTCTGTTAATTCATCACACAGAGTTACATCTGTATTTCATGCATCTCTTTGCTAGCCTCATTTCTGTGAAATCTGAGAACAGATATTTCGGATCCCTTTGAAGACTATAGGGCCAAAGGAAATATCCTCCGATAACAAAGAGAAAGAAGCTTTCTGAGAAACTTCTTTGTGTTCTGTGAAATCATCTCACAGAATTACAGCTTTCCCCTCAAGAAGCTTTTCGCTAAGACAGTTCTTGTGGAATTGGCAAAGTGATATTTGGAAGCCCATAGAGGGCTATGGTGAAAAAGGAAATATCCTCAGATGAAATCTGGAAAGAAGCTTTCTGAGAAACTGCTTAGTGTTCTGTTAATTCATCACACAGAGTTACATCTTTATTTCGTGCATCTCTTTGCTAGCCTTATTTCTGTGGAATCTGAGAACAGATATTTCGGATCCCTTTGAAGACTATAGGGCCAAAGGAAATATCCTCCGATAACAAACAGAAAGAAGCTTACTGAGAAACTTCTTTGTGTTCTGTGAAATCATCTCACAGAGTTACAGCTTTCCCCTCAAGAAGCCTTTCGCTAAAACAGTTCTTGTGGAATTGGCAAAGTGATATTTGGAAGCCCGTAGAGGGCTATGGTGAAAAAGGAAATATCCTCAGATGAAATCTGCAAAGAAGCTTTCTGAGAAACTGCTCTGTGATGTGTGACTTCCACTCACAGAGTTACATCTGTATTTCGTGGATCTCTTTGCTAGCCTTATTTCTGTGGAATCTGAGAACAGATATTTCGGATCCCTTTGAAGTCTACAGGGCCAAAGGAAATATCCTCCGATAACAAATAGAAAGAAGCTTACTGAGAAACTTCTTTGTGTTCTGTGAAATCATCTCACAGAGTTACAGCTTTCCTCTCAAGAAGCCTGTCGCTAAGACAGTTCTTGTGGAATTGGCAAAGTGATATTTGGAAGCCCATAGAGGGCTATGGTGAAAAAGGAAATATCCTCAGATGAAATCTGGAAAGAAGCTTTCTGAGAAACTGTTCTGTTATGTGTGACTTCCACTCACAGAGTTACATCTGTATTTCGTGGATCTCTTTGCTAGCCTTATTTCTGTGGTATCTGAGAACAGATATTTCGGATCCCTTTGAAGACTATAGGGCCAAAGGAAATATCCTCCGATAACAAAGACAAAGAAGCTTTCTGAGATACTTCTTTGTGTTCTGTGAAATCATCTCACAGAGTTACAGCTTTCCTCTCAAGAAGCCTTTCGCTAAGACAGTTCTTGTGGAATTGGCAAAGTGATATGTGGAAGCCCATAGAGGGCTATGGTGAAAAAGGAAATATCCTCAGATGAAATCTGGAAAGAATCTTTCTGAGAAACTGCTTACTGTTCTGTTAATTCATCTCACAGAGTTACATCTGTATTTCGTGGATCTCTTTTCAAGCCTTATTTCTGTGGATACTGAGAACAGATATTTCGGATCCCTTTGAAGACTATAGGGCCAAAGGAAATATCCTCCGATAACAAAGAGAAAGAAGCTTTCTGAGAAACTTCTTTGTGTTCTGTGAAATCATCTCACAGAGGTACAGCTTTCCCCTCCAGAAGCCTTTCGCTAAGACAGTTCTTGTGGAATTGGCAAAGTGATATTTGGAAGCCCATAGAGGGCTATGGTGAAAAAGGAAATATCCTCAGATGAAATATGGAAAGAAGCTTTCTGAGAAACTGCTTAGTGTTCTGTTAATTCATCTCACAGAGTTACATCTGTATTTCGTGCATCTCTTTTCTAGCCTTATTTCTTTGGAATCTGAGAACAGATATTTCGGATCCCTTTGAAGACTATAGGGCCAAAGGAAATATCCTCCGATAACAAAGAGAAAGAAGCTTTCTGAGAAACTTCTTTGTGTTCTGTGAAATCATCTCACAGAGTTACAGCTTTCCCCTCAAGAAGCCTTTCGCTAAGACAGTTCTTGTGGAATTGGCAAAGTGATATTTGGAAGCCCATAGAGGGCTATGGTGAAAAAGGAAATATCCTCAGATGAAATCTGGAAAGAAGCTTTCTGAGAAACTGCTTAGTGTTCTGTTAATTCATCACACAGAGTTACATCTGTATTTCATGCATCTCTTTGCTAGCCTCATTTCTGTGAAATCTGAGAACAGATATTTCGGATCCCTTTGAAGACTATAGGGCCAAAGGAAATATCCTCCGATAACAAAGAGAAAGAAGCTTTCTGAGAAACTTCTTTGTGTTCTGTGAAATCATCTCACAGAATTACAGCTTTCCCCTCAAGAAGCTTTTCGCTAAGACAGTTCTTGTGGAATTGGCAAAGTGATATTTGGAAGCCCATAGAGGGCTATGGTGAAAAAGGAAATATCCTCAGATGAAATCTGGAAAGAAGCTTTCTGAGAAACTGCTTAGTGTTCTGTTAATTCATCACACAGAGTTACATCTTTATTTCGTGCATCTCTTTGCTAGCCTTATTTCTGTGGAATCTGAGAACAGATATTTCGGATCCCTTTGAAGACTATAGGGCCAAAGGAAATATCCTCCGATAACAAACAGAAAGAAGCTTACTGAGAAACTTCTTTGTGTTCTGTGAAATCATCTCACAGAGTTACAGCTTTCCCCTCAAGAAGCCTTTCGCTAAAACAGTTCTTGTGGAATTGGCAAAGTGATATTTGGAAGCCCGTAGAGGGCTATGGTGAAAAAGGAAATATCCTCAGATGAAATCTGCAAAGAAGCTTTCTGAGAAACTGCTCTGTGATGTGTGACTTCCACTCACAGAGTTACATCTGTATTTCGTGGATCTCTTTGCTAGCCTTATTTCTGTGGAATCTGAGAACAGATATTTCGGATCCCTTTGAAGTCTACAGGGCCAAAGGAAATATCCTCCGATAACAAATAGAAAGAAGCTTACTGAGAAACTTCTTTGTGTTCTGTGAAATCATCTCACAGAGTTACAGCTTTCCTCTCAAGAAGCCTGTCGCTAAGACAGTTCTTGTGGAATTGGCAAAGTGATATTTGGAAGCCCATAGAGGGCTATGGTGAAAAAGGAAATATCCTCAGATGAAATCTGGAAAGAAGCTTTCTGAGAAACTGTTCTGTTATGTGTGACTTCCACTCACAGAGTTACATCTGTATTTCGTGGATCTCTTTGCTAGCCTTATTTCTGTGGTATCTGAGAACAGATATTTCGGATCCCTTTGAAGACTATAGGGCCAAAGGAAATATCCTCCGATAACAAAGACAAAGAAGCTTTCTGAGATACTTCTTTGTGTTCTGTGAAATCATCTCACAGAGTTACAGCTTTCCTCTCAAGAAGCCTTTCGCTAAGACAGTTCTTGTGGAATTGGCAAAGTGATATGTGGAAGCCCATAGAGGGCTATGGTGAAAAAGGAAATATCCTCAGATGAAATCTGGAAAGAATCTTTCTGAGAAACTGCTTACTGTTCTGTTAATTCATCTCACAGAGTTACATCTGTATTTCGTGGATCTCTTTGCTAGCCTTATTTCTGTGGTATCTGAGAACAGATATTTCGGATCCCTTTGAAGACTATAGGGCCAAAGGAAATATCCTCCGATAACAAAGAGAAAGAAGCTTACTGAGAAACTTCTTTGTGTTCTGTGCAATCATCTCACAGAGTTACAGCTTTCCCCTCAAGAAGCCTTTCGCTAAGACAGTTCTTGTGGAATTGGCAAAGTGATATTTGGAAGCCCATAGAGGGCTATGGTGGAAAAGGAAATATCCTCAGATGAAATCTGGAAAGAAGCTTTCTGAGAAACTGCTCTGTGATGTGTGACTTCCACTCACAGATTTACATCTGTATTTCGTGGATCTCTTTGCTAGCCTTATTTCTCTGGAATCTGAGAAGAGATATTTCGGATCCCTTTTAAGACTATAGGGCCAAAGGAAATATCCTCCGATAACAAAGAGAAAGAAGCTTACTGAGAATCTTCTTTGTGTTCTGTGAAATCATTTCACAGTGTTACAGCTTTCCCTTTAAGAAGCCTTTCGCTAAGACATTTCTTGTGGAATTGGCAAAGTGATATCTGGAAGCCCATAGAGGGCTATGGTGAGAAAGGAAATATCCTCAGTTGAAATCTGGAAAGAAGCTTTCTGAGAAACTGTTCTGTGACGTGTGACTTCCACTCAAAGAGTTACATCTGTGTTTCGTGGATCTCTTTGCTAGCCTTATTTCTTTGGAATCTGAGAACAGATATTTCGGATCCCTTTGAAGACTATAGGGCCAAAGGAAATATCCTCCGATAACAAAGAGAAAGAAGCTTACTGAGAAACTTCTTTGTGTTCTGTGAAATCATCTCACAGAGTTACAGCTTTCCCCTCAAGAAGCCTTTCGCTAAGACAGTTCTTGTGGAATTGGCAAAGTGATATTTGGAAGCCCATAGAGGGCTATGGTGAAAAAGGAAATATCCTCAGATGAAATGTGGAAAGAAGCTTTCTGAGAAACTGCTTAGTGTTCGGTTAATTCATCTCACAGAGTTACATCTGTATTTCGTGAATCTATTTGCTAGCCTTATTTCTGTGAAATCTGAGAACAGATATTTCGGATCCCTTTGAAGACTATAGGGCCAAAGGAAATATCCTCTGATAACAAACAGAAAGAAGCTTTCTGAGAAACTTCTTTGTGTTCTGTGAAATCATCTCACAGAGTTACAGCTTTCCCCTCAAGAAGCCTTTCGCTAAGACAGTTCTTGTGGAATTGGCAAAGTAATATTTGAAAGCCCATAGAGGGCTATGGGCTTCAAAAAGGAAATATCCTCAGATGAAATCTGGAAAGAAGCTTTCGGAGAAACTGCTTAGTGTTCTGTTAATTCATCTCACAGAGTTACATCTGTATTTCGTGGATCTCTTTGCTAGCCTTATTTCTTTGGAATCTGAGAACAGATATTTCGGATCCCTTTGAAGACTATAGGGCCAAAGGAAATATCCTCCGATAACAAAGAGAAAGAAGCTTTCTGAGAAACTTCTTTGTGTTCTGTGAAATCATCTCTCAGAGTTACAGATTTCCCCTCCAGAAGCCTTTCGCTAAGACAGTTCTTGTGGAATTGGCAAAGTGATATTTGGAAGCCCATAGAGGGCTATGGTGAAAAATTAAATATGCTCAGATGAAATCTGGAAAGAAGCTTTCTGAGAAACTGTTCTGTGATGTGTGACTTCCACTTACAGAGTTACATCTGTATTTCGTGGATCTCTTTGCTAGCCTTATTTCTGTGGAATCTGAGAACAGATATTTCGGATCCCTTTGAAGACTATAGGGCCAAAGGAAATATCCTCCGATAACAAAGAGAAAGAAGCTTACTGAGAAACTTCTTTGTGTTCTGTGAAATCATCTCACAGAGTTACAGCTTTCCCCTCAAGAAGCCTTTCGCTAAGACAGTTCTTGTGGAATTGGCAAAGTGATATTTGGAAGCCCATAGATGGCCATGGTGAAAAAGGAAATATCCTCAGATGAAATCTGGAAAGAAGCTTTCTGAGAAACTGCTCTGTGATGTGTGACTTCCACTCACAGAGTTACATCTGTATTTCGTGGATCTCTTTGCTAGCCTTATTTCTGTGGAATCTGAGAACAGATATTTCGGATCCCTTTGAAGTCTACAGGGCCAAAGGAAATATCCTCCGATAACAAAGAGAAAGAAGCTTACTGAGAAACTTCTTTGTGTTCTGTGAAATCATCTCACAGAGTTACAGCTTTCCTCTCAAGAAGCCTTTCGCTAAGACAGTTCTTGTGGAATTGGCAAAGTGATATTTGGAAGCCCATAGAGGGCTATGGTGAAAAAGGAAATATCCTCAGATGAAATCTGGAAAGAAGCTTTCTGAGAAACTGTTCTGTGATGTGTGACTTCCACTCACAGAGTTACATCTGTATTTCGTGGATCTCTTTGGTAGCCTTATTTCTGTGGAATCTGAGAACAGATATTTCGGATCCCTTTGAAGACTATAGGGCCAAAGGAAATATCCTCCGATAACAAAGACAAAGAACCTTTCTGAGAAACTTCTTTGTGATCTGTGAAATCACCTCACAGAGTTACAGCTTTCCCCTCAAGAAGCCTTTCGCTAAGACAGTTCTTGTGGAATTCGCAAAGTGATATTTGGAAGCCCTTAGAGGGCTAAGGTGAAAAAGGAATTATCCTCAGATGAAATCTGGAAAGAAGCTTTCTGAGAAACTGCTTAGTGTTCTGTTGATTCATCTCACAGAGTTACATCTGTATTTCGTGGATCTCCTTGCCAGCCTTATTTCTGTGG
The DNA here is from genome assembly GCF_043159975.1 of Macaca nemestrina. Classification (NCBI taxonomy): domain Eukaryota; kingdom Metazoa; phylum Chordata; class Mammalia; order Primates; family Cercopithecidae; genus Macaca; species Macaca nemestrina. The sequence goes on along the minus strand of NC_092145.1, from coordinate 99,002,760 downwards.
AATCTGAGAACAGATATTTCGGATCCCTTTGAAAACTATGGGTCCAAAGGAAATATCCTCCGATAACAAAGAGAAAGAAGCTTTCTGAGAAACTTCTTTGTGTTCTGTGAAATCATCTCACAGAGTTACAGCTTTCCCCTCCAGAAGACTTTCGCTAAGACAGTTCTTGTGGAATTGGCAAAGTGATATTTGGAAGCCCATAGAGGGCTATGGTGAAAAAGGAAATATCCTCAGATGAAATCTGGAAAGAAGCTTTCTGAGAAACTGCTTAGTGTTCTGTTAATTCATCTCACAGAGTTACATCTGTATTTCGTGCATCTCTTTTCTAGCCTTATTTCTTTGGAATCTGAGAACAGATATTTCGGATCCCTTTGAAGACTATAGGGCCAAAGGAAATATCCTCCGATAACAAAGAGAAAGAAGCTTACTGAGAAACTTCTTTGTGTTCTGTGAAATCATCTCACAGAGTTACAGCTTTCCCCTCAAGAAGCCTTTCGCTAAGACAGTTCTTGTGGAATTGGCAAAGTGATATTTGGAAGCCCATAGAGGGCTATGGTGAAAAAGGAAATATCCTCAGATGAAATCTGGAAAGAAGCTTTCTGAGAAACTGCTTAGTGTTCTGTTAATTCATCACACAGAGTTACATCTGTATTTCATGCATCTCTTTGCTAGCCTCATTTCTGTGAAATCTGAGAACAGATATTTCGGATCCCTTTGAAGACTATAGGGCCAAAGGAAATATCCTCCGATAACAAAGAGAAAGAAGCTTTCTGAGAAACTTCTTTGTGTTCTGTGAAATCATCTCACAGAATTACAGCTTTCCCCTCAAGAAACTTTTCGCTAAGACAGTTCTTGTGGAATTGGCAAAGTGATATTTGGAAGCCCATAGAGGGCTATGGTGAAAAAGGAAATATCCTCAGATGAAATCTGGAAAGAAGCTTTCTGAGAAACTGCTTAGTGTTCTGTTAATTCATCACACAGAGTTACATCTTTATTTCGTGCATCTCTTTGCTAGCCTTATTTCTGTGGAATCTGAGAACAGATATTTCGGATCCCTTTGAAGACTATAGGGCCAAAGGAAATATCCTCCGATAACAAAGAGAAAGAAGCTTACTGAGAAACTTCTTTGTGTTCTGTGAAATCATCTCACAGAGTTACAGCTTTCCCCTCAAGAAGCCTTTCGCTAAGACAGTTCTTGTGGAATTGGCAAAGTGATATTTGGAAGCCCATAGAGGGCTATGGTGAAAAAGGAAATATCCTCAGATGAAATCTGGAAAGAAGCTTTCTGAGAAACTGCTCTGTGATGTGTGACTTCCACTCACAGATTTACATCTGTATTTCGTGGATCTCTTTGCTAGCCTTATTTCTCTGGAATCTGAGAAGAGATATTTCGGATCCCTTTTAAGACTATAGGGCCAAAGGAAATATCCTCCGATAACAAAGAGAAAGAAGCTTACTGAGAATCTTCTTTGTGTTCTGTGAAATCATTTCACAGTGTTACAGCTTTCCCTTTAAGAAGCCTTTCGCTAAGACATTTCTTGTGGAATTGGCAAAGTGATATCTGGAAGCCCATAGAGGGCTATGGTGAGAAAGGAAATATCCTCAGTTGAAATCTGGAAAGAAGCTTTCTGAGAAACTGTTCTGTGACGTGTAACTTCCACTCAAAGAGTTACATCTGTATTTCGTGGATCTCTTTGCTAGCCTTATTTCTGTGGAATCGGAGAACAGATATTTCGGATCCCTTTTAAGACTATAGGGCCAAAGGAAGTATCCTCCGATAACAAAGAGAAAGAAGCTTACTGAGAAACTTCTTTGTGTTCTGTGAAATCATCTCTCAGAGTTACAGCTTTCCCCTCCAGAAGCCTTTCGCTAAGACAGTTCTTGTGGAATTGACAAAGTGATATTTGGAAGCCCATAGAGGGCTATGGTGAAAAAGGAAATATCCTCAGATGAAATCTGGAAAGAAGCTTTCTGAGAAACTGTTCTGTGATGTGTGACTTCCACTTACAGAGTTACATCTGTATTTCGTGGATCTCTTTGCTAGCCTTATTTCTGTGGAATCTGAGAACAGATATTTCGGATCCCTTTGAAGACTATAGGGCCATAGGAAATATCCTCCGATAACAAAGAGAAAGAAGCTTTCTGATAAACTTCTTTGTGATCTGTGAAATCATCTCACAGAGTTACAGCTTTCCCCTCAAGAAGCCTTTCGCTAAGACAGTTCTTGTGGAATTCGCAAAGTGATATTTGGAAGCCCTTAGAGGTCTATGGTGAAAAAGGAAATATCCTCAGATGAAATCTGGAAAGAAGCTTTCTGAGAAACTGCTTAGTGTTCTCTTAATTCATCTCAGAGAGTTACATCTGTATTTCGTGGATCTCTTTGCTAGCCTTATTTCTGTGGAATCTGAGAACAGATATTTCGGATCCCTTTGAAGACTATGGGGCCAAAGAAAATATCCTTCGATAACAAACAGAAAGAAGCTTTCTGAGAAACTACTTTGTGTTCTGTGAAATCATCTCACAGAGTTACAGCTTTCCCCTCCAGAAGCCTTTCGCTAAGACAGTTCTTGTGGAATTGGCAAAGTGATATTTGGAAGCCCATAGAGGGCTATGGTGAAAAAGGAATTATCCTCAGATGAAATCTGGAAAGAAGCTTTCTGAGAAACTGCTTAGTGTTCTGTTAATTCATCTCACAGAGTTACATCTGTATTTCGTGGATCTCTTTGCTAGCCTTATTTCTTTGGAATCTGAGAACAGATATTTCGGATCCCTTTGAAGACTATAGGGCCAAAGGAAATATCCTCCGATAACAAAGAGAAAGAAGCTTTCTGAGAAACTTCTTTGTGTTCTGTGAAATCATCTCACAGAGTTACAGCTTTCCCCTCAAGAAGCCTTTCGCTAAGACAGTTCTTGTGGAATTGGCAAAGTGATATTTGGAAGACCATAGAGGGCTATGGTGAAAAAGGAAATATCCTCAGATGAAATCTGGAAAGAAGCTTTCTGAGAAACTGCTTAGTGTTCTGTTAATTCATCACACAGAGTTACATCTGTATTTCATGCATCTCTTTGCTAGCCTTATTTCTGTGAATTCTGAGAACAGATATTTCGGATCCCTTTGAAGACTATAGGGCCAAAGGAAATATCCTCCGATAAAAAAGAGAAAGAAGCTTACTGAGAAACTTCTATGTGTTCTGTGAAATCATCTCACAGAGATACAGCTTTCCCCTCAAGAAGCCTTTAGCTAAGACAGTTCTTGTGGAATTGACAAAGTGATATTTGGAAGCCCATAGAGGTCTATGGTGAAAAAGGAAATATCCTCAGATGAAATCTGGAAAGAAGCTTTCTGAGAAACTGCTCTGTGAAGTGTGACTTCCACTCACAGAGTTACATCTGTATTTCGTGGATCTCTTTGCTAGCCTTATTTCTGTGGAATCTGAGAACAGATATTTCGAATCCCTTTGAAGACTATAGGGCCAAAGGAAATATCCTCCGATAACAAATAGAAAGAAGCTTACTGAGAAACTTCTTTGTGTTCTGTGAAATCATCTCACCGAGTTACAGCTTTCCCCTCAAGAAACCTTTCGCTAAGACAGTTCTTGTGGAATGGGCAAAGTGATATTTGGAAGCCCATAGAGGCCTATGGTGAAAAAGGAAATATCCTCAGATGCAATCTGGAAAGAAGCTGTCTGAAAAACTGCTCTGTGATGTGTGACTTCCACTCACAGAGTTACATCTGTATTTCGGGGATCTCTTTGCTAGCCTTATTTCTGTGGTATCTGAGAACAGATATTTCGGATCCCTTTGAAGACTATAGGGCCAAAGGAAATATCCTCCGATAACAAAGAGAAAGAAGCTTTCTGAGATACTTCTTTGTGTTCTGTGAAATCATCTCACAGAGTTACAGCTTTCCTCTCAAGAAGCCTTTCGCTAAGACAGTTCTTGTGGAATTGGCAAAGTGATATGTGGAAGCCCATAGAGGGCTATGGTGAAAAAGGAAATATCCTCAGATGAAATCTGGAAAGAAGCTTTCTGAGAAACTGCTTAGTGTTCTGTTAATTCATCTCACAGAGTTACATCTGTATTTCGTGGATCTGTTTGCAAGCCTTATTTCTGTGGAATCTGCGAACAGATATTTCAGATCCCTTTGAAGACTATAGGGCCAAAGGAAATATCCTCCGATAACAAAGAGAAAGGAGCTTTCTGAGAAACTTCTTTGTGTTCTGTGAAATCATCTCTCAGAGTTACAGCTTTCCCCTCAAGAAGCCTTTCGCTAAGACAGTTCTTGTGGAATTGGCAAAGTGATATTTGGAAGCCCATAGAGGGCTATGGTGAAAAAGGAAATATCCTCAGATGAAATGTGGAAAGAAGCTTTCTGAGAAACTGCTTAGTGTTCTGTTAATTCATCTCACAGAGTTACATCTGTATTTCGTGGATCTCTTTGCTAGCCTTATTTCTGTGAAATCTGAGAACAGATATTTCGGATCCCTTTGAAGACTATAGGGCCAAAGGAAATATCCTCTGATTACAAACAGAAAGAAGCTTTCTGAGAAACTTCTTGGTGTTCCGTGAAATCATCTCACAGAGTTACAGCTTTCCCCTCAGGAAGCCTTTCGTTAAGACAGTTCTTGTGGAATTGGCAAAGTAATATTTGAAAGCCCATAGAGGGCTATGGGCTTCAAAAAGGAAATATCCTCAGATGAAATCTGGAAAGAAGCTTTCTGAGAAACTGCTTAGTGTTCTGTTAATTCATCTCACAGAGTTACATCTGTATTTGGTGGATCTCTTTGCTAGCCTTATTTCTTTGGAATCTGAGAACAGATATTTCGGATCCCTTTGAAGACTATAGGGCCAAAGGAAATATCCTCCGATAACAAAGAGAAAGAAGCTTTCTGAGAAACTTCTTTGTGTTCTGTAAAATCACCTCACAGAGTTACAGCTTTCCCCTCAAGAAGCCTTTCGCTAAGATAGTTCTTGTGGAATTGGCAAAGTGATATTTGGAAGCCCATAGAGGGCTACGGTGAAAAAGGAAATATCCTCAGATGAAATCTGGAAAGAAGCTTTCTGAGAAACTGCTTAGTGTTCTGTTAGTTCATCACACAGAGTTACATCTGTATTTCGTGCATCTCTTTGCTATCCTTATTTCTGTGGAATCTGAGAACAGATATTTCGGATCCCTTTGAAGACTATAGGGCCAAAGGAAATATCCTCCGATAACAAAGAGAAAGAAGCTTACTGAGAAACTTCTTTGTGTTCTGTGAAATCATCTCACAGAGTTACAGCTTTCCCCTCAAGAAGCCTTTCGCTAAGACAGTTCTTGTGGAATTGGCAAAGTGATATTTGGAAGCCCATAGAGGGCTATGGTGAAAAAGGAAATATCCTCAGTTGAAATCTGGAAAGAAGCTTTCTGAGAAACTGTTCTGTGATGTGTGACTTCCACTCAAAGAGTTACATCTGTATTTCGTGAATCTCTTTGCTAGCCTTATTTCTGTGGAATCGGAGAACAGATATTTCGGATCCCTTTGAAGACTATAGGGCCAAAGGAAATATCCTCCGATAACAAAGAGAAAGAAGATTTCTGAGAAACTTCTTTGTGTTCTGTGAAATGATCTCACAGAGTTTCAGATTTCCCCTCAAGAAGCCTTTCGCTAAGACATTTCTTGTGGAATTGGCAAAGTGATATTTGGAAGCCCATAGAGGGCTATGGTGAAAAAGGAAATATCCTCAGATGAAATATGGAAAGAAGCTTTCTGAGAAACTGCTTAGTGTTCTGTTAATTCATCTCACAGAGTTACATCTGTATTTCGTGGATCTCTTTGCTAGCCTTATTTCTGTGGAATCTGAGAACAGATATTTGGGATCCCTTTGAAGACTATAGGGCCAAAGGAAATATCCTCCGATAACAAAGAGAAAGATGCTTACTGAGAAACTTCTTTGTGTTCTGTGAAATCATCTCTCAGAGTTACATCTTTCCCCTCCAGAAGCCTTTCGCTAAGACAGTTCTTGTGGAATTGGCAAAGTGATATTTGGAAGCCCATAGAGGGCTATGGTGAAAAAGGAAATATCCTCAGATGAAATCTGGAAAGAAGCTTTCTGAGAAACTGTTCTGTGATGTGTGACTTCCACTTACAGAGTTACATCTGTATTTCTTGGATCTCTTTGCTAGCCTTATTTCTGTGGAATCTGAGAACAGATATTTCGGATCCCTTTGAAGACTATAGGGCCATAGGAAATATCCTCCGATAACAAAGAGAAAGAAGCTTTCTGAGAAACTGCTTAGTGTTCTGTTGATTCATCTCACAGAGTTACATCTGTATTTCGTGGATCTCTTTGCCAGCCTTATTTCTGTGGAATCTGAGAACAGATATTTCGGATCCCTTTGAAGACTATGGGTCCAAAGGAAATATCCTCCGATAACAAAGAGAAAGAAGCTTTCTGAGAAACTTCTTTGTGTTCTGTGAAATCACCTCACAGAGTTACAGCTTTCCCCTCCAGAAGCCTTTCGCTAAGACAGTTCTTGTGGAATTGGCAAAGTGATATTTGGAAGCCCATAGAGGGCTATGGTGAAAAAGGAAATATCCTCAGATGAAATCTGGAAAGAAGCTTTCTGAGAAACTGCTTAGTGTTCTGTTAATTCATCTCACAGAGTTACATCTGTATTTCGTGCATCTCTTTTCTAGCCTTATTTCTTTGGAATCTGAGAACAGATATTTCGGATCCCTTTGAAGACTATAGGGCCAAAGGAAATATCCTCCGATAACAAAGAGAAAGAAGCTTTCTGAGAAACTTCTTTGTGTTCTGTGAAATCATCTCACAGAGTTACAGCTTTCCCCTCAAGAAGCCTTTCGCTAAGACAGTTCTTGTGGAATTGGCAAAGTGATATTTGGAAGCCCATAGAGGGCTATGGTGAAAAAGGAAATATCCTCAGATGAAATCTGGAAAGAAGCTTTCTGAGAAACTGCTTAGTGTTCTGTTAATTCATCACACAGAGTTACATCTGTATTTCATGCATCTCTTTGCTAGCCTCATTTCTGTGAAATCTGAGAACAGATATTTCGGATCCCTTTGAAGACTATAGGGCCAAAGGAAATATCCTCCGATAACAAAGAGAAAGAAGCTTTCTGAGAAACTTCTTTGTGTTCTGTGAAATCATCTCACAGAGTTACAGCTTTCCCCTCAAGAAGCCTTTCGCTAAGACAGTTCTTGTGGAATTGGCAAAGTGATATTTGGAAGCCCGTAGAGGGCTATGATGAAAAAGGAAATATCCTCAGATGAAATCTGGAAAGAAGCTTTCTGAGAAACTGCTCTGTGATGTGTGACTTCCACGCACAGAGTTACATCTGTGTTTCGTGGATCTCTTTGCTAGCCTTATTTCTGTGGAATCTGAGAACAGATATTTCGGATCCCTTTGAAGTCTACAGGGCCAAAGGAAATATCCTCCGATAACAAATAGAAAGAAGCTTACTGAGAAACTTCTTTGTGTTCTGTGAAATCATTTCACAGAGTTACAGCTTTCCTCTCAAGAAGCCTGTCGCTAAGACAGTTCTTGTGGAATTGGCAAAGTGATATTTGGAAGCCCATAGAGGGCTATGGTGAAAAAGGAAATATCCTAAGATGAAATCTGGAAAGAAGCTTTCTGAGAAACTGTTCTGTGATGTGCGACTTCCACTCACAGAGTTACATCTGTATTTCGTGGATCTCTTTGCTAGCCTTATTTCTGTCGAATCTGAGAACAGATATTTCGGATCCCTTTGAAGACTATAGGGCCAAAGGAAATATCCTCCGATAACAAAGACAAAGAAGCTTTCTGAGATACTTCTTTGTGTTCTGTGAAATCATCTCACAGAGTTACAGCTTTCCCCTCAAGAAGCCTTTCGCTAAGACAGTTCTTGTGGAATTGGCAAAGTGATATTTGGAAGCCCATAGAGGGCTATGGTGAAAAAGGAAATATCCTCAGATGAAATCTGGAAAGAAGCTTTCTGAGAAACTGCTCTGTGATGTGTGACTTCCACTCACAGATTTACATCTGTATTTCGTGGATCTCTTTGCTAGCCTTATTTCTCTGGAATCTGAGAAGAGATATTTCGGATCCCTTTGAAGACTATAGGGCCAAAGGAAATATCCTCCGATAACAAAGAGAAAGAAGATTTCTGAGAAACTTCTTTGTGTTCTGTGAAATGATCTCACAGAGTTTCAGATCTCCCCTCAAGAAGCCTTTCGCTAAGACATTTCTTGTGGAATTGGCAAAGTGATATTTGGAAGCCCATAGAGGGCTATGGTGAAAAAGGAAATATCCTCAGATGAAATATGGAAAGAAGCTTTCTGAGAAACTGCTTAGTGTTCTGTTAATTCATCTCACAGAGTTACATCTGTATTTCGTGGATCTCTTTGCTAGCCTTATTTCTGTGGAATCTGAGAACAGATATTTGGGATCCCTTTGAAGACTATAGGGCCAAAGGAAATATCCTCCGATAACAAAGAGAAAGAAGCTTACTGAGAAACTTCTTTGTGTTCTGTGAAATCATCTCTCAGAGTTACAGCTTTCCCCTCCAGAAGCCTTTCGCTAAGACAGTTCTTGTGGAATTGACAAAGTGATATTTGGAAGCCCATATAGGGCTATGGTGAAAAAGGAAATATCCTCAGATGAAATCTGGAAAGAAGCTTTCTGAGAAACTGCTTAGTGTTCTCTTAATTCATCTCAGAGAGTTACATCTGTATTTCGTGGATCTCTTTGCTAGCCTTATTTCTGTGGAATCTGAGAACAGATATTTCGGATCCCTTTGAAGACTATGGGGCCAAAGAAAATATCCTTCGATAACAAACAGAAAGAAGCTTTCTGAGAAACTTCTTTGTGTTCTGTGAAATCATCTCACAGAGTTACAGCTTTCCCCTCCAGAAGCCTTTCGCTAAGACAGTTCTTGTGGAATTGACAAAGTGATATTTGGAAGCCCATAGAGGGCTATGGTGAAAAAGGAAATATCCTCAGATGAAATCTGGAAAGAAGCTTTCTGAGAAACTGCTTAGTGTTCTGTTAATTCATCTCACAGAGTTACATCTGTATTTCGTGGATCTCTTTGCTAGCCTTATTTCTTTGGAATCTGAGAACAGATATTTCGGATCCCTTTGAAGACTATAGGGCCAAAGGAAATATCCTCCGATAACAAACAGAAAGAAGCTTTCTGAGAAACTTCTTTGTGTTCTGTGAAATCATCTCACAGAGTTACAGCTTTCCCCTCAAGAAGCCTTTCGCTAAGAGAGTTCTTGTGGAATTGGCAAAGTGATATTTGGAAGACCATAGAGGGCTATGGTGAAAAAGGAAATATCCTCAGATGAAATCTGGAAAGAAGCTTTCTGAGAAACTGCTTAGTGTTCTGTTAATTCATCACACAGAGTTACATCTGTATTTCATGCATGTCTTTGCTAGCCTTATTTCTGTGAATTCTGAGAACAGATATTTCGGATCCCTTTGAAGACTATAGGGCCAAAGGAAATATCCTCCGATAACAAAGAGAAAGAAGCTTACTGAGAAACTTCTATGTGTTCTGTGAAATCATCTCACAGAGATACAGCTTTCCCCTCAAGAAGCCTTTCGCTAAGACAGTTCTTGTGGAATTGGCAAAGTGATATTTGGAAGCCCATAGAGGTCTATGGTGAAAAAGGAAATATCCTCAGATGAAATCTGGAAAGAAGCTTTCTGAGAAACTGCTCTGTGAAGTGTGACTTCCACTCACAGAGTTAAATCTGTATTTCGTGGATCTCTTTGCTAGCCTTATTTCTGTGGAATCTGAGAACAGATATTTCGAATCCCTTTGAAGACTATAGGGCCAAAGGAAATATCCTCCGATAACAAATAGAAAGAAGCTTACTGAGAAACTTCTTTGTGTTCTGTGAAATCATCTCACCGAGTTACAGCTTTCCCCTCAAGAAACCTTTCGCTAAGACAGTTCTTGTGGAATGGGCAAAGTGATATTTGGAAGCCCATAGAGGGCTATGGTGAAAAAGGAAATATCCTCAGATGCAATCTGGAAAGAAGCTGTCTGAAAAACTGCTCTGTGATGTGTGACTTCCACTCACAGAGTTACATCTGTATTTCGTGGATCTCTTTGCTAGCCTTATTTCTGTGGTATCTGAGAACAGATATTTCGGATCCCTTTGAAGACTATAGGGCCAAAGGAAATATCCTTCGATAACAAAGAGAAAGAAGCTTTCTGAGATACTTCTTTGTGTTCTGTGAAATCATCTCACAGAGTTACAGCTTTCCTCTCAAGAAGCCTTTCGCTAAGACAGTTCTTGTGGAATTGGCAAAGTGATATGTGGAAGCCCATAGAGGGCTATGGTGAAAAAGGAAATATCCTCAGATGAAATCTGGAAAGAAGCTTTCTGAGAAACTGCTTAGTGTTCTGTTAATTCATGTCACAGAGTTACATCTGTATTTCGTGGATCTGTTTGCAAGCCTTATTTCTGTGGAATCTGCGAACAGATATTTCAGATCCCTTTGAAGACTATAGGGCCAAAGGAAATATCCTCCGATAACAAAGAGAAAGAAGCTTTCTGAAAAACTTCTTTGTGTTCTGTGAAATCATCTCTCAGAGTTACAGCTTTCCCCTCAAGAAGCCTTTCGCTAAGACAGTTCTTGTGGAATTGGCAAAGTGACATTTGGAAGCCCATAGAGGTCTATGGTGAAAAAGGAAATATCCTCAGATGAAATGTGGAAAGAAGCTTTCTGAGAAACTGCTTAGTGTTCTGTTAATTCATCTCACAGAGTTACATCTGTATTTCGTGGATCTCTTTGCTAGCCTTATTTCTGTGAAATCTGAGAACAGATATTTCGGATCCCTTTGAAGACTATAGGGCCAAAGGAAATATCCTCTGATAACAAACAGAAAGAAGCTTTCTGAGAAACTTCTTTGTGTTCCGTGAAATCATCTCACAGAGTTACAGCTTTCCCCTCAGGAAGCCTTTCGCTAAGACAGTTCTTGTGGAATTGGCAAAGTAATATTTGAAATCCCTTAGAGGGCTATGGGCTTCAAAAAGGAAATATCCTCAGATGAAATCTGGAAAGAAGCTTTCTGAGAAACTGCTTAGTGTTCTGTTAATTCATCTCACAGAGTTACATCTGTATTTCGTGGATCTCTTTGCTAGCCTTATTTCTTTGGAATCTGAGAACAGATATTTCGGATCCCTTTGAAGACTATAGGGCCAAAGGAAATATCCTCCGATAACAAAGAGAAAGAACCTTTCTGAGAAACTTCTTTGTGTTCTGTAAAATCACCTCACAGAGTTACAGCTTTCCCCTCAAGAAGCCTTTCGCTAAGATAGTTCTTGTGGAATTGGCAAAGTGATATTTGGAAGCCCATAGAGGGCTACGGTGAAAAAGGAAATATCCTCAGATGAAATCTGGAAAGAAGCTTTCTGAGAAACTGCTTAGTGTTCTGTTAGTTCATCACACAGAGTTACATCTGTATTTCGTGCATCTCTTTGCTAGCCTTATTTCTGTGGAATCTGAGAACAGATATTTCGGATCCCTTTGAAGACTATAGGGCCAAAGGAAATATCCTCCGATAACAAAGAGAAAGAAGCTTACTGAGAAACTTCTTGGTGTTCTGTGAAATCATCTCACAGAGTTACAGCTTTCCCCTCAAGAAGCCTTTCGCTAAGACAGTTCTTGTGGAATTGGCAAAGTGATATTTGGAAGCCCATAGAGGGCTATGGTGAAAAAGGAAATATCCTCAGATGAAATCTGGAAAGAAGCTTTCTGAGAAAGTGCTCTGTGAAGTGTGACTTCAACTCACAGAGTTACATCTGTATTTTGTGGATCTCTTTGCTAGCCTTATTTCTGTGGAATCTGAGAACAGATATTTCGGATCCCTTTGAAGACTATAGGGCCATAGGAAATATCCTCCGATAACAAAGAGAAAGAAGCTTTCTGAGAAACTTCTTTGTGATCTGTGAAATCATCTCAGAGAGTTACAGCTTTCCCCTCAAGAAGCCTCTCGCTAAGACAGTTCTTGTGGAATTCGCAAAGTGATATTTGGAAGCCCTTAGAGGGCTATGGTGAAAAAGGAAATATCCTCAGATGAAATCTGGAAAGAAGCTTTCTGAGAAACTGCTTAGTGTTCTGTTAATTCATCACACAGAGTTACATCTGTATTTCGTGGATCTCTTTGCTAGCCTTATTTCTTTGGAATCTGAGAACAGATATTTCGGATCCCTTTGAAGACTATAGGGCCAAAGGAAATATCCTCCGATAACAAAGAGAAAGAAGTTTTCTGAGATACTTCTTTGTGTTCTGTGAAATCATCTCACAGAGTTACAGCTTTCCTCTCAAGAAGCCTTTCGCTAAGACAGTTTTTGTGGAATTGGCAAAGTGATATGTGGAAGCCCATAGAGGGCTACGGTGAAAAAGGAAATATTCTCAGATGAAATCTGGAAAGAAGATTTCTGAGAAACTGCTTACTTTTCTGTTAATTCATCTCACAGAATTACATCTGTATTTCGTGGATCTCTTTGCAAGCCTTATTTCTGTGGAATCTGAGAACAGATATTTCGGATCCCTTTGAAGACTATAGGGCCAAAGGAAATATCCTCCGATAACAAAGAGAAAGAAGCTTTCTGAGAAACTTCTTTGTGTTCTGTGAAATCATCTCTCAGAGTTACAGATTTCCCCTCCAGAAGCCTTTCGCTAAGACAGTTCTTGTGGAATTGGCAAAGTGATATTTGGAAGCCCATAGAGGGCTATGGAGAAAAAGGAAATATCCTCAGATGAAATCTGGAAAGAAGCTTTCTGAGAAACTGCTTAGTGTTCTGTTAATTCATCTCACAGAGTTACATCTGTATTTCGTGGATCTCTTTTCTAGCCTTATTTCTTGGGAATCTGAGAACAGATATTTCGGATCCCTTTGAAGACTATAGGGCCAAAGGAAATATCCTCCGATAACAAAGAGAAAGAAGCTTTCTGAGAAACTTCTTTGTGTTCTGTGAAATCATCTCACAGTGTTACAGCTTTCCCCTCAAGAAGTCTTTCGCTAAGACAGTTCTTGTGGAATTGGCAAAGTGATATTTGGAAGCCCATAGAGGGCTATGGTGAAAAAGGAAATATCCTCAGATGAAATCTTGAAAGAAGCTTTCTGAGAAACTGCTTAGTGTTCTGTTAATTCATCACACAGAGTTACATCTGTATTTCATGCATCTCTTTTCTACCCTCATTTCTGTGAAATCTGAGAACAGATATTTCGGATCCCTTTGAAGACTATAGGGTCAAAGGAAATATCCTCCGATAACAAACAGAAAGAAGCTTTCTGAGAAACTTCTTTGTGTTCTGTGAAATCATCTCACAGAGTTACAGCTTTCCCCTCAAGAAGCCTTTTGCTAAGACAGTTCTTGTGGAATTGGCAAAGTAATATTTGGAAGCCCATAGAGGGCTATGGGCTTCAAAAAGGAAATATCCTCAGATGAAATCTGTAAAGAAGCTTTCTGAGAAACTGCTTAGTGTTCTGTTAATTCATCTCACAGAGTTACATCTGTATTTCGTGGATCTTTTTGCTACCCTTATTTCTTTGGAATCTGAGAACAGATATTTCGGATCCCTTTGAAGACTATAGGGCCAAAGGAAATATCCTCCGATAACAAAGAGAAAGAAGCTTTCTGAGAAACTCCTTTGTGTTCTTTGAAATCATCTCACAGAGTTACAGCTTTCCCCTCAAGAAGCTTTTCGCTAAGACAGTTCTTGTGGAATTGGAAAAGTGATATTTGGAAGCCCATAGAGGGCTATGGTGAAAAAGGAAATATCCTCAGATGAAATCTGGAAAGAAGCTTTCTGAGAAACTGCTTAGTGTTCTGATAATTCATCACACAGAGTTACATCTTTATTTCGTGCATCTCTTTGCTAGCCTTATTTCTGTGGAATCTGAGAACAGATATTTCGGATCCCTTTGAAGACTATAGGGCCAAAGGAAATATCCTCCGATAACAAACAGAAAGAAGCTTACTGAGAAACTTCTTTGTGTTCTGTGAAATCATCTCACAGAGTTACAGCTTTCCCCTCAAGAAGCCTTTCGCTAAGACAGTTCTTGTGGAATTGGCAGAGTGATATTTGGAAGCCCGTAGAGGGCTATGGTGAAAAAGGAAATATCCTCAGATGAAATCTGGAAAGAAGCTTTCTGAGAAACTGCTCTGTGATGTGTGACTTCCACTCACAGAGTTACATCTGTATTTCGTGGATCTCTTTGCTAGCCTTATTTCTGTCGAATCTGAGAACAGATATTTCGGATCCCTTTGAAGACTATAGGGCCAAAGGAAATATCCTCCGATAACAAAGACAAAGAAGCTTTCTGAGATACTTCTTTGTGTTCTGTGAAATCATCTCACAGAGTTACAGCTTTCCTCTCAAGAAGCCTTTCGCTAAGACAGTTCTTGTGGAATTGGCAAAGTGATATGTGGAAGCCCATAGAGGGCTATGGTGAAAAAGGAAATATCCTCAGATGAAATCTGGAAAGAATCTTTCTGAGAAACTGCTTACTGTTCTGTTAATACATCTCACAGAGTTACATATGTATTTCGTGGATCTCTTTGCAAGCCTTATATCTGTGGAATCTGAGAGCAGATATTTCGTATCCCTTTGAAGACTATAGGGCCAAAGGAAATATCCTCCGATAACAAAGAGAAAGAAGCTTTCTGAGAAACTTCTTTGTGTTCTGTGAAATCATCTCACAGAGTTACAGCTTTCCCCTCAAGAAGCCTTACCCTAAGACAGTTTTTCTGGAATTGGCAAAGTGATATTTGGAAGCCCTTAGAGGTCTATGGTGAAAAAGGAAATATCCTCAGATGAAATCTGGAAAGAAGATTTCTGAGAAACTGCTCTGTGAAGTGTGACTTCCACTCACAGAGTTACATCTGTATTTCGTGGATCTCTTTGCTAGCCTTATTTCTGTGGAATCTGAGAACAGATATTTCGGATCCCTTTGAAGACTATAGGGCCAAAGGAACTATCCTCCGATAACAAAGAGAAAGAAGCTTACTGAGAAACTTCTTTGTGTTCTGGGAAATCATCTCACAGAGTTACAGCTTTCACCTCAAGAAGCCTTTTGCTAAGACAGTTCTTGTGGAATTGGCAAAGTGATATTTGTAAGCCCGTAGAGGGCTATGGTGGAAAAAGAAATATCCTCAGATGAAATCTGGAAAGAAGCTTTCAGAGAAACTGCTCTGTGATGTGTGACTTCCACTCGAAGATTTACATCTGTATTTCGTGGATCTCTTTGCTAGCCTTATTTCTGTGGAATCTGAGAACAGATATTTCGGATCCCTTTGAAGACTATAGGGAGAAAGGAAATATCCTCCAATAACAAAGAGAAAGAAGCTTTGTGAGAAAATTTGGGGGTTCTGTGAAATCATCTCACAGAGTTACAGCTTTCCCCTCAAGAAGACTTTCGCTAAGTCAGTTCTTGTGGAATTGGCAAAGTGATATTTGGAAGCCCATAGAGGGCTGTGGTGAAAAAGGAAATATCCTCCGATGAAATCTGGAAAGAAGCTTTCTGAAAAACTGCTTAGTGTTTTGTGAATTCATCTCACAGAGTTACATCTGAATTTCGTGGATCTCTTTGCTAGCCTTAATTCTGTGGAATCTGAGAACAGATATTTCGGATGCAGTTGAAGATTATAGGGCCAAAGGAAATATCCTCCGATAACAAAGAGAAAGAAGATTTCTGAGAAACTTCCTTGTGTTCTGTGAAATCATCTCACAGAGTTACAGCTTTCCCCTCAAGAAGCCTTTCACTAAGACAGTTCTTGTGGAATTGGCAAAGTGATATTTGGAAACCCATAGAGGGCTATGGTGAAAAAGGAAATATCCTCAGATGAAATCTGGAAAGAAGTTTTTGACAAACTGCTTAGTGTTCTGTTAATTCATCTCACAGAGTTATATCTGTATTTCGTGGATCTCTTTGCTAGCCTTATTTCTGTGGAATCTGAGAACAGATATTTCGGATCCCTTTGAAGACTATAGGGCCAAAGGAAATATCCTCCGATAACAAAGAGAAAGAAGCTTTCTGAGAAACTTCTTTGTGTTCCATGAAATCATCTCACAGAGTTACAGCTTTCCCCTCAAAAAGCCTTTCGCTAAGACAGTTCTTGTGGAATTGGCAAAGTGATATTTGGAAGCCCATAGAGGGCTATGGTGAAAAAGGAAATATCCTCAGATGAAATCTGGAAAGAAGCTTTCTGAGAAACTGCTTACTGTTCTGTTAATTCATCTCACAGAGTTACATCTGTATTTCGTGGATCTCTTTTCAAGCCTTATTTCTGTGGATACTGAGAACAGATATTTCGGATCCCTTTGAAGACTATAGGGCCAAAGGAAATATCCTCCGATAACAAAGAGAAGGAAGCTTTCTGAGAAACTTCTTTGTGTTCTGTGAAATCATCTCACAGAGTTACACCTTTCCCCTCAAGAATCCTTTCGCTAAGACAGTTCTTGTGGAATTGGCAAAGTGATATTTGGAAGCCCATAGAGGGCTACGCTGAAAAAGGAAATATCCTCAGATGAAATCTGGAAAGAAGCTGTCTGAGAAACTGCTCTGTGAAGTGTGACTTCCACTCACAGAGTTACATCTGTATTTCGTGGATCTCTTTGCTAGCCTTATTTCTGTGGTATCTGAGAACAGATATTTCGGATCCCTTTGAAGACTATAGGGCCAAAGGAAATATCCTCCGATAACAAAGAGAAAGAAGCTTACTGAGAAACTTCTTTGTGTTCTGTGAAATCATCTCATAGAGTTACAGCTTTCCCCTCAAGAAGCCTTTCGCTAAGACAGTTCTTGTGGAATTGGCAAAGTGATATTTGGTAGCCCATAGAGGGCTATGGTGAAAAAGGAAATATCCTCAGATGAAATCTGGAAAGAAGCTTTCTGAGAAACTGCTCTGTGATGTGTGACTTCCACTCACAGATATACATCTGTATTTCGTGGATCTCTTTGCTAGCCTTATTTCTGTGGTATCTGAGAGCAGATATTTCGGATCCCTTTGAAGTCTATAGGGCCAAAGGAAATATCCTCCGATAACAAAGAGAAAGAAGCTTTCTGAGATACTTCTTTGTGTTCTGTGAAATCATCTCACAGAGTTACAGCTTTCCTCTCAAGAAGCCTTTCACTAAGACAGTTCTTGTGGAATTGGCAAAGTGGTATGTGGAAGCCCATAGAGGGCTATGGTGAAAAAGGAAATATCCTCAGATGAAATCTGGAAAGAAGCTTTCTGAGAAACTGCTTAGTGTTCTGTTAATTCATCTCACAGAGTTACATCTGTATTTCGTGGATCTCTTTGCAAGCCTTATATCTGTGGAATCTGAGAGCAGATATTTCGTATCCCTTTGAAGACTATAGGGCCAAAGGAAATATCCTCCGATAACAAAGAGAAAGAAGCTTTCTGTGAAACTTCTTTGTGTTCTGTGAAATCATCTCTCAGAGTTACAGCTTTCCCCTCATGAAGCCTTTCGCTAAGACAGTTCTAGTGGAATTGGCAAAGTGATATTTGGAAGCCCTTAGAGGGCTATGGTGAAAAAGGAAATATCCTCAGATGAAATCTGGAAAGAAGATTTCTGAGAAACTGCTTAGTGTTCTGTTAATTCATCTCACAGAGTTACATCTGTATTTCGTGGATCTCTTTGCTAGCCTTATTTCTGTGGAATCTGAGAACAGATATTTCGGATCCCTTTTAAAACTATAGGGCCAAAGGAAATATCCTCCGATAACAAACTGAAAGAAGCTTTCTGAGAAACTTCTTTGTGTTCTGTGAAATCATCTCACAGAGTTACAGCTTTCCCCTCAAGAAGCCTTTCGCTAAGACAGTTCTTGTGGAATTGGCAAAGTGATATTTGGAAGCCCATAGAGGGCTATGGTGAATAAGGAAATATCCTCAGATGAAATCTGGAAAGAAGCTTTCTGAGAAACTGCTCTGTGATGTGTGACTTCCGCTCACAGAGTTACATCTGCATTTCGTGGATCTCTTTTCAAGCCTTATTTCTGTGGAATCTGAGAACAGATATTTCGGATCCCTTTGAAGACTATAGGGCTAAAGAAATATCCTCCGATGACAAACAGAAAGAAGCTTTCTGAGAAACTTCTTTGTGTTCTGTGAAATCATCTCACAGAGTTACAGCTTTCCCCTCAAGAAGCCTTTCCCTAAGACAGTTTTTCTGGAATTGGCAAAGTGATATTTGGAAGCCCTTAGAGGTCTATGGTGAAAAAGGAAATATCCTCAGATGAAATCTGGAAAGAAGATTTCTGAGATACTGCTCTGTGAAGTGTGACTTCCACTCACAGAGTTACATCTGTATTTCGTGGATCTCTTTGCTAGCCTTATTTCTGTGGAATCTGAGAACAAATATTTCGGATCCCTTTGAAGACTATAGGGCCAAAGGAACTATCCTCCGATAACAAAGAGACAGAAGCTTACTGAGAAACTTCTTTGTGTTCTGGGAAATCATCTCACAGAGTTACAGCTTTCACCTCAAGAAGCCTTTCGCTAAGACAGTTCTTGTGGAATTGGCAAAGTGATATTTGTAAGCCCGTAGAGGGCTATGGTGGAAAAGGAAATATCCTCAGATGAAATCTGGAAAGAAGCTTTCAGAGAAACTGCTCCGTGATGTGTGACTTCCACTCGAATATTTACATCTGTATTTCGTGGATCTCTTTGCTAGCCTTATTTCTGTGGAATCTGAGAACAGATATTTCGGATCCCTTTGAAGACTATAGGGAGAAAGGAAATATCCTCCAATAACAAAGAGAAAGAAGCTTTGTGAGAAAATTTGGGGGTTCTGTGAAATCATCTCACAGAGTTACAGCTTTCCCCTCAAGAAGACTTTCGCTAAGTCAGTTCTTGTGGAATTGGCAAAGTGATATTTGGAAGCCCATAGAGGGCTGTGGTGAAAAAGGAAATATCCTCAGATGAAATCTGGAAAGAAGCTTTCTGAAAAACTGCTTAGTGTTTTGATAATTCATCTCACAGAGTTACATCTGAATTTCGTGGATCTCTTTGCTAGCCTTAATTCTGTGGAATCTGAGAACAGATATTTCGGATGCATTTGAAGACTATAGGGCCAAAGGAAATATTCTCCGATAACAAAGAGAAAGAAGCTTTCTGAGAAACTTCTTTGTGTTCCATGAAATCATCTCACAGAGTTACAGCTTTCCCCTCAAAAAGCCTTTCGCTAAGACAGTTCTTGTGGAATTGGCAAAGTGATATTTGGAAGCCCATAGAGGGCTATGGTGAAAAAGGAAATATCCTCAGATGAAATCTGGAAAGAAGCTTTCTGAGAAACTGTTCTGTGATGTGTGACTTCCACTCAAAGAGTTACATCTGTATTTCGTGGATCACTTTGCTAGCCTTATTTCTGTGGAATCGGAGAACAGATATTTCGGATCCCTTTGAAGACTATAGGGCCAAAGGAAATATCCTCCGATAACAAAGAGAAAGAAGATTTCTGAGAAACTTCTTTGTGTTCTGTGAAATGATCTCACAGAGTTACAGATTTCCCCTCAAGAAGCCTTTCGCTACGACATTTCTTGTGGAATTGGCAAAGTGATATTTGGAAGCCCATAGAGGGCTATTGTGAATAAGGAAATATCCTCAGATGAAATATGGAAAGAAGCTTTCTGAGAAACTGCTTAGTGTTCTGTTAATTCATCTCACAGAGTTACATCTGTATTTCGTGGATCTCTTTGCTAGCCTTAATTCTGTGGAATCTGAGAACAGATATTTCGGATGCATTTGAAGACTATAGGGCCAAAGGAAATATTCTCCGATAACAAAGAGAAAGAAGCTTTCTGAGAAACTACTTTGTGTTCTGTGAAATCACCTGACAGAGTTACAGCTTTCCCCTCAAGAAGCCTTTCACTAAGACAGTTCTTGTGGAATTGGCAAAGTGATATTTGGAAGCCCATAGAGGGCTATGGTGAAAAAGTCAATATCCTCAGATGAAATCTGGAAAAAAGTTTTTGAGAAACTGCTTAGTGTTCTGTTAATTCATCTCACAGAGTTACATCTGTATTTCGTGGATCTCTTTGCTAGCCTTATTTCTGTGGGTTCTGAGAAGAGATATTTCGGATCCCTTTTAAGACTATATGGCCAAAGGAAATATCCTCCGATAACAAAGAGAAAGAAGCTTACTGAGAATCTTCTTTGTGTTCTGTGAAAACATTTCACAGTGTTACAGCTTTCCCTTTAAGAAGCCTTTCGCTAAGACAGTTCTTGTGGAATTGGCAAAGTGATATTTGGAAGCCCATAGAGGGCTATGGTGAAAAAGGAAATATCCTCAGTTGAAATCTGGAAAGAAGCTTTCTGAGAAACTGCTTAGTGTTCTGTTCATTCATCTCACAGAGTTATATCTGTATTTCGTGGATCTCTTTGCTAGCCTTATTTCTGTGGAATCTGAGAACAGATATTTCGGATCCCTTTGAAGACTATAGGGCCAAAGGAAACTTTCTGAGAAACTTCTTTGTGTTCTGTGAAATCATCTCTCAGAGTTACAGCTTTCCCCTCCAGAAGCCTTTCGCTAAGACAGTTCTTGTGGAATTGGCAAAGTGATATTTGGAAGCCCATAGAGGGCTATGGTGAAAAAGGAAATATCCTCAGATGAAATCTGGAAAGAAGCTTTCTGAGAAACTGTTCTGTGATGTGTGACTTCCACTTACAATGTTACATCTGTATTTCGTGGATCTCTTTGCTAGCCTTATTTCTGTGGAATCTGAGAACAGATATTTCGGATCCCTTTGAAGACTATAGGGCCATAGGAAATATCCTCCGATAACAAAGAGAAAGAAGCTTTCTGAGAAACTTCTTTGTGATCTGTGAAATCATCTCACAGAGTTACAGCTTTCCCCTCAAGAAGCCTTTAGCTAAGACAGTTCTTGTGGAATTCGCAAAGTGATATATGGAAGCCCTTAGAGGGCTATGGTGAAAAAGGAAATATCCTCAGATGAAATCTGGAAAGAAGCTTTCTGAGAAACTGCTTAGTGTTCTGTTGATTCATCTCACAGAGTTACATGTGTATTTCGTGGATCTCTTTGCTAGCCTTATTTCTGTGGAATCTGAGAACAGATATTTCGGATCCCTTTGAAGACTATGGGGCCAAAGAAAATATCCTCCGATAACAAACAGAAAGAAGCTTTCTGAGAAACTTCTTTGTGTTCTGTGAAATCATCTCACAGAGTTACAGCATTCCCCTCAAGAAGCCTTTCGCTAAGACAGTTCTTGTGGAATTGGCAAAGTGATATTTGGAAGCCCATAGAGGGCTATGGTGAAAAAGGAAATATCCTCAGATGAAATCTGGAAAGAAGCTTTCTGAGAAACTGCTTAGTGTTCTGTTAATTCATCTCACAGAGTTACATCTGTATTTCGTGGATCTCTTTGCTAGCCTTATTTCTTTGGAATCTGAGAACAGATATTTCGGATCCCTTTGAAGACTATAGGGCCAAAGGAAATATCCTCCAATAACAAAGAGAAAGAAGCTTTCTGAGAAACTTCTTTGTGTTCTGTGAAATCATCTCTCAGAGTTACAGCTTTCCCCTAAAGAAGCCTTTCGCTAAGACAGTTCTTGTGGAATGGGCAAAGTGATATTTGGAAGCCCATAGAGGGCTATGGTGAAAAAGGAAATACCCTCAGATGAAATCTGGAAAGAAGCTTTCTGAGAAACTGCTCTGTGATGTGGGACTTCCACTCACAGAGTTACATCTGTATTTCGTGGATCTCTTTGCTAGCCTTATTTCTGTGGTATCTGAGAACAGATATTTCGGATCCCTTTGAAGACTATAGGGCCAAAGGAAATATCCTCCGATAACAAAGAGAAAGAAGCTTTCTGAGATACTTCTTTGTGTTCTGTGAAATCATCTCACAGAGTTACAGCTTTCCTCCCAAGCAGCCTTTCGCTAAGACAGTTCTTGTGGAATTGGCAAAGTGATATGTGGAAGCCCATAGAGGGCTATGGTGAAAAAGGAAATATCCTCAGATGAAGTCTGGAAAGAAGCTTTCTGAAAAACTGCTTAGTGTTCTGTTAATTCATCTCACAGAGTTACATCTGTATTTCGTGGATCTGTTTGCAAGCCTTATTTCTGTGGAATCTGAGAACAGATATTTCAGATTCCTTTGAAGACTATAGGGCCAAAGGAATTATCCTCCGATAACAAAGAGAAAGAAGCTTTCTGAGAAACTTCTTTGTGTTCTGTGAAATCATCTGTCAATGTTACAGCTTTCCCTTTAAGAAGCCTTTCGCTAAGACAGTTCTTGTGGAATTGGCAAAGTGATATTTGGAAGCCCATAGAGGGGTATGGTGAAAAAGGAAATATCCTCAGTTGAAATCTGGAAAGAAGCTTTCTGAGAAACTGCTTAGTGTTCTGTTAATTCATCTCACAGAGTTATATCTGTATTTCGTGGATCTCTTTGCTAGCCTTATTTCTGTGGAATCTGAGAACAGATATTTCGGATCCCTTTGAAGACTATAGGGCCAAAGGAAACTTTCTGAGAAACTTCTTTGTGTTCTGTGAAATCATCTCTCAGAGTTACAGCTTTCCCCTCCAGAAGCCTTTCGCTAAGACAGTTCTTGTGGAATTGGCAAAGTGATATTTGGAAGCCCATAGAGGGCTATGGTGAAAAAGGAAATATCCTCAGATGAAATCTGGAAAGAAGCTTTCTGAGAAACTGCTTAGTGGTCTGTTAGTTCATCACACAGAGTTACATCTGTATTTCGTGCATCTCTTTGCTAGCCTTATTTCTGTGGAATCTGAGAACAGATATTTCGGATCCCTTTGAAGACTATAGGGCCAAAGGAAATATCCTCCGATAACAAACAGAAAGAAGCTTACTGAGAAACTTCTTTGTGTTCTGTGAAATCATCTCACAGAGTTTCAGCTTTCCGCTCAAGAAGCTTTCGCTAAGACAGTTCTTGTGGAATTGGCAAAGTGATATTTGGAAGCCCATAGAGGGCTATGGTGAAAAAGGAAATATCCTCAGATGAAATTTGGAAAGAAGCTTTCTGAGAAACTGCTCTGTGAATTGTGACTTCCAATCACAGAGTTACATCTGTATTTCGTGCATCTCTTTGCTAGCCTTATTTCTTTGGAATCTGAGAACAGATATTTCGGATCCCTTTGAAGACTATAGGGCCAAAGAAAATATCCTCCGATATCAAAGAGAAAAAAGCTTTCTGAGATACTTCTATGTGTTCTGTGAAATCATCTCTCAGAGTTACAGCTTTCCTCTCAAGAAGCATTTCGCTAAGATAGTTTTTGTGGAATTGACAAAGTGATATGTGGAAGCCCATAGAGGGATATGGTGAAAAAGGAAATATTCTCAGATGAAATCTGGAAAGAAGATTTCTGAAAAACTGCTTACTTTTCTGTTAATTCATCTCACAGAGTTACATCTGTATTTCGTGGATCTCTTTGCAAGCCTTATTTCTGTGGAATCTGAGAACAGATATTTCGGATCCCTTTGAAGACTATAGGGCCAAAGGAAATATCCTCCGATAACAAAGAGAAAGAAGCTTTCTGAGAAACTTCTTTGTGTTCTGTGAAATCATCTCACAGAGTTACAGCTTACCCCTCAAGAAGCCTTTCGCTAAGAAAGTTCTTGTGGAATTGGTAAGGTAATATTTGGAAGCCCATAGAGGGCTATGGGCTTCAAAAAGGAAATATCCTCAGATGAAATCTGGAAAGAAGCTTTCTGAGAAACTGCTTAGTGTTCTGTTAATTCATCTCATAGAGTTACATCTGTATTTCGTGGATCTCTTTGCTAGCCTTATTTCTTTGGAATCTGAGAACAGATATTTCGGATCCCTTTGAAGACTATAGGGCCAAAGGAAATATCCTCCGATAACAAAGAGAAAGAAGCTTTCTGAGAAACTTCTTTGTGTTCTGTGAAATCATCTCACAGAGTTACAGCTTTCCCCTCAAGAAGCCTTTCGCTAAGACAGTTCTTGTGGAATTGGCAAAGTGATATTTGGAAGCCCATAGAGGGCTATGGTGAAAAAGGAAATATCCTCAGATGAAATCTGGAAAGAAGCTTTCTGAGAAACTGCTTAGTGTTCTGTTAATTCATCACACAGAGTTATATCTTTATTTCGTGCATCTCTTTGCTAGCCTTATTTCTGTGGAATCTGAGAACAGATATTTCGGATCCCTTTGAAGACTATAGGGCCAAAGGAAATATCCTCCGATAACAAACAGAAAGAAGCTTACTGAGAAACTTCTTTGTGTTCTGTGAAATCATCTCACAGAGTTACAGCTTTCCCCTCAAGAAGCCTTTCGCTAAGACAGTTCTTGTGGAATTGGCAAAGTGATATTTGGAAGCCCATAGAGGGCTATGGTGAAAAAGGAAATATCCTCAGATGAAATCTGGAAAGAAGCTTTCTGAGAAACTGCTCTGTGATGTGTGACTTCCACTCACAGTGTTACATCTGTATTTCGTGGATCTCTTTGCTAGCCTTATTTCTGTGGAATCTGAGAACAGATATTTCGGATCCCTTTGAAGTCTACAGGGCCAAAGGAAATATCCTCCGATAACAAATAGAAAGAAGCTTTCTGAGAAACTTCTTTGTGTTCTGTGAAATCATCTCACAGAGTTACAGCTTTCCTCTCAAGAAGCCTTTCGCTAAGACAGTTCTTGTGGAATTGGCAAAGTGATATTTGGAAGCCCATAGAGGGCTATGGTGAAAAAGGAAATATCCTCAGATGAAATCTGGAAAGAAGCTTTCTGAGAAACTGCTTAGTGTTCTGTTAATTCATCTCACAGAGTTACATCTGTATTTCGTGGATCTCTTTGCAAGCCTTATATCTGTGGAATCTGAGAGCAGATATTTCGTATCCCTTTGAAGACTATAGGGCCAAAGGAAATATCCTCCGATAACAAAGAGAAAGAAGCTTTCTGAGAAACTTCTTTGTGTTCTGTGAAATCATCTCTCAGAGTTACAGCTTTCCCCTCAAGAAGCCTTTCGCTAAGACAGTTCTTGTGGAATTGGCAAAGTGATATTTGGAAGCCCTTAGAGGGCTATGGTGAAAAAGGAAATATCCTCAGATGAAATCTGGAAAGAAGCTTTCTGAGAAACTGCTTAGTGTTCTGTTAATGCATCTCATAGAGTTACATCTGTATTTCGTGGATCTCTTTGCTAGCCTTATTTCTGTGGAATCTGAGAACAGATATTTCGGATCCCTTTGAAAACTATAGGGCCAAAGGAAATATCCTCCGATAACAATGAGAAAGAAGCTTTCTGAGAAACTTCTTTGTGTTCTGTGAAATCATCTCACAGAGTTACAGCTTTCCCCTCAAGAAGCCTTTCGCTAAGACAGTTCTTGTGGAATTGGCAAAGTGATATTTGGAAGCCCATAGAGGGCTATAGTGAAATAGGAAATATCCTCAGATGAAATATGGAAAGAAGCTTTCTGAGAAACTGCTCTGTGATGTGTGACTTCCACTCACAGAGTTACATCTGTATTTCGTGGATCTCTTTTCAAGCCTTATTTCTGTGGAATCTGAGAACAGATATTTCGGATCCCTTTGAAGACTATAGGGCCAAAGAAATATCCTCCGATAACAAACAGAAAGAAGCTTTCTGAGAAACTTCTTTGTGTTCTGTGAAATCATCTCACAGAGTTACAGCTTTCCCCTCAAGAAGCCTTTCCCTAAGACAGTTTTTCTGGAATTGGCAAAGTGATATTTGGAAGCCCTTATAGGTCTATGGTGAAAAAGGAAATATCCTCAGATGAAATCTGGAAAGAAAATTTCTGAGAAACTGCTCTGTGAAGTGTGACTTCCACTCACAGAGTTACATCTGTATTTCGTGGATCTCTTTGCTAGCCTTATTTCTGTGGAATCTGAGAACAGATATTTCGGATCCCTTTGAAGACTATAGGGCCAAAGGAAATATCCTCCGATAACAAATAGAAAGAAGCTTACTGAGAAACTTCTTTGTGTTCTGCGAAATCATCTCACAGAGTTACAGCTTTCCCCTCAAGAAGCCTTTCGCTAAGACAGTTCTTGTGGAATTGGCAAAGTGATATTTGGAAGCCCATAGAGGGCTATGGTGAAAAAGGAAATATCCTCAGATGAAATCTGGAAAGAAGCTTTCTGAGAAACTGCTCTGTGATGTGTGACTTCCACTCACAGATTTACATCTGTATTTCTTGGATCTCTTTGCAAGCCTTATTTCTGTGGAATCTGAGAACAGATATTTCAGATCCCTTTGAAGACTATAGGGCCAAAGGAAATATCCTCCGATAACAAAGAGAAAGAAGCTTTCTGAGAAACTTCTTTGTGTTCTGTGAAATCATCTCTCAGAGTTACAGCTTTCCCTCAAGAAGCCTTTCGCTAAGACAGTTCTTGTGATATTGGCAAAGTGATATTTGGAAGCCCATACAGGGCTATGGTGAAAAAGGAAATATCCTCAGATGAAATCTGGAAAGAAGCTTTCTGAGAAACTGCTTAGTGTTCTGTTAATTCATCTCACAGAGTTACATCTGTATTTCGTGTATCTCTTTGCTAGCCTTATTTCTGTGAAATCTGAGAACAGATATTTCGGATCCCTTTGAAGACTATAGGGCCAAAGGAAATATCCTCCGATAACAAAGAGAAAGAAGCTTTCTGAGAAACTTCTTTGTGTTCTGTGAAATCATCTCACAGAGTTACAGCTTTCCCCTCAAGAAGCCTTTCGCTAAGACAGTTCTTGTGGAATTCGTAAAGTGATATTTGGAAGCCCTTAGAGGGCTATGGTGAAAAACGAAATATCCTCAGATGAAATCTGGAAAGAAGCTTTCTGAGAAACTGCTTAGTGTTCTGTTGATTCATCTCACAGAGTTACATCTGTATTTCGTGGATCTCTTTGCTAGCCTTATTTCTGTGGAATCTGAGAACAGATATTTCGGATCCCTTTGAAGACTATGGGGCCAAAGAAAATATCCTCCGATAACAAACAGAAAGAAGCTTTCTGAGAAACTTCTTTGTGTTCTGTGAAATCATCTCACAGAGTTACAGCTTTCCCCTCAAGAAGCCTTTAGCTAAGACAGTTCTTGTGGAATTGGCAAAGTGATATTTGGAAGCCCATAGAGGGCTATGGTGAAAAAGGAAATATCCTCAGATGAAATCTGGAAAGAAGATTCCTGAGAAACTGCTTAGTGTTCTGTTAATTCATCTCACAGAGTTACATCTGTATTTCGTGGATCTCTTTGCTAGCCTTATTTCTGTGGAATCTGAGAACAGATATTTCGGATCCCTTTGAAAACTATAGGGCCAAAGGAAATATCCTCCGATAACAAACAGAAAGAAGCTTTCTGAGAAACTTCTTTGTGTTCTGTGAAATCATCTCACAGAGTTACAGCTTTCCCCTCAAGAAGCCTTTCGCTAAGACAGTTCTTGTGGAATTGGCAAAGTGATATTTGGAAGCCCATAGAGGGCTATGGTGAAAAAGGAAATATCCTCAGATGAAATCTGGAAAGAAGCTTTCTGAGAAACTGCTCTGTGATGTGTGACTTCCACTCACAGAGTTACATCTGTATTTCGTGGATCTCTTTTCAAGCCTTATATCTGTGGGATCTGAGAACAGATATTTCGGATCCCTTTGAAGACTATAGGGCCAAAGAAATATCCTCCGATAACAAACAGAAAGAAGCTTTCTGAGAAACTTCTTTGTGTTCTGTGAAATCATCTCACAGAGTTACAGCTTTCCCCTCAAGAAGCCTTTCCCTAAGACAGTTTTTCTGGAATTGGCAAAGTGATATTTGGAAGCCCTTATAGGTCTATGGTGAAAAAGGAAATATCCTCAGATGAAATCTGGAAAGAAGATTTCTGAGAAACTGCTCTGTGAAGTGTGACTTCCACTCACAGAGTTACATCTGTATTTCGTGGATCTCTTTGCTAGCCTTATTTCTGTGGAATCTGAGAACAGATATTTCGGATCCCTTTGAAGACTATAGGGCCAAAGGAAATATCCTCCGATAACAAATAGAAAGAAGCTTACTGAGAAACTTCTTAGTGTTCTGCGAAATCATCTCACAGAGTTACAGCTTTCCCCTCAAGAAGCCTTTCGCTAAGACAGTTCTTGTGGAATTGGCAAAGTGATATTTGGAAGCCCATAGAGGGCTATGGTGAAAAAGGAAATATCCTCAGATGAAATCTGGAAAGAAGCTTTCTGAGAAACTGCTTAGTGTTCTGTTAATTCATCTCAGAGAGTAACATCTGTATTTCGTGGATCTCTTTGCTAGCCTTATTTCTGTGGAATCTGAGAACAGATATTTCGGATCCTTTTGAAGACTATAGGGCCAAACGATATATCCTCCGATAACAAAGAGATAGAAGCTTTCTGAGATACTTCTTTGAGTTCTGTGAAATCATCTCACAGAGTTACAGCTTTCCCCTCAAGAAGCCTTTCGATAAGACAGTTCTTGTGGAATTGGCAAAGTGATATTTGGAAGCCCATAGAGGGCTATAGTGAAAAAGGAAATATCCTCAGATGAAATCTGGAAAGAAGCTTTCTGAGAAACTGCTCTGTGAATTGTGACTTCCACTCACAGAGTTACATCTGTATTTCGTGGATCTCTTTGCTAGCCTTATTTCTGTGGAATCTGAGAACAGATATTTCGGATCCCTTTGAAGACTATAGGACCAAAGGAAATATCCTCCGATAACAAATATAAAGAAGCTTACTGAGAAACTTCTTTGTGTTCTGTGAAATCATCTCACAGAGTTACAGCTTTCCACTCAAGAAGCCTTTCGCTAAGACAGTTCTTGTGGAATTGGCAAAGTGATATTTGGAAGCCCATAGAGGGCTATGGTGAAAAAGGAAATATCCTCAGATGAAATCTGGAAAGAAGCTTTCTGAGAAACTGCTCTGTGATGTGTGACTTCCACTCACAGAGTTACATCTGTATTTCGTGCATCTCTTTGCTAGCCTTATTTCTGTGGTATCTGAGAACAGATATTTCGGATCCCTTTGAAGACTATAGGGCCAAAGGAAATATCCTCCGATAACAAAGAGAAAGAAGCTTTCTGAGAAACTTCTTTGTGTTCTGTGAAATCATCTCTCAGAGTTACAGCTTTCCCCTCAAGAAGCCTTTCGCTAAGACAGTTCTTGTGATATTGGCAAAGTGATATTTGGAAGCCCATACAGGGCTATGGTGACAAAGGAAATATCCTCAGGTGAAATCTGGAAAGAAGCTTTCTGAGAAACTGCTTAGTGTTCTGTTAATTCATCTCACAGAGTTACATCTGTATTTCGTGTACCTCTTTGCTAGCCTTATTTCTGTGAAATCTGAGAACAGATATTTCGGATCCCTTTGAAGACTATAGGGCCAAAGGAAATATCCTCCGATAACAAACAGAAAGAAGCTTTCTGAGAAACTTCTTTGTGTTCTGTGAAATCATCTCACAGAGTTACAGCTTTCCCCTCAAGAAGCCTTTCGCTAAGACAGTTCTTGTGGAATTAGTAAAGTGATATTTGGAAGCCCTTAGAGGGCTATGGTGAAAAAGGAAATATCCTCAGATGAAATCTGGAAAGAAGCTTTCTGAGAAACTGCTTAGTGTTCTGCTGATTCATCTCACAGAGTTACATCTGTATTTCGTGGATCTCTTTGATAGCCTTATTTCTGTGGAATCTGAAAACAGATATTTCGGATCCCTTTGAAGACTATGGGGCCAAAGAAAATATCCTCCGATAACAAACAGAAAGAAGCTTTCTGAGAAACTTCTTTGTGTTCTGTGAAATCATCTCACAGAGTTACAGCTTTCCCCTCAAGAAGCCTTTCGCTAAGACAGTTCTTGTGGAATTGGCAAAGTGATATTTGGAAGCCCATAGAGGGCTATGTTGAAAAAGGAAATATCCTCAGATGAAATCTGGAAAGAAGCTTTCTGAGAAACTACTCTGTGATGTGTGACTTCCACTCACAGAGTTACATCTGTGTTTCGTGGATCTCTTTGCTAGCCTTATTTCTGTGGAATCTGAGAACAGATATTTCGGATCCCTTTGAAGACTATAGGGCCAAAGGAAATATCCTCTGATAACAAAGAGAAAGAAGGTTTCTGAGATACTTCTTTGTGTTCTGTGAAATCATCTCACAGAGTTACAGCTTTCCTCTCAAGAAGCCTTTCGCTAAGACAGTTCTTGTGGAATTGGCAAAGTGATATGTGGAAGCCCATAGAGGGCTATGGTGAAAAAGGAAATATCCTCAGATGAAATCTGGAAAGAAGCTTTCTGAGAAACTGCTTAGTGTTCTGTTAATTCATCTCACAGAGTTACATCTGTATTTCGTGGATCTCTTTGCAAGTCTTATTTCTGTGGAATCTGAGAACAGATATTTCAGATCCCTTTGAAGACTATAGGGCCAAAGGAAATATCCTCCAATAACAAGCAGAAAGAATCTTTCTGAGAAACTTCTTTGTGATCTGTGAAATCATCTCAGAGAGTTACAGCTTTCCCCTCCAGAAGCCTTTCGCTAAGACAGTTCTTGTGGAATTGGCAAACTGATATTTGGAAGCCCATAGAGGGCTAAATTGCAAAAGGAAATATCCTCAGATGAAATCTGGAAAGAAGCTTTCTGAGAAACTGCTTGGTGTTCTGTTAATTCATCTCACAGAGTTACATCTGTATTTCGTGGATCTCTTTGCTAGCCTTATTTCTGTGGAATCTGAGAACAGATATTTCGGATCCCTTTGAAGACTATAGGGCCAAAGGAAATATCCTCCGATAACAAACAGAAAGAAGCTTTCTGAGAAACTTCTTTGTGTTCTGTGATATCATCTCACAGAGTTACAGCTTTCCCCTCAAGAAGCCTTTCGCTAAGACAGTTCTTGTGGAATTGGCAAAGTGATATTTGGAAGCCCTTAGAGGGCTATGGTGAAAAAGGAAATATCCTCAGATGAAATCTGGAAGGAAGCTTTCTGAGAAACTGCTTAGTGTTCTGTTAATTCATCTCACAGAGTTACATCTGTATTTCATGGATCTCTTTGCTAGCCTTATTTCTGTGGAATCTGAGAACAGATATTTCGGATCCCTTTGAAGACTATAGGGCCAAAGGAAATATCCTCCGATAACAAACAGAAAGAAGCTTACTGAGAAACTTCTTTGTGTTCTGTGAAATCATCTCACAGAGTTACAGCTTTCCCCTCAAGAAGCCTTTCGCTAAGATAGTTCTTGTGGAATTGGCAAAGAGATATTTGGAAGCCCATAGAGGGCTATGGTGAAAAAGGAAATAT
The DNA here is from genome assembly GCF_043159975.1 of Macaca nemestrina. NCBI lineage: Eukaryota > Metazoa > Chordata > Mammalia > Primates > Cercopithecidae > Macaca > Macaca nemestrina. The sequence goes on along the minus strand of NC_092145.1, from coordinate 98,971,542 downwards.
CCTCAGATGAAATCTGGAGAAGCTTTCTGAGAAACTGCTCTGTGATGTGTGACTTCCACTCACAGAGTTACATCTGTATTTCGTGGATCTCTTTGCTAGCCTTATTTCTGTGGAATCTGAGAACAGATATTTCGGATCCCTTTGAAGACTATAGGGCCAAAGGAAATATCCTCCGATAACAAAGAGAAAGAAGCTTTCTGAGATACTTCTTTGTGTTCTGTGAAATCATCTCACAGAGTTACAGCTTTTCTCTCAAGAAGCCTTTCGCTAAGACAGTTCTTGTGGAATTGGCAAAGTGATATGTGGAAGCCCATAGAGGGCTATGGTGAAAAAGGAAATATCCTCAGATGAAATCTGGAAAGAAGCTTTCTGAGAAACTGCTTAGTGTTATGTTAATTCATCTCACAGAGTTACATCTGTATTTCGTGGATCTCTTTGCAAGCCTTATTTCTGTGGAATCTGAGAACAGATATTTCAGATCCCTTTGAAGACTATAGGGCCAAAGGAAATATCCTCCAATAACAAAGAGAAAGAAGCTTTCTGAGAAACTTCTTTGTGTTCTGTGAAATCATCTCTCAGAGTTACAGCTTTCCCCTCAAGAAGCCTTTCGCTAAGACAGTTCTTGTGGAATTGGCAAAGTGATATTTGGAAGCCCATAGAGGGCTATGGTGAAAAAGGAAATATCCTCAGATGAAATCTGGAAAGAAGCTTTCTGAGAAACTGCTTAGTGTTCTGTTAATTCATCACACAGAGTTACATCTGTATTTCGTGCATCTCTTTGCTAGCCTTATTTCTGTGAAATCTGAGAACAGATATTTCGGATCCCTTTGAAGACTATAGGGCCAAAGGAAATATCCTCCGATAACAAAGAGAAAGAAGCTTTCTGAGAAACTTCTTTGTGTTCTGTGAAATCATCTCACAGAGTTACAGCTTTCCCCTCAAGAAGCCTTTCTCTAAGACAGTACTTGTGGAATTGGCAAAGTGATATTTGGAAGCCCATAGAGGGCTATGGTGAAAAAGGAAATATCATCAGATGAAATCTGGAAAGAAGCTTTCTGAGAAACTGCTCTGTGAAGTGTGACTTCCACTCACAGAGTTACATCTGTATTTCGTGGATCTCTTTGCTAGCCTTATTTCTGTGGAATCTGAGAACAGATATTTCGGATCCCTTTGAAGACTATAGGGCCAAAGGAAATATCCTCCGATAACAAATAGAAAGAAGCTTACTGAGAAACTTCTTTGTGTTCTGTGAAATCATCTCACAGAGTTACAGCTTTCCCCTCAAGAAGCCTTTCGCTAACACAGTTCTTGTGGAATTGGCAAAGTGATATTTGGAAGCCCATAGAGGGCTATGGTGAAAAAGGAAATATCCTCAGATGAAATCTGGAAAGAAGCTTTCTGAGAAACTGCTCTGTGATGTGTGACTTCCACTCACAGAGTTACATCTGTATTTCGTGGATCTCTTTGCTAGCCTTATTTCTGTGGTATCTGAGAACAGATATTTCGGATCCCTTTGAAGACTATAGGGCCAAAGGAAATATCCTCCGATAACAAAGAGAAAGAAGCTTTCTGAGATACTTCTTTGTGTTCTGTGAAATCATCTCACAGAGTTACAGCTTTCCTCTCAAGAAGCCTTTCGCTAAGACAGTTCTTGTGGAATTGGCAAAGTGATATGTGGAACCCCCTAGAGGGCTATGGTGAAAAAGGAAATATCCTCAGATGAAATCTGGAAAGAAGCTTTCTGAGAAACTGCTTAGTGTTCTCTTAATTCATCTCACAGAGTTACATCTGTATTTCGTGTATCTCTTTGCAAGCATTTTTTCTGTGGAATCTGAGAACAGATATTTCGGATCCCTTTGAAGACTATAGGGCCAAAGGAAATATCCTCCGATAACAAAGAGAAAGAAGCTTTCTGAGAAACTTCTTTGTGTTCTGTGAAATCATCTCTCAGAGTTACAGCTTTCCCCTCAAGAAGCCTTTCGCTAAGACAGTTCTTGTGGAATTGGCAAAGTGATATTTGGAAGCCCATAGAGGCTATGGTGAAAAAGGAAATGTCCTCAGATGAAATCTGGAAAGAAGCTTTCTGAGAAACTGCTTAGTGTTCTGTTAATTCATCTCACAGAGTTACATCTGTATTTCGTGGATCTCTTTGCTAGCCTTATTTCTGTGGAATCTGAGAACAGATATTTCGGATCCCTTTGAAGACTATAGGGCCAAAGGAAATATCCTCCGATAACAAACAGAAAGAACCTTTCTGAGAAACTTCTTTGTGTTCTGTGAAATCATCTCACAGAGTTACATCTCTCCCCTCAAGAAGCCTTTCGCTAAGACAGTTCTTGTGGAATTGGCAAAGTGATATTTGGAAGCCCATAGAGGGCTATGGTGAAAAAGGAAATATCCTCAGATGAAATCTGGAAAGAAGTTTTCTGAGAAACTGCTCTGTGAAGTGTGACTTCCACTCACAGAGTTACATCTGTATTTCGTGGATCTCTTTGCTAGCCTTATTTCTGTGGAATCTGAGAACAGATATTTCGGATCCCTTTGAAGACTATAGGGCCAAAGGAAATATCCTCCGATAACAAATAGAAAGAAGCTTACTGAGAAACTTCTTTGTGTTCTGTGAAATCATCTCACAGAGTTACAGCTATCCCCTCAAGAAGCCTTTCGCTAAGACAGTTCTTGTGGAATTGGCAAAGTGATATTTGGAAGCCCATAGAGGGCTATGGTGAAAAAGGAAATATCCTCAGATGAAATCTGGAAAGAAGCTTTCTGAGAAACGGCTCTGTGATGTGTGACTTCCACTCACAGATTTACATCTGTATTTCGTGGATCTCTTTGCTAGCCTTATTTCTGTGGTATCTGAGAACAGATATTTCGGATCCCTTTGAAGTCTATAGGGCCAAAGGAAATATCCTCCGATAACAAAGAGAAAGAAGGTTTCTGAGATACTTCTTTGTGTTCTGTGAAATCATCTCACAGAGTTACAGCTTTCCTCGCAAGAAGTCTTTCGCTAAGACAGTTCTTGTGGAATTGGCAAAGTGATATGTGGAAGCCCATAGAGGGCTATGGTGAAAAAGGAAATATCCTCAGATGAAATCTGGAAAGAAGCTTTCTGAGAAACTGCTTAGTGTTCTGTTAATTCATCTCACAGAGTTACATCTGTATTTCGTGGATCTCTTTGCAAGCCTTATATCTGTGGAATCTGAGAACAGATATTTCGGATCCCTTTGAAGACTATAGGGCCAAAGGAAATATCCTCTGATAACAAAGAGAAAGAAGCTTTCTGAGAAACTTCTTTGTGTTCTGTGAAATCATCTCTCAGAGTTACAGCTTTCCCCTCAAGAAGCCTTTCGCTAAGACAGTTCTTGTGGAATTGGCAAAGTGATATTTGGAAGCCCATAGAGGGCTATGGTGAAAAAGGATATATCCTCAGATGAAATCTGGAAAGAAGCTTTCTGAGAAACTGCTTAGTGTTCTGTTAATTCATCTCACAGAGTTACATCTGTATTTCGTGGATCTCTTTGCTAGCTTTATTTCTGTGGAATCTGAGAACAGATATTTCGGATCCCTTTGAAGACAATAGGGCCAAAGGAAATATCCTCCGATAACAAACAGAAAGAAGCTTTCTGAGAAAATTCTTTGTGTTCTGTGAAATCATCTCACAGAGTTACAGCTTTCCCCTCAAGAAGCCTTTCGCTAAGACAGTTCTTGTGGAATTGGCAAAGTGATATTTGGAAGCCCTTAGAGGGCTATGGTGAAAAAGGAAATATACTCAGATGAAATCTGGAAAGAAGCTTTCTGAGAAACTGCTCTGTGAAGTGTGACTTCCACTCACAGAGTTACATCTGTATTTCGTGGATCTCTTTGCTAGCCTTATTTCCGTGGAATATGAGAACAGATATTTCGGATCCCTTTGAAGACTATAGGGCCAAAGGAAATATCCTCCGATAACAAATAGAAAAAAGCTTAGTGAGAAACTTCTCTGTGTTCTGTGAAATCATCTCACAGAGTTACAGCTTTCCCCTCAAGAAGCCTTTCGCTAAGACAGTTCTTGTGGAATTGGCAAAGTGATATTTGGAAGCCCATAGAGGGCTATGGTGAAAAAGGAAATATGCTCAGATGTAATCTGGAAAGAAGCTTTCTGAGAAACTGCTCTGTGATGTGTGACTTCCACTCACAGAGTTACATCTGTATTTCGTGGATCTCTTTGCTAGCCTTATTTCTGTGGAATCTGAGAACAGATATTTCGGATCCCTTTAAAGACTAAAGGGCCAAAGGAAATATCCTCCGATAACAAAGAGAAAGAAGCTTACTGAGAAACTACTTTGTGTTTTGTGAAATCATCTCACAGAGTTACAGCTTTCCCCTCAAGAAGCCTTTCGCTAAGACAGTTCTTGTGGAATTGGCAAAGTGATATTTGGAAGCCCATAGAGGGCTATGGTGAAAAAGGAAATATCCTCAGATGAAATCTGGAAAGAAGCTTTCTGAGAAACTGCTCAGTGTTCTGTTAATTCATCTCACAGAGTTACATCTGTATTTCGTGCATCTCTTTGCTAGCCTTATTTCTGTGGAATCTGAGAACAGATATTTCGGATCCCTTTGAAGACTATAGGGCGAAAGGAAATATCCTCCGATAACAAAGAGAAAGAAGCTTTCTGAGAAACTTCTTTGTGTTCTGTGAAATCATCTCTCAGAGTTACAGCTTTCCCCTCAAGAAGACTTTCGCTAAGACAGTTCTTGTGGAATTGGCAAAGTGATATTTGGAAGCCCATAGAGGGCTATGGTGAAAAAGGAAATATCCTCAGATGAAATCTGGAAAGAAGCTTTCTGAGAAACTGCTTAGTGTTCTGTTAATTCATCTCACAGAGTTACATCTGTATTTCGTGCATCTCTTTGCTAGCCTTATTTCTGTGGAATCTGAGAACAGATATTTCGGATCCCTTTGAAGTCTATAGGGCCAAAGGAAATATCCTCCGATAACAAATAGAAAGAAGCTTTCTGAGAAACTTCTTTGTTTTCTGTGAAATCACCTCACAGAGTTACAGCTTTCCCCTCAAGAAGCCTTTCGCTAAGACAGTTCTTGTGGAATTGGCAAAGGGATATTTGGAAGCCCATAGAGGGCTATGGTGAAAAAGGAAATATCCTCAGATGAAATCTGGAAAGAAGCTTTCTGAGAAACTGCTCTGTGATGTGACTTCCACTCAGAGAGTTACATCTGTATTTCGTGGATCTCTTTGCTAGCCTTATTTCTGTGGTATCTGAGAACAGATATTTCGGATCCCTTTGAAGACTATAGGGCCAAAGGAAATATCCTCCGATAACAAAGAGAAAGAAGCTTTCTGAGATACTTCTTTGTGTTCTGTGAAATCATCTCACAGAGTTACAGCTTTCTTCTCAAGAAGCCTTTCGCTAAGACAGTTCTTGTGGAATTGGCAAAGTGATATGTGGAAGCCCATAGAGGGCTATGGTGAAAAAGGAAATATCCTCAGATGAAATCTGCAAACAAGCTTTCTGAGAAACTGCTTACTGTTCTGTTAATTCATCTCACAGAGTTACATCTGTATTTCGTGGATTTCTTTTCAAGCCTTATTTCTGTGGAATCTGAGAACAGATATTTCGGATCCCTTTGAAGACTATAGGGCCAAAGGAAATATCCTCCGATAACAAAGAGAAAGAAGCTTTCTGAGAAACTTCTTTGTGTTCTGTGAAATCATCTCTCAGAGTTACACCTTTCCCCTCAAGAAGCCTTTCGCTAAGACAGTTCTTGTGGAATTGGCAAAGTGATATTTGGAAGCCCATAGAGTGCTATGGTTAAAAAAGGAAATATCCTCAGATGAAATCTGGAAAGAAGCTTTCTGAGAAACTGTTCTGTGATGTGTGAATTCCACTTACAGAGTTACATCTGTATTTCGTGGATCTCTTTGCTAGCCTTATTTCTGTGGAATCTGAGAACAGATATTTCGGATCCCTTTGAAGACTATAGGGCCAAAGGAAATATCCTCCGATAACAAACAGAAAGAAGCTTTCTGAGAAACTTCTTTGTGTTCTGTGAAATCATCTCACAGAGTTACAGCTTTCCCCTCAAGAAGCCTTTCGCTAAGACAGTTCTTGTGGAATTGGCAAAGTGATATTTGGAAGCCCATAGAGGGCTATGGTGAAAAAGGAAATATCCTCAGATGAAATCTGGAAAGAAGCTTTCTGAGAAACTGCTCTGTGAAGTGTGACTTCCACTCACAGAGTTACATCTGTATTTCTTGGATCTCTTTGCTAGCCTTATTTCTGTGGAAACTGAGAACAGATATTTCGGATCCCTTTGAAGACTATAGGGCCAAAGGAAATATCCTCCGATAACAAATAGAAAGAAGCTTACTGAGAAACTTCTTTGTGTTCTGTGAAATCATCTCACAGAGTTACAGCTTTCCCCTCAAGAAGCCTTTCGCTAAGACAGTTCTTGTGGAATTGGCAAAGTGATATTTGGAAGCCCATAGAGGGCTATGGTGAAAAAGGAAATATCCTCAGATGAAATCTGGAAAGAAGCTTTCTGAGAAACTGCTCTGTGATGTGTGACTTCCACTCACAGATTTACATCTGTATTTCGTGGATCTCTTTGCTAGCCTTATTTCTGTGGTATCTGAGAACAGATATTTCGGATCCCTTTGAAGACTATAGGGCCAAAGGAAATATCCTCCGATAACAATGAGAAAGAAGCTTTCTGAGAAACTTCTTTGTGTTCTGTGAAATCATCTCACAGAGTTACAGCTTTCCCCTCAAGAAGCCTTTCGCTAAGACAGTTCTTGTGGAATTGGCAAAGTGATATTTGGAAGCCCATAGAGGGCTATTGTGAAATAGGAAATATCCTCAGATGAAATATGGAAAGAAGCTTTCTGAGAAACTGCTCTGTGATGTGTGACTTCCACTCACAGAGTTACATCTGTATTTCGTGGATCTCTTTTCAAGCCTTATTTCTGTGGAATCTGAGAACAGATATTTCGGATCCCTTTGAAGACTATAGGGCCAAAGAAATATCCTCCGATAACAAACAGAAAGAAGCTTTCTGAGAAACTTCTTTGTGTTCTGTGAAATCATCTCACAGAGTTACAGCTTTCCCCTCAAGAAGCCTTTCGCTAAGACAGTTCTTGTGGAATTTGTAAAGTGATATTTGGAAGCCCTTAGAGGGCTATGGTGAAAAACGAAATATCCTCAGATGAAATCTGGAAAGAAGCTTTCTGAGAAACTGCTTAGTGTTCTGTTGATTCATCTCACAGAGTTACATCTGTATTTCGTGGATCTCTTTGCTAGCCTTATTTCTGTGGAATCTGAGAACAGATATTTCGGATCCCTTTGAAGACTATGGGGCCAAAGAAAATATCCTCCGATAACAAACAGAAAGAAGCTTTCTGAGAAACTTCTTTGTGTTCTGTGAAATCATCTCACAGAGTTACAGCTTTCCCCTCAAGAAGCCTTTAGCTAAGACAGTTCTTGTGGAATTGGCAAAGTGATATTTGGAAGCCCATAGAGGGCTATGGTGAAAAAGGAAATATCCTCAGATGAAATCTGGAAAGAAGATTCCTGAGAAACTGCTTAGTGTTCTGTTAATTCATCTCACAGAGTTACATCTGTATTTCGTGGATCTCTTTGCTAGCCTTATTTCTGTGGAATCTGAGAACAGATATTTCGGATCCCTTTGAAAACTATAGGGCCAAAGGAAATATCCTCCGATAACAAACAGAAAGAAGCTTTCTGAGAAACTTCTTTGTGTTCTGTGAAATCATCTCACAGAGTTACAGCTTTCCCCTCAAGAAGCCTTTCGCTAAGACAGTTCTTGTGGAATTGGCAAAGTGATATTTGGAAGCCCATAGAGGGCTATGGTGAAAAAGGAAATATCCTCAGATGAAATCTGGAAAGAAGCTTTCTGAGAAACTGCTCTGTGATGTGTGACTTCCACTCACAGAGTTACATCTGTATTTCGTGGATCTCTTTGCTAGCCTTATTTCTGTGGAATCTGAGAACAGATATTTCGGATCCCTTTGAAGACTATAGGGCCAAAGGAAATATCCTCCGATAACAAAGAGAAAGAAGCTTTCTGAGATACTTCTTTGTGTTCTGTGAAATCATCTCACAGAGTTACAGCTTTTCTCTCAAGAAGCCTTTCGCTAAGACAGTTCTTGTGGAATTGGCAAAGTGATATGTGGAAGCCCATAGAGGGCTATGGTGAAAAAGGAAATATCCTCAGATGAAATCTGGAAAGAAGCTTTCTGAGAAACTGCTTAGTGTTATGTTAATTCATCTCACAGAGTTACATCTGTATTTCGTGGATCTCTTTGCAAGCCTTATTTCTGTGGAATCTGAGAACAGATATTTCAGATCCCTTTGAAGACTATAGGGCCAAAGGAAATATCCTCCAATAACAAAGAGAAAGAAGCTTTCTGAGAAACTTCTTTGTGTTCTGTGAAATCATCTCTCAGAGTTACAGCTTTCCCCTCAAGAAGCCTTTCGCTAAGACAGTTCTTGTGGAATTGGCAAAGTGATATTTGGAAGCCCATAGAGGGCTATGGTGAAAAAGGAAATATCCTCAGATGAAATCTGGAAAGAAGCTTTCTGAGAAACTGCTTAGTGTTCTGTTAATTCATCACACAGAGTTACATCTGTATTTCGTGCATCTCTTTGCTAGCCTTATTTCTGTGAAATCTGAGAACAGATATTTCGGATCCCTTTGAAGACTATAGGGCCAAAGGAAATATCCTCCGATAACAAAGAGAAAGAAGCTTTCTGAGAAACTTCTTTGTGTTCTGTGAAATCATCTCACAGAGTTACAGCTTTCCCCTCAAGAAGCCTTTCTCTAAGACAGTACTTGTGGAATTGGCAAAGTGATATTTGGAAGCCCATAGAGGGCTATGGTGAAAAAGGAAATATCATCAGATGAAATCTGGAAAGAAGCTTTCTGAGAAACTGCTCTGTGAAGTGTGACTTCCACTCACAGAGTTACATCTGTATTTCGTGGATCTCTTTGCTAGCCTTATTTCTGTGGAATCTGAGAACAGATATTTCGGATCCCTTTGAAGACTATAGGGCCAAAGGAAATATCCTCCGATAACAAATAGAAAGAAGCTTACTGAGAAACTTCTTTGTGTTCTGTGAAATCATCTCACAGAGTTACAGCTTTCCCCTCAAGAAGCCTTTCGCTAACACAGTTCTTGTGGAATTGGCAAAGTGATATTTGGAAGCCCATAGAGGGCTATGGTGAAAAAGGAAATATCCTCAGATGAAATCTGGAAAGAAGCTTTCTGAGAAACTGCTCTGTGATGTGTGACTTCCACTCACAGAGTTACATCTGTATTTCGTGGATCTCTTTGCTAGCCTTATTTCTGTGGTATCTGAGAACAGATATTTCGGATCCCTTTGAAGACTATAGGGCCAAAGGAAATATCCTCCGATAACAAAGAGAAAGAAGCTTTCTGAGATACTTCTTTGTGTTCTGTGAAATCATCTCACAGAGTTACAGCTTTCCTCTCAAGAAGCCTTTCGCTAAGACAGTTCTTGTGGAATTGGCAAAGTGATATGTGGAACCCCCTAGAGGGCTATGGTGAAAAAGGAAATATCCTCAGATGAAATCTGGAAAGAAGCTTTCTGAGAAACTGCTTAGTGTTCTCTTAATTCATCTCACAGAGTTACATCTGTATTTCGTGTATCTCTTTGCAAGCATTTTTTCTGTGGAATCTGAGAACAGATATTTCGGATCCCTTTGAAGACTATAGGGCCAAAGGAAATATCCTCCGATAACAAAGAGAAAGAAGCTTTCTGAGAAACTTCTTTGTGTTCTGTGAAATCATCTCTCAGAGTTACAGCTTTCCCCTCAAGAAGCCTTTCGCTAAGACAGTTCTTGTGGAATTGGCAAAGTGATATTTGGAAGCCCATAGAGGCTATGGTGAAAAAGGAAATGTCCTCAGATGAAATCTGGAAAGAAGCTTTCTGAGAAACTGCTTAGTGTTCTGTTAATTCATCTCACAGAGTTACATCTGTATTTCGTGGATCTCTTTGCTAGCCTTATTTCTGTGGAATCTGAGAACAGATATTTCGGATCCCTTTGAAGACTATAGGGCCAAAGGAAATATCCTCCGATAACAAACAGAAAGAACCTTTCTGAGAAACTTCTTTGTGTTCTGTGAAATCATCTCACAGAGTTACATCTCTCCCCTCAAGAAGCCTTTCGCTAAGACAGTTCTTGTGGAATTGGCAAAGTGATATTTGGAAGCCCATAGAGGGCTATGGTGAAAAAGGAAATATCCTCAGATGAAATCTGGAAAGAAGTTTTCTGAGAAACTGCTCTGTGAAGTGTGACTTCCACTCACAGAGTTACATCTGTATTTCGTGGATCTCTTTGCTAGCCTTATTTCTGTGGAATCTGAGAACAGATATTTCGGATCCCTTTGAAGACTATAGGGCCAAAGGAAATATCCTCCGATAACAAATAGAAAGAAGCTTACTGAGAAACTTCTTTGTGTTCTGTGAAATCATCTCACAGAGTTACAGCTTTCCCCTCAAGAAGCCTTTCGCTAAGACAGTTCTTGTGGAATTGGCAAAGTGATATTTGGAAGCCCATAGAGGGCTATGGTGAAAAAGGAAATATCCTCAGATGAAATCTGGAAAGAAGCTTTCTGAGAAACGGCTCTGTGATGTGTGACTTCCACTCACAGATTTACATCTGTATTTCGTGGATCTCTTTGCTAGCCTTATTTCTGTGGTATCTGAGAACAGATATTTCGGATCCCTTTGAAGTCTATAGGGCCAAAGGAAATATCCTCCGATAACAAAGAGAAAGAAGGTTTCTGAGATACTTCTTTGTGTTCTGTGAAATCATCTCACAGAGTTACAGCTTTCCTCGCAAGAAGTCTTTCGCTAAGACAGTTCTTGTGGAATTGGCAAAGTGATATGTGGAAGCCCATAGAGGGCTATGGTGAAAAAGGAAATATCCTCAGATGAAATCTGGAAAGAAGCTTTCTGAGAAACTCCTTACTGTTCTGTTAATTCATCTCACAGAGTTACATCTGTATTTCGTGGATCTCTTTGCAAGCCTTATATCTGTGGAATCTGAGAACAGATATTTCGGATCCCTTTGAAGACTATAGGGCCAAAGGAAATATCCTCTGATAACAAAGAGAAAGAAGCTTTCTGAGAAACTTCTTTGTGTTCTGTGAAATCATCTCTCAGAGTTACAGCTTTCCCCTCAAGAAGCCTTTCGCTAAGACAGTTCTTGTGGAATTGGCAAAGTGATATTTGGAAGCCCATAGAGGGCTATGGTGAAAAAGGATATATCCTCAGATGAAATCTGGAAAGAAGCTTTCTGAGAAACTGCTTAGTGTTCTGTTAATTCATCTCACAGAGTTACATCTGTATTTCGTGGATCTCTTTGCTAGCTTTATTTCTGTGGAATCTGAGAACAGATATTTCGGATCCCTTTGAAGACAATAGGGCCAAAGGAAATATCCTCCGATAACAAACAGAAAGAAGCTTTCTGAGAAAATTCTTTGTGTTCTGTGAAATCATCTCACAGAGTTACAGCTTTCCCCTCAAGAAGCCTTTCGCTAAGACAGTTCTTGTGGAATTGGCAAAGTGATATTTGGAAGCCCTTAGAGGGCTATGGTGAAAAAGGAAATATCCTCAGATGAAATCTGGAAAGAAGCTTTCTGAGAAACTGCTCTGTGATGTGTGACTTCCACTCACAGAGTTACATCTGTATTTCGTGGATCTCTTTGCTAGCCTTATTTCTGTGGAATCTGAGAACAGATATTTCGGATCCCTTTGAAGACTATAGGGCCAAAGGAAATATCCTCCGATAACAAACAGAAAGAAGCTTTCTGAGAAACTTCTTTGTGTTCTGTGAAATCATCTCACAGAGTTACAGCTTTCCCCTCAAGAAGCCTTTCGCTAAGACAGTTCTTGTGGAATTGGCAAAGTGATATTTGGAAGCCCATAGAGGGCTATGGTGAAAAAGGAAATATCCTCAGATGAAATCTGGAAAGAAGCTTTCTGAGAAACTGCTCTGTGAAGTGTGACTTCCACTCACAGAGTTACATCTGTATTTCGTGGATCTCTTTGCTAGCCTTATTTCCGTGGAATATGAGAACAGATATTTCGGATCCCTTTGAAGACTATAGGGCCAAAGGAAATATCCTCCGATAACAAATAGAAAGAAGCTTAGTGAGAAACTTCTCTGTGTTCTGTGAAATCATCTCACAGAGTTACAGCTTTCCCCTCAAGAAGCCTTTCGCTAAGACAGTTCTTGTGGAATTGGCAAAGTGATATTTGGAAGCCCATAGAGGGCTATGGTGAAAAAGGAAATATGCTCAGATGTAATCTGGAAAGAAGCTTTCTGAGAAACTGCTCTGTGATGTGTGACTTCCACTCACAGAGTTACATCTGTATTTCGTGGATCTCTTTGCTAGCCTTATTTCTGTGGAATCTGAGAACAGATATTTCGGATCCCTTTAAAGACTAAAGGGCCAAAGGAAATATCCTCCGATAACAAAGAGAAAGAAGCTTACTGAGAAACTACTTTGTGTTTTGTGAAATCATCTCACAGAGTTACAGCTTTCCCCTCAAGAAGCCTTTCGCTAAGACAGTTCTTGTGGAATTGGCAAAGTGATATTTGGAAGCCCATAGAGGGCTATGGTGAAAAAGGAAATATCCTCAGATGAAATCTGGAAAGAAGCTTTCTGAGAAACTGCTCAGTGTTCTGTTAATTCATCTCACAGAGTTACATCTGTATTTCGTGCATCTCTTTGCTAGCCTTATTTCTGTGGAATCTGAGAACAGATATTTCGGATCCCTTTGAAGACTATAGGGCGAAAGGAAATATCCTCCGATAACAAAGAGAAAGAAGCTTTCTGAGAAACTTCTTTGTGTTCTGTGAAATCATCTCTCAGAGTTACAGCTTTCCCCTCAAGAAGACTTTCGCTAAGACAGTTCTTGTGGAATTGGCAAAGTGATATTTGGAAGCCCATAGAGGGCTATGGTGAAAAAGGAAATATCCTCAGATGAAATCTGGAAAGAAGCTTTCTGAGAAACTGCTTAGTGTTCTGTTAATTCATCTCACAGAGTTACATCTGTATTTCGTGCATCTCTTTGCTAGCCTTATTTCTGTGGAATCTGAGAACAGATATTTCGGATCCCTTTGAAGTCTATAGGGCCAAAGGAAATATCCTCCGATAACAAATAGAAAGAAGCTTTCTGAGAAACTTCTTTGTTTTCTGTGAAATCACCTCACAGAGTTACAGCTTTCCCCTCAAGAAGCCTTTCGCTAAGACAGTTCTTGTGGAATTGGCAAAGGGATATTTGGAAGCCCATAGAGGGCTATGGTGAAAAAGGAAATATCCTCAGATGAAATCTGGAAAGAAGCTTTCTGAGAAACTGCTCTGTGATGTGACTTCCACTCAGAGAGTTACATCTGTATTTCGTGGATCTCTTTGCTAGCCTTATTTCTGTGGTATCTGAGAACAGATATTTCGGATCCCTTTGAAGACTATAGGGCCAAAGGAAATATCCTCCGATAACAAAGAGAAAGAAGCTTTCTGAGATACTTCTTTGTGTTCTGTGAAATCATCTCACAGAGTTACAGCTTTCTTCTCAAGAAGCCTTTCGCTAAGACAGTTCTTGTGGAATTGGCAAAGTGATATGTGGAAGCCCATAGAGGGCTATGGTGAAAAAGGAAATATCCTCAGATGAAATCTGCAAACAAGCTTTCTGAGAAACTGCTTACTGTTCTGTTAATTCATCTCACAGAGTTACATCTGTATTTCGTGGATCTCTTTTCAAGCCTTATTTCTGTGGAATCTGAGAACAGATATTTCGGATCCCTTTGAAGACTATAGGGCCAAAGGAAATATCCTCCGATAACAAAGAGAAAGAAGCTTTCTGAGAAACTTCTTTGTGTTCTGTGAAATCATCTCTCAGAGTTACACCTTTCCCCTCAAGAAGCCTTTCGCTAAGACAGTTCTTGTGGAATTGGCAAAGTGATATTTGGAAGCCCATAGAGTGCTATGGTTAAAAAAGGAAATATCCTCAGATGAAATCTGGAAAGAAGCTTTCTGAGAAACTGTTCTGTGATGTGTGACTTCCACTTACAGAGTTACATCTGTATTTCGTGGATCTCTTTGCTAGCCTTATTTCTGTGGAATCTGAGAACAGATATTTCGGATCCCTTTGAAGACTATAGGGCCAAAGGAAATATCCTCCGATAACAAACAGAAAGAAGCTTTCTGAGAAACTTCTTTGTGTTCTGTGAAATCATCTCACAGAGTTACAGCTTTCCCCTCAAGAAGCCTTTCGCTAAGACAGTTCTTGTGGAATTGGCAAAGTGATATTTGGAAGCCCATAGAGGGCTATGGTGAAAAAGGAAATATCCTCAGATGAAATCTGGAAAGAAGCTTTCTGAGAAACTGCTCTGTGAAGTGTGACTTCCACTCACAGAGTTACATCTGTATTTCTTGGATCTCTTTGCTAGCCTTATTTCTGTGGAAACTGAGAACAGATATTTCGGATCCCTTTGAAGACTATAGGGCCAAAGGAAATATCCTCCGATAACAAATAGAAAGAAGCTTACTGAGAAACTTCTTTGTGTTCTGTGAAATCATCTCACAGAGTTACAGCTTTCCCCTCAAGAAGCCTTTCGCTAAGACAGTTCTTGTGGAATTGGCAAAGTGATATTTGGAAGCCCATAGAGGGCTATGGTGAAAAAGGAAATATCCTCAGATGAAATCTGGAAAGAAGCTTTCTGAGAAACTGCTCTGTGATGTGTGACTTCCACTCACAGATTTACATCTGTATTTCGTGGATCTCTTTGCTAGCCTTATTTCTGTGGTATCTGAGAACAGATATTTCGGATCCCTTTGAAGACTATAGGGCCAAAGGAAATATCCTCCGATAACAATGAGAAAGAAGCTTTCTGAGAAACTTCTTTGTGTTCTGTGAAATCATCTCACAGAGTTACAGCTTTCCCCTCAAGAAGCCTTTCGCTAAGACAGTTCTTGTGGAATTGGCAAAGTGATATTTGGAAGCCCATAGAGGGCTATTGTGAAATAGGAAATATCCTCAGATGAAATATGGAAAGAAGCTTTCTGAGAAACTGCTCTGTGATGTGTGACTTCCACTCACAGAGTTACATCTGTATTTCGTGGATCTCTTTTCAAGCCTTATTTCTGTGGAATCTGAGAACAGATATTTCGGATCCCTTTGAAGACTATAGGGCCAAAGAAATATCCTCCGATAACAAACAGAAAGAAGCTTTCTGAGAAACTTCTTTGTGTTCTGTGAAATCATCTCACAGAGTTACAGCTTTCCCCTCAAGAAGCCTTTCGCTAAGACAGTTCTTGTGGAATTTGTAAAGTGATATTTGGAAGCCCTTAGAGGGCTATGGTGAAAAACGAAATATCCTCAGATGAAATCTGGAAAGAAGCTTTCTGAGAAACTGCTTAGTGTTCTGTTGATTCATCTCACAGAGTTACATCTGTATTTCGTGGATCTCTTTGCTAGCCTTATTTCTGTGGAATCTGAGAACAGATATTTCGGATCCCTTTGAAGACTATGGGGCCAAAGAAAATATCCTCCGATAACAAACAGAAAGAAGCTTTCTGAGAAACTTCTTTGTGTTCTGTGAAATCATCTCACAGAGTTACAGCTTTCCCCTCAAGAAGCCTTTAGCTAAGACAGTTCTTGTGGAATTGGCAAAGTGATATTTGGAAGCCCATAGAGGGCTATGGTGAAAAAGGAAATATCCTCAGATGAAATCTGGAAAGAAGATTCCTGAGAAACTGCTTAGTGTTCTGTTAATTCATCTCACAGAGTTACATCTGTATTTCGTGGATCTCTTTGCTAGCCTTATTTCTGTGGAATCTGAGAACAGATATTTCGGATCCCTTTGAAAACTATAGGGCCAAAGGAAATATCCTCCGATAACAAACAGAAAGAAGCTTTCTGAGAAACTTCTTTGTGTTCTGTGAAATCATCTCACAGAGTTACAGCTTTCCCCTCAAGAAGCCTTTCGCTAAGACAGTTCTTGTGGAATTGGCAAAGTGATATTTGGAAGCCCATAGAGGGCTATGGTGAAAAAGGAAATATCCTCAGATGAAATCTGGAAAGAAGCTTTCTGAGAAACTGCTCTGTGATGTGTGACTTCCACTCACAGAGTTACATCTGTATTTCGTGGATCTCTTTTCAAGCCTTATATCTGTGGGATCTGAGAACAGATATTTCGGATCCCTTTGAAGACTATAGGGCCAAAGAAATATCCTCCGATAACAAACAGAAAGAAGCTTTCTGAGAAACTTCTTTGTGTTCTGTGAAATCATCTCACAGAGTTACAGCTTTCCCCTCAAGAAGCCTTTCCCTAAGACAGTTTTTCTGGAATTGGCAAAGTGATATTTGGAAGCCCTTATAGGTCTATGGTGAAAAAGGAAATATCCTCAGATGAAATCTGGAAAGAAGATTTCTGAGAAACTGCTCTGTGAAGTGTGACTTCCACTCACAGAGTTACATCTGTATTTCGTGGATCTCTTTGCTAGCCTTATTTCTGTGGAATCTGAGAACAGATATTTCGGATCCCTTTGAAGACTATAGGGCCAAAGGAAATATCCTCCGATAACAAATAGAAAGAAACTTACTGAGAAACTTCTTAGTGTTCTGCGAAATCATCTCACAGAGTTACAGCTTTCCCCTCAAGAAGCCTTTCGCTAAGACAGTTCTTGTGGAATTGGCAAAGTGATATTTGGAAGCCCATAGAGGGCTATGGTGAAAAAGGAAATATCCTCAGATGAAATCTGGAAAGAAGCTTTCTGAGAAACTGCTTAGTGTTCTGTTAATTCATCTCAGAGAGTAACATCTGTATTTCGTGGATCTCTTTGCTAGCCTTATTTCTGTGGAATCTGAGAACAGATATTTTGGATCCTTTTGAAGACTATAGGGCCAAACGATATATCCTCCGATAACAAAGAGATAGAAGCTTTCTGAGATACTTCTTTGTGTTCTGTGAAATCATCTCACAGAGTTACAGCTTTCCCCTCAAGAAGCCTTTCGATAAGACAGTTCTTGTGGAATTGGCAAAGTGATATTTGGAAGCCCATAGAGGGCTATAGTGAAAAAGGAAATATCCTCAGATGAAATCTGGAAAGAAGCTTTCTGAGAAACTGCTCTGTGAATTGTGACTTCCACTCACAGAGTTACATCTGTATTTCGTGGATCTCTTTGCTAGCCTTATTTCTGTGGAATCTGAGAACAGATATTTCGGATCCCTTTGAAGACTATAGGACCAAAGGAAATATCCTCCGATAACAAATATAAAGAAGCTTACTGAGAAACTTCTTTGTGTTCTGTGAAATCATCTCACAGAGTTAAAGCTTTCCACTCAAGAAGCCTTTCGCTAAGACAGTTCTTGTGGAATTGGCAAAGTGATATTTGGAAGCCCATAGAGGGCTATGGTGAAAAAGGAAATATCCTCAGATGAAATCTGGAAAGAAGCTTTCTGAGAAACTGCTCTGTGATGTGTGACTTCCACTCACAGAGTTACATCTGTATTTCGTGCATCTCTTTGCTAGCCTTATTTCTGTGGTATCTGAGAACAGATATTTCGGATCCCTTTGAAGACTATAGGGCCAAAGGAAATATCCTCCGATAACAAAGAGAAAGAAGCTTTCTGAGAAACTTCTTTGTGTTCTGTGAAATCATCTCTCAGAGTTACAGCTTTCCCCTCAAGAAGCCTTTCGCTAAGACAGTTCTTGTGATATTGGCAAAGTGATATTTGGAAGCCCATACAGGGCTATGGTGACAAAGGAAATATCCTCAGGTGAAATCTGGAAAGAAGCTTTCTGAGAAACTGCTTAGTGTTCTGTTAATTCTTCTCACAGAGTTACATCTGTATTTCGTGTACCTCTTTGCTAGCCTTATTTCTGTGAAATCTGAGAACAGATATTTCGGATCCCTTTGAAGACTATAGGGCCAAAGGAAATATCCTCCGATAACAAAGAGAAAGAAGCTTTCTGAGAAACTTCTTTGTGTTCTGTGAAATCATCTCACAGAGTTACAGCTTTCCCCTCAAGAAGCCTTTCGCTAAGACAGTTCTTGTGGAATTAGTAAAGTGATATTTGGAAGCCCTTAGAGGGCTATGGTGAAAAAGGAAATATCCTCAGATGAAATCTGGAAAGAAGCTTTCTGAGAAACTGCTTAGTGTTCTGCTGATTCATCTCACAGAGTTACATCTGTATTTCGTGGATCTCTTTGATAGCCTTATTTCTGTGGAATCTGAAAACAGATATTTCGGATCCCTTTGAAGACTATGGGGCCAAAGAAAATATCCTCCGATAACAAACAGAAAGAAGCTTTCTGAGAAACTTCTTTGTGTTCTGTGAAATCATCTCGCAGAGTTACAGCTTTCCTCTCATGAAGCCTTTCGCTAAGACAGTTCTTGTGGAATTGGCAAAGTGATATGTGGAAGCCCCTAGAGGGCTATGGTGAAAAAGGAAATATCCTCAGATGAAATCTGGAAAGAAGCTTTCTGAGAAACTGCTTAGTGTTCTGTTAATTCATCTCACAGAGTTACATCTGTATTTCGTGGATCTCTCTGCAAGTCTTATTTCTGTGGAATCTGAGAACAGATATTTCAGATCCCTTTGAAGATTATAGGGCCAAAGGAAATATCCTCCGATAACAAAGAGAAAGAAGCTTACTGAGAAACTTCTTTGTGTTCTGTGAAATCATCTCTCAGATTTACAGCTTTCACCTCAAGAAGCCTTTCGCTAAGATAGTTCTTGTGGAATTGGCAAAGTGATATTTGGAAGCCCATAGAGGGCTATGGTGAAAAAGGAAATATCCTCAGATGAAATCTGGAAAGAAGCTTTCTGAGAAACTGCTCTGTGAAGTGTGACTTCCACTCACAGAGTTACATCTGTATTTCGTGGATCTCTTTGCTAGCCTTATTTCTGTGGATTCTGAGAACAGATATTTCGGATCCCTTTGAAGACTATAGGGCCAAAGGAAATATCCTCCGATAACAAATAGAAAGAAGCTTACTGAGAAACTTCTTTGTGTTCTGTGAAATCATCTCACAGAGTTACAGCTTTCCCCTCAAGAAGCCTTTCGCTAAGACAGTTCTTGTGGAATTGGCAAAGTGATATTTGGAAGCCCATAGAGGGCTATGTTGAAAAAGGAAATATCCTCAGATGAAATCTGGAAAGAAGCTTTCTGAGAAACTACTCTGTGATGTGTGACTTCCACTCACAGAGTTACATCTGTGTTTCGTGGATCTCTTTGCTAGCCTTATTTCTGTGGAATCTGAGAACAGATATTTCGGATCCCTTTGAAGACTATAGGGCCAAAGGAAATATCCTCTGATAACAAAGAGAAAGAAGGTTTCTGAGATACTTCTTTGTGTTCTGTGAAATCATCTCACAGAGTTACAGCTTTCCTCTCAAGAAGCCTTTCGCTAAGACAGTTCTTGTGGAATTGGCAAAGTGATATGTGGAAGCCCATAGAGGGCTATGGTGAAAAAGGAAATATCCTCAGATGAAATCTGGAAAGAAGCTTTCTGAGAAACTGCTTAGTGTTCTGTTAATTCATCTCACAGAGTTACATCTGTATTTCGTGGATCTCTTTGCAAGTCTTATTTCTGTGGAATCTGAGAACAGATATTTCAGATCCCTTTGAAGACTATAGGGCCAAAGGAAATATCCTCCAATAACAAGCAGAAAGAATCTTTCTGAGAAACTTCTTTGTGATCTGTGAAATCATCTCAGAGAGTTACAGCTTTCCCCTCCAGAAGCCTTTCGCTAAGACAGTTCTTGTGGAATTGGCAAACTGATATTTGGAAGCCCATAGAGGGCTAAATTGCAAAAGGAAATATCCTCAGATGAAATCTGGAAAGAAGCTTTCTGAGAAACTGCTTGGTGTTCTGTTAATTCATCTCACAGAGTTACATCTGTATTTCGTGGATCTCTTTGCTAGCCTTATTTCTGTGGAATCTGAGAACAGATATTTCGGATCCCTTTGAAGACTATAGGGCCAAAGGAAATATCCTCCGATAACAAACAGAAAGAAGCTTTCTGAGAAACTTCTTTGTGTTCTGTGATATCATCTCACAGAGTTACAGCTTTCCCCTCAAGAAGCCTTTCGCTAAGACAGTTCTTGTGGAATTGGCAAAGTGATATTTGGAAGCCCTTAGAGGGCTATGGTGAAAACGGAAATATCCTCAGATGAAATCTGGAAAGAAGCTTTCTGAGAAACTGCTTAGTGTTCTGTTAATTCATCTCACAGAGTTACATCTGTATTTCATGGATCTCTTTGCTAGCCTTATTTCTGTGGAATCTGAGAACAGATATTTCGGATCCCTTTGAAGACTATAGGGCCAAAGGAAATATCCTCCGATAACAAACAGAAAGAAGCTTACTGAGAAACTTCTTTGTGTTCTGTGAAATCATCTCACAGAGTTACAGCTTTCCCCTCAAGAAGCCTTTCGCTAAGATAGTTCTTGTGGAATTGGCAAAGAGATATTTGGAAGCCCATAGAGGGCAATGGTGAAAAAGGAAATATCCTCAGATGAAATCTGGAGAAGCTTTCTGAGAAACTGCTCTGTGATGTGTGACTTCCACTCACAGAGTTACATCTGTATTTCGTGGATCTCTTTGCTAGCCTTATTTCTGTGGAATCTGAGAACAGATATTTCGGATCCCTTTGAAGACTATAGGGCCAAAGGAAATATCCTCCGATAACAAAGAGAAAGAAGCTTTCTGAGATACTTCTTTGTGTTCTGTGAAATCATCTCACAGAGTTACAGCTTTTCTCTCAAGAAGCCTTTCGCTAAGACAGTTCTTGTGGAATTGGCAAAGTGATATGTGGAAGCCCATAGAGGGCTATGGTGAAAAAGGAAATATCCTCAGATGAAATCTGGAAAGAAGCTTTCTGAGAAACTGCTTAGTGTTATGTTAATTCATCTCACAGAGTTACATCTGTATTTCGTGGATCTCTTTGCAAGCCTTATTTCTGTGGAATCTGAGAACAGATATTTCAGATCCCTTTGAAGACTATAGGGCCAAAGGAAATATCCTCCGATAACAAAGAGAAAGAAGCTTTCTGAGAAACTTCTTTGTGTTCTGTGAAATCATCTCTCAGAGTTACAGCTTTCCCCTCAAGAAGCCTTTCGCTAAGACAGTTCTTGTGGAATTGGCAAAGTGATATTTGGAAGCCCATAGAGGGCTATGGTGAAAAAGGAAATATCCTCAGATGAAATCTGGAAAGAAGCTTTCTGAGAAACTGCTTAGTGTTCTGTTAATTCATCACACAGAGTTACATCTGTATTTCGTGCATCTCTTTGCTAGCCTTATTTCTGTGAAATCTGAGAACAGATATTTCGGATCCCTTTGAAGACTATAGGGCCAAAGGAAATATCCTCCGATAACAAAGAGAAAGAAGCTTTCTGAGAAACTTCTTTGTGTTCTGTGAAATCATCTCACAGAGTTACAGCTTTCCCCTCAAGAAGCCTTTCTCTAAGACAGTACTTGTGGAATTGGCAAAGTGATATTTGGAAGCCCATAGAGGGCTATGGTGAAAAAGGAAATATCATCAGATGAAATCTGGAAAGAAGCTTTCTGAGAAACTGCTCTGTGAAGTGTGACTTCCACTCACAGAGTTACATCTGTATTTCGTGGATCTCTTTGCTAGCCTTATTTCTGTGGAATCTGAGAACAGATATTTCGGATCCCTTTGAAGACTATAGGGCCAAAGGAAATATCCTCCGATAACAAATAGAAAGAAGCTTACTGAGAAACTTCTTTGTGTTCTGTGAAATCATCTCACAGAGTTACAGCTTTCCCCTCAAGAAGCCTTTCGCTAACACAGTTCTTGTGGAATTGGCAAAGTGATATTTGGAAGCCCATAGAGGGCTATGGTGAAAAAGGAAATATCCTCAGATGAAATCTGGAAAGAAGCTTTCTGAGAAACTGCTCTGTGATGTGTGACTTCCACTCACAGAGTTACATCTGTATTTCGTGGATGTCTTTGCTAGCCTTATTTCTGTGGTATCTGAGAACAGATATTTCGGATCCCTTTGAAGACTATAGGGCCAAAGGAAATATCCTCCGATAACAAAGAGAAAGAAGCTTTCTGAGATACTTCTTTGTGTTCTGTGAAATCATCTCACAGAGTTACAGCTTTCCTCTCAAGAAGCCTTTCGCTAAGACAGTTCTTGTGGAATTGGCAAAGTGATATGTGGAACCCCCTAGAGGGCTATGGTGAAAAAGGAAATATCCTCAGATGAAATCTGGAAAGAAGCTTTCTGAGAAACTGCTTAGTGTTCTGTTAATTCATCTCACAGAGTTACATCTGTATTTCGTGTATCTCTTTGCAAGCATTTTTTCTGTGGAATCTGAGAACAGATATTTCGGATCCCTTTGAAGACTATAGGGCCAAAGGAAATATCCTCCGATAACAAAGAGAAAGAAGCTTTCTGAGAAACTTCTTTGTGTTCTGTGAAATCATCTCTCAGAGTTACAGCTTTCCCCTCAAGAAGCCTTTCGCTAAGACAGTTCTTGTGGAATTGGCAAAGTGATATTTGGAAGCCCATAGAGGCTATGGTGAAAAAGGAAATGTCCTCAGATGAAATCTGGAAAGAAGCTTTCTGAGAAACTGCTTAGTGTTCTGTTAATTCATCTCACAGAGTTACATCTGTATTTCGTGGATCTCTTTGCTAGCCTTATTTCTGTGGAATCTGAGAACAGATATTTCGGATCCCTTTGAAGACTATAGGGCCAAAGGAAATATCCTCCGATAACAAACAGAAAGAACCTTTCTGAGAAACTTCTTTGTGTTCTGTGAAATCATCTCACAGAGTTACATCTCTCCCCTCAAGAAGCCTTTCGCTAAGACAGTTCTTGTGGAATTGGCAAAGTGATATTTGGAAGCCCATAGAGGGCTATGGTGAAAAAGGAAATATCCTCAGATGAAATCTGGAAAGAAGTTTTCTGAGAAATTGCTCTGTGAAGTGTGACTTCCACTCACAGAGTTACATCTGTATTTCGTGGATCTCTTTGCTAGCCTTATTTCTGTGGAATCTGAGAACAGATATTTAGGATCCCTTTGAAGACTATAGGGCCAAAGGAAATATCCTCCGATAACAAATAGAAAGAAGCTTACTGAGAAACTTCTTTGTGTTCTGTGAAATCATCTCACAGAGTTACAGCTTTCCCCTCAAGAAGCCTTTCGCTAAGACAGTTCTTGTGGAATTGGCAAAGTGATATTTGGAAGCCCATAGAAGGCTATGGTGAAAAAGGAAATATCCTCAGATGAAATCTGGAAAGAAGCTTTCTGAGAAACTGCTCTGTGATGTGTGACTTCCACTCACAGAGTTACATCTGTATTTCGTGGATCTCTTTGCTAGCCTTATTTCTGTGGTATTTGAGAACACATATTTCGGATCCCTTTGACGACTATAGGGCCAAAGGAAATATCCTCCGATAACAAAGAGAAAGAAGCTTTCTGAGATACTTCTTTGTGTTCTGTGAAATCATCTCACAGAGTTACAGCTTTCCTCTCGAGAAGCCTTTCGCTAAGACTGTTCTTGTGGAATTGGCAAAGTGACATGTGGAAGCCCATAGCGGGCTATGGTGAAAAAGGAAATATCCTCAGATGAAATCTGGAAAGAAGCTTTCTGAGAAACTGCTTAGTGTTCTGTTAATTCATCTCACAGAGTTACGTCTGTATTTCGTGGATCTATTTGCAAACCTTATTTCTGTGGAATCTGAGAACAGATATTTCAGATCCCTTTGAAGACTATAGGGCCAAAGGAAATATCCTCCGATAACAAAGAGAAAGAAGCTTTCTGAGAAACTTCTTTGTGTTCTGTGAAATCATCTCTCAGAGTTACAGCTTTCCCCTCAAGAAGCCTTTCGCTAAGACAGTTCTTGTGGAATTGGCAAAGTGATATTTGGAAGCCCATAGAGGGCTATGGTGAAAAAGGAAATATCCTCAGATGAAATCTGGAAAGAAGCTTTCTGAGAAACTGCTCTGTGAAGTGTGACTTCCACTCATAGAGTTACATCTGTATTTCGTGGATCTCTTTGTTAGCCTTATTTCTGTGGAATCTGAGAACAGATATTTCGGATCCCTTTGAAGACTATAGGGCCAAAGGAAATATCCTCCGATAACAAATAGAAAGAAGCTTACTGAGAAACTTCTTTGTGTTCTGTGAAATCATCTCACAGAGTTACAGCTTTCCCCTCAAGAAGCCTTTCGCTAAGACAGTTCTTGTGGAATTGGCAAAGTGATATTTGGAAGCCCATAGAGGGCTATGGTGAAAAAGGAAATATCCTCAGATGAAATCTGGAAAGAAGCTTTCTGAGAAACTGCTCTGTGATGTGTGACTTCCACTCACAGATTTACATCTGTATTTCGTGGATCTCTTTGCTAGACTTATTTCTGTGGTATCTGAGAACAGATATTTCGGATCCCTTTGAAGTCTATAGGGCCAAAGGAAATATCCTCCGATAACAAAGAGAAAGAAGGTTTCTGAGATACTTCTTTGTGTTCTGTGAAATCATCTCACAGAGTTACAGCTTTCCTCGCAAGAAGTCTTTCGCTAAGACAGTTCTTGTGGAATTGGCAAAGTGATATGTGGAAGCCCATAGAGGGCTATGGTGAAAAAGGAAATATCCTCAGATGAAATCTGGAAAGAAGCTTTCTGAGAAACTCCTTACTGTTCTGTTAATTCATCTCACAGAGTTACATCTGTATTTCGTGCATCTCTTTGCAAGCCTTATATCTGTGGAATCTGAGAACAGATATTTCGGATCCCTTTGAAGACTATAGGGCCAAAGGAAATATCCTCTGATAACAAAGAGAAAGAAGCTTTCTGAGAAACTTCTTTGTGTTCTGTGAAATCATCTCTCAGAGTTACAGCTTTCCCCTCAAGAAGCCTTTCGCTAAGACAGTTCTTGTGGAATTGGCAAAGTGATATTTGGAAGCCCATAGAGGGCTATGGTGAAAAAGGAAATATCCTCAGATGAAATCTGGAAAGAAGCTTTCTGAGAAACTGCTTAGTGTTCTGTTAATTCATCTCACAGAGTTACATCTGTATTTCGTGGATCTCTTTGCTAGCTTTATTTCTGTGGAATCTGAGAACAGATATTTCGGATCCCTTTGAAGACAATAGGGCCAAAGGAAATATCCTCCGATAACAAACAGAAAGAAGCTTTCTGAGAAAATTCTTTGTGTTCTGTGAAATCATCTCACAGAGTTACAGCTTTCCCCTCAAGAAGCCTTTCGCTAAGACAGTTCTTGTGGAATTGGCAAAGTGATATTTGGAAGCCCTTAGAGGGCTATGGTGAAAAAGGAAATATCCTCAGATGAAATCTGGAAAGAAGCTTTCTGAGAAACTGCTCTGTGAAGTGTGACTTCCACTCACAGAGTTACATCTGTATTTCGTGGATCTCTTTGCTAGCCTTATTTCCGTGGAATTTGAGAACAGATATTTCGGATCCCTTTGAAGACTATAGGGCCAAAGGAAATATCCTCCGATAACAAATAGAAAGAAGCTTAGTGAGAAACTTCTCTGTGTTCTGTGAAATCATCTCACAGAGTTACAGCTTTCCCCTCAAGAAGCCTTTCGCTAAGACAGTTCTTGTGGAATTGGCAAAGTGATATTTGGAAGCCCATAGAGGGCTATGGTGAAAAAGGAAATATGTTCAGATGTAATCTGGAAAGAAGCTTTCTGAGAAACTGCTCTGTGATGTGTGACTTCCACTCACAGAGTTACATCTGTATTTCGTGGATCTCTTTGCTAGCCTTATTTCTGTGGAATCTGAGAACAGATATTTCGGATCCCTTTAAAGACTAAAGGGCCAAAGGAAATATCCTCCGATAACAAAGAGAAAGAAGCTTACTGAGAAACTACTTTGTGTTTTGTGAAATCATCTCACAGAGTTACAGCTTTCCCCTCAAGAAGCCTTTCGCTAAGACAGTTCTTGTGGAATTGGCAAAGTGATATTTGGAAGCCCATAGAGGGCTATGGTGAAAAAGGAAATATCCTCAGATGAAATCTGGAAAGAAGCTTTCTGAGAAACTGCTTAGTGTTCTGTTAATTCATCTCACAGAGTTACATCTGTATTTCGTGCATCTCTTTGCTAGCCTTATTTCTGTGGAATCTGAGAACAGATATTTCGGATCCCTTTGAAGACTATAGGGCGAAAGGAAATATCCTCCGATAACAAAGAGAAAGAAGCTTTCTGAGAAACTTCTTTGTGTTCTGTGAAATCATCTCTCAGAGTTACAGCTTTCCCCTCAAGAAGACTTTCGCTAAGACAGTTCTTGTGGAATTGGCAAAGTGATATTTGGAAGCCCATAGAGGGCTATGGTGAAAAAGGAAATATCCTCAGATGAAATCTGGAAAGAAGCTTTCTGAGAAACTGCTTAGTGTTCTGTTAATTCATCTCACAGAGTTACATCTGTATTTCGTGCATCTCTTTGCTAGCCTTATTTCTGTGGAATCTGAGAACAGATATTTCGGATCCCTTTGAAGTCTATAGGGCCAAAGGAAATATCCTCCGATAACAAATAGAAACAAGCTTTCTGAGAAACTTCTTTGTTTTCTGTGAAATCACCTCACAGAGTTACAGCTTTCCCCTCAAGAAGCCTTTCGCTAAGACAGTTCTTGTGGAATTGGCAAAGGGATATTTGGAAGCCCATAGAGGGCTATGGTGAAAAAGGTAATATCCTCAGATGAAATCTGGAAAGAAGCTTTCTGAGAAACTGCTCTGTGATGTGACTTCCACTCAGAGAGTTACATCTGTATTTCGTGGATCTCTTTGCTAGCCTTATTTCTGTGGTATCTGAGAACAGATATTTCGGATCCCTTTGAAGACTATAGGGCCAAAGGAAATATCCTCCGATAACAAAGAGAAAGAAGCTTTCTGAGATACTTCTTTGTGTTCTGTGAAATCATCTCACAGAGTTACAGCTTTCCTCTCAAGAAGCCTTTCGCTAAGACAGTTCTTGTGGAATTGGCAAAGTGATATGTGGAAGCCCATAGAGGGCTATGGTGAAAAAGGAAATATCCTCAGATGAAATCTGGAAACAAGCTTTCTGAGAAACTGCTTACTGTTCTGTTAATTCATCTCACAGAGTTACATCTGTATTTCCTGGATCTCTTTTCAAGCCTTATTTCTGTGGAATCTGAGAACAGATATTTCGGATCCCTTTGAAGACTATAGGGCCAAAGGAAATATCCTCCGATAACAAAGAGAAAGAAGCTTTCTGAGAAACTTCTTTGTGTTCTGTGAAATCATCTCTCAGAGTTACACCTTTCCCCTCAAGAAGCCTTTCGCTAAGACAGTTCTTGTGGAATTGGCAAAGTGATATTTGGAAGCCCATAGAGTGCTATGGTTAAAAAAGGAAATATCCTCAGATGAAATCTGGAAAGAAGCTTTCTGAGAAACTGTTCTGTGATGTGTGACTTCCACTTACAGAGTTACATCTGTATTTCGTGGATCTCTTTGCTAGCCTTATTTCTGTGGAATCTGAGAACAGATATTTCGGATCCCTTTGAAGACTATAGGGCCAAAGGAAATATCCTCCGATAACAACAGAAAGAAGCTTTCTGAGAAACTTCTTTGTGTTCTGTGAAATCATCTCACAGAGTTACAGCTTTCCCCTCAAGAAGCCTTTCGCTAAGACAGTTCTTGTGGAATTGGCAAAGTGATATTTGGAAGCCCATAGAGGGCTATGGTGAAAAAGGAAATATCCTCAGATGAAATCTGGAAAGAAGCTTTCTGAGAAACTGCTCTGTGAAGTGTGACTTCCACTCACAGAGTTACATCTGTATTTCTTGGATCTCTTTGCTAGCCTTATTTCTGTGGAAACTGAGAACAGATATTTCGGATCCCTTTGAAGACTATAGGGCCAAAGGAAATATCCTCCGATAACAAATAGAAAGAAGCTTACTGAGAAACTTCTTTGTGTTCTGTGAAATCATCTCACAGAGTTACAGCTTTCCCCTCAAGAAGCCTTTCGCTAAGACAGTTCTTGTGGAATTGGCAAAGTGATATTTGGAAGCCCATAGAGGGCTATGGTGAAAAAGGAAATATCCTCAGATGAAATCTGGAAAGAAGCTTTCTGAGAAACTGCTCTGTGATGTGTGACTTCCACTCACAGATTTACATCTGTATTTCGTGGATCTCTTTGCTAGCCTTATTTCTGTGGTATCTGAGAACAGATATTTCGGATCCCTTTGAAGACTATAGGGCCAAAGGAAATATCCTCTGATAACAAAGAGAAAGAAGGTTTCTGAGATACTTCTTTGTGTTCTGTGAAATCATCTCACAGAGTTACAGCTTTCCTCTCAAGAAGCCTTTCGCTAAGACAGTTCTTGTGGAATTGGCAAAGTGATATGTGGAAGCCCATAGAGGGCTATGGTGAAATAGGAAATATCCTCAGATGAAATCTGGAAAGAAGCTTTCTGAGAAACTGCTTACTGTTCTGTTAATTCATCTCACAGAGTTACATCTGTATTTCGTGGATCTCTTTGCAAGCCTTATATCTGTGGAATCTGAGAACAGATATTTCGGATCCCTTTGAAGTCTATAGGGCCAAAGGAAATATCCTCCGATAACAAAGAGAAAGAAGCTTTCTGAGAAACTTCTTTGTGTTCTGTGAAATCATCTCTCAGAGTTACAGCTTTCCCCTCAAGAAGCCTTTCCCTAAGACAGTTCTTGTGGAATTGGCAAAGTGATATTTGGAAGACCATAGAGGGCTATGGTGAAAAAGGAAATATCCTCAGATGAAATCTGGAAAGAAGCTTTCTGAGAAACTGCTCTGTGAAGTGTGACTTCCACTCACAGAGTTACATCTGTATTTCGTGGATCTCTTTGCTAGCCTTATTTCCGTGGAATCTGAGAACAGATATTTCGGATCCCTTTGAAGACTATAGGGCCAAAGGAAATATCCTCCGATAACAAATAGAAAGAAGCTTACTGAGAAACTTCCATGTGTTCTGTGAAATCATCTCACAGAGTTACAGCTTTCCCCTCAAGAAGCCTTTCGCTAAGACAGTTCTTGTGGAATTTGCAAAGTGATATTTGGAAGCCCATAGAGGGCTATGGTGAAAACGGAAATATGCTCAGATGTAATCTGGAAAGAAGCTTTCTGAGAAACTGCTCTGTGATGTGTGACTTCCACTCACAGAGTTACATCTGTATTTCGTGGATCTCTTTGCTAGCCTTATTTCTGTGGAATCTGAGAACAGATATGTCGGATCCCTTTGAAGACTATAGGGTCAAAGGAAATATCCTCCGATAAAAAAGAGAAAGAAGCTTACTGAGAAACTTGTTTGTGTTCTGTGAAATCATCTCACAGAGTTACAGCTTTCCTCTTAAGAAGCCTTTCGCTAAGACAGTTCTTGTGGAATTGGCAAAGTGATATTTGGAAGCCCATAGAGGGCTATGGTGAAAAAGAAAATATCCTCAGATGAAATCTGGAAAGAAGCTTTCTGAGAAACTGCTTAGTGTTCTGTTAATTCATCTCACAGAGTTACATCTGTATTTCGTGCATCTCTTTGCTAGCCTTATTTCTGTGGAATCTGAGAACAGATATTTCGGATCCCTTTGAAGACTATAGGGCCAAAGGAAATATCCTCCGATAACAAAGAGAAAGAAGCTTTCTGCGAAACTTCTTTGTGTTCTGTGAAATCATCTCACAGAGTTACAGCCTTCCCCTCAAGAAGCCTTTCGCTAAGACAGTTCTTGTGGAATTGGCAAAGTGATATTTGGAAGCCCATAGAGGGCTATGGTGAAAAAGGAAATATCCTCAGATGAAATCTGGAAAGAAGCTTTCTGAGAAACTGCTTAGTATTCTGTTAATTCATCTCACAGAGTTACATCTGTATTTCGTGCATATCTTTGCTAGCCTTATTTCTTTGGATTCTCAGAACAGATATTTCGGATCCCTTTGAAGACTAAAGGGCCAAAGGAAATATCCTCCGATAACAAAGAGAAAAAAGCTTACTGAGAAACTTCTTTGTGTTTTGTGAAATCATCTCACAGAGATACAGCTTTCCCCTCAATAAGCCTTTTGGTAAGACAGTTCTTGTGGAATTGGCAAAGTGATATTTGGAAGCCCATAGAGGGCTATGGTGAAAAAGGAAATATCCTCAGATGAAATCTGGAAAGAAGCTCTCTGAGAAACTGCTTAGTGTTCTGTTAATTCATCTCACAGAGTTACATCTGTATATCGTGCATCTCTTTGCTAGCCTTATTTCTGTGGAATCTGAGAACAGATATTTCGGATCCCTTTGAAGACTATAGGGCCAAAGGAAATATCCGCCGACAACAAACAGAAAGAAGCTTTCTGAGAAACTTGTTTGTGTTC
Organism: Macaca nemestrina; assembly: GCF_043159975.1. NCBI lineage: Eukaryota > Metazoa > Chordata > Mammalia > Primates > Cercopithecidae > Macaca > Macaca nemestrina. The sequence goes on along the minus strand of NC_092145.1, from coordinate 98,941,152 downwards.
TGTGAAATCATCTCACAGAGTTACAGCTTTCCCCTCAAGAAGCCTTTCGCTAAGACAGTACTTGTGGAATTTGCAAAGTGATATTTGGAAGCCCATAGAGGGCTATGGTGAAAAAGGAAATATCCTCAGATGAAATCTGGAAAGAAGCTTTCTGAGAAACTGCTTAGTGTTCTGTTAATTCATCTCACAGAGTTACATCTGTATTTCGTGCATCTCTTTGCTGGCCTTATTTCTGTGGAATCTGAGAACAGATATTTCGGATCCCTTTGAAGACTATAGGGCCAAAGGAAATATCCTCCGATAACAAAGAGAAAGAAGCTTTCTGAGAAACTTCTTTGTGTTCTGTGAAATCATCTCACAGAGTTTCAGCTTTCCCCTCAAGAAGCCTTTCGCTAAGACAGTTGTTGTGGAATTGGCAAAGTGATATTTGGAAGCCCATAGAGGGCTATGGTGAAAAAGGAAATATCCTCAGATGAAATCTGGAAATAAGCTTTCTGAGAAACTGCTTAGGGTTCTGTTAATTCATCTCACAGAGTTACATCTGTATTTCCTGCATCTCTTTGCTAGCCTTATTTCTGTGGAATCTGAGAACAGATATTTCGGATCCCTTTGAAGACTATAGGGCCAAAGGAAACATCCTCCGATAACAAAGAGAAAGAAGCTTTCTGAGAAACTTCTTTGTGATCTGTGAAATCATCTCACAGAGTTACAGCTTTCCCCTCAAGAAGCCTTTTGCTAAGACAGTTCTTTTGGAATTGGCAAAGTGATATTTGGAAGCCCATAGAGGGCTATGGTGAAAAAGGAAATATCCTCAGATGTAATCTGTAAAGAAGCTTTCTGAGAAACTGCTCTGTGATGTGTGACTTCCACTCACAGAGTTATATCTGTATTTCGTGGATCTCTTTGCTAGCCTTATTTCTTTGGAATCTGAGAACAGATATTTCGGATTCCTTTGAAGACTATAGGGCCAAAGGAAATATCCTCCGATAACAAAGAGAAAGAAGCTTTCTGAGAAACTTCTTTGTATTCTGTGAAATCATCTCACAGAGTTACAGCTTTCCCCTCAAGAAGCCTTTCGCTAAGACAGTTCTTGTGGAATTGGCAAAGTGATATTTGGAAGCCCATAGAGGGCTATGGTGAAAAAGGAAATATCCTCAGATGAAATCTGGAAAGAAGCTTTCTGAGAAACTGCTTAGTGTTCTGTTAATTCATCTCAAAGAGTTACATCTGTATTTCGTGGATCTCTTTGCTAGCCTTATTTCTGTGGAATCTGAGAACAGATATTTCGGTTCCCTTTGAAGACTATAGGGCCAAAGGAAATATCCTCCGATAACAAAGAGAAAAAAGCTTACTGAGAAACTTATTTGTGTTTTGTGAAATCATCTCACAGAGATACAGCTTTCCCCTCAATAAGCCTTTCGGTAAGGCAGTTCTTGTGGAATTGGCAAAGTGATATTTGGAAGCCCATAGAGGGCTATGGTGAAAAAGGAAATATCCTCAGATGAAATCCGGAAAGAAGCTTTCTGAGAAACTGCTCTGTGAAGTGTGACTTCCACTCACAGAGTTACATCTGTATTTCGTGGATCTCTTTGCTAGCCTTATTTCCGTGGAATCTGAGAACAGATATTTCGGATCCCTTTGAAGACTATAGGGCCAAAGGAAATATCCTCCGATAACAAATAGAAAGAAGCTTACTGAGAAACTTCCATGTGTTCTGTGAAATCATCTCACAGAGTTACAGCTTTCCCCTCAAGAAGCCTTTCGCTAAGACAGTTCTTGTGAAATTGGCAAAGTGATATTTGGAAGCCCATATAGGGCTATGGTGAAAAAGGAAATATGCTCAGATGTAATCTGGAAAGAAGCTTTCTGAGAAACTGCTCTGTGATGTGTGACTTCCACTCACAGAGTTACATCTGTATTTCGTGGATCTCTTTGCTAGCCTTATTTCTGTGGAATCTGAGAACAGATATGTCGGATCCCTTTGAAGACTATAGGGTCAAAGGAAATATCCTCCGATAACAAAGAGAAAGAAGCTTACTGAGAAACTTCTTTGTGTTCTGTGAAATCATCTCACAGAGTTACAGCTTTCCTCTTAAGAAGCCTTTCGCTAAGACAGTTCTTGTGGAATTGGCAAAGTGATATTTGGAAGCCCATAGAGGGCTATGGTGAAAAAGAAAGTATCCTCAGATGAAATCTGGAAAGAAGCTTTCTGAGAAACTGCTTAGTGTTCTGTTAATTCATCTCACAGAGTTACATCTGTATTTCGTGCATCTCTTTGCTAGCCTTATTTCTGTGGAATCTGAGAGCAGATATTTCGGATCCCTTTGAAGACTATAGGGCCAAAGGAAATATCCTCCGATAACAAAGAGAAAGAAGCTTTCTGCGAAACTTCTTTGTGTTCTGTGAAATCATCTCACAGAGTTACAGCCTTCCCCTCAAGAAGCCTTTCGCTAAGACAGTTCTTGTGGAATTGGCAAAGTGATATTTGGAAGCCCATAGAGGGCTATGGTGAAAAAGGAAATATCCTCAGATGAAATCTGGAAAGAAGCTTTCTGAGAAACTGCTTAGTATTCTGTTAATTCATCTCACAGTGTTACATCTGTATTTCGTGCATATCTTTGCTAGCCTTATTTCTGTGGAATCTGAGAACAGATATTTCGGATCCCTTTGAAGACTATAGGGCCAAAGGAAATATCCTCCGATAACAAAGAGAAAAAAGCTTACTGAGAAACTTCTTTGTGTTTTGTGAAATCATCTCACAGAGATACAGATTTCCCTTCAATAAGCCTTTCGGTAAGACAGTTCTTGTGGAATTGGCAAAGTGATATTTGGAAGCCCATAGAGGGCTATGGTGAAAAAGGAAATATCCTCAGATGAAATCTGGAAAGAAGCTCTCTGAGAAACTGCTTAGTGTTCTGTTAATTCATCTCACAGAGTTACATCTGTATATCGTGCATCTCTTTGCTAGCCTTATTTCTGTGGTATCTGAGAACAGATATTTCGGATCCCTTTGAAGACTATAGGGCCAAAGGAAATATCCTCCGATAACAAAGAGAAAGTTGCTTTCTGAGAAACTTCTTTGTGATCTGAGAAATCATCTCACAGAGTTACAGCTTTCCCCTCAAGAAGCCTTTCGCTAAGACAGTTCTTGTGGAATTGGCTAAGTGATATTTGGAAGCCCATAGAGGGCTATGGTGAAAACGGAAATATCCTCAGATGAAATCTAGAAAGAAGCTTTCTGAGAAACTGCTCTGTGATGTGTGACTTCCACTCACAGAGTTACATCTGTATTTCGTGGATCTCTTTGCTAGACTTATTTCTGTGGAATCTGAGAACAGATATTTCGGATCCCTTTGAAGACTATAGGGCCAAAGGAAATAACCTCCGATAACAAAGAGAAAGAAGCTTTCTGAGAAACTTATTTGTGTTCTGTGAAATCATCTCACAGAGTTACACCTTTCCACTCAAGAAGCCTTTCGCTAAGACAGTTCTTGTGGAATTCGCCATGTGATATTTGGAAGCCCATAGAGGGCTATGGTGAAAAAGGAAATATCCTCAGATTAAATCTGGAAAGAAGCTTTCTGAGAAACTGCTTAGTGTTCTGTTAATTAATCTCACGGAGTTACATCTGTATTTCGTGGATCTCTTTGCTAGCCTTATTTCTGTGGAATCTGAGAACAGATATTTCGGATCCCTTTGAAGACTATAGGGCCAAAGGAAATATCCTCCGACAACAAACAGAAAGAAGCCTTCTGAGAAACTTGTTTGTGTTCTGTGAAATCATCTCACAGAGTTACAGCTTTCCCCTCAAGAAGCCTTTCGCTAAGACAGTACTTGTGGAATTGGCAAAGTGATATTTGGAAGCTCATAGAGGGCTATGGTGAAAAAGGAAATATCCTCAGATGAAATCTGGAAAGAAGCTTTCTGAGAAACTGCTTAGTGTTCTGTTAATTCATCTCACAGAGTTACATCTGTATTTCGTGCATCTCTTTGCTAGCCTTATTTCTGTGGAATCTGAGAAGAGATATTTCGGATCCCTTTGAAGACTATAGGGCCAAAGGAAATATCCTCCGATAACAAAGAGAAAGAAGCTTTCTGAGAAAGTTCTTTGTGTTCTGTGAAATCATCTCACAGAGTTACAACTTTCCCCTCAAGAAGCCTTTCGCTAAGACAGTTCTTGGGGAATTGGCAAAGTGATATTTGGAAGCCCATAGAGGGCTATGGTGAAAAAGGAAATATCCTCAGATGAAATCTGGAAATAAGCTTTCTGAGAAACTGCTTAGGGTTCTGTTAATTCATCTCACAGAGTTACATCTGTATTTCGTGGATCTCTTTGCTAGCCTTATTTCTGTGGAATCTGAGAACAGATATTTCGGATCCCTTTGAAGACTATAGAGCCAAAGGAAATATCCTCCGATAACAAATAGAAAGAAGCTTTCTGAGAAACTTCTTTGTGATCTGTGAAATCATCTCACAGAGTTACCGCTTTCCCCTCAAAAGCCTTTCCCTAAAACAGTTCTTGTGGAATTGGCAAAGTGATATTTGGAAGCCCATAGAGGGCTATGGTGAAAACGGAAATATCCTCAGATGAAATCTAGAAAGAAGCTTTCTGAGAAATTGCTCTGTGATGTGTGACTTCCACTCAGAGAGTTACATCTGTATTTCGTGGATCTCTTTGCTAGACTTATTTCTGTGGAATCTGAGAACAGATATTTCGGATCCCTTTGAAGACTATAGAGCCAAAGGAAATATCCTCCGATAACAAACAGAAAGAAGCTTTCTGAGAAACTTCTTTGTGTTCTGTGAAATCATCTCACAGAGTTACAGCTTTCCCCTCAAAAAGCCTTTCGCTAAGACAGTTCTTGTGGACTTGGCAAAGTGATATTTGGAAGCCCATAGAGGGCTATGGTGAAAAAGGAAATATCCTCAGATGAAATCTGGAAAGAAGCTTTTTGAGAAACTGCTTAGTGTTCTGTTAATTCATCTCACAGAGTTACATCTGTATTTCGTGCATCTCTTTGCTAGCCTTATTTCTGTGGAATCTGAAAACAGATATTTCGGATCCCTTTGAAGACTATAGGGCCAAAGGAAATATCCTCCGATAGCAAAGAGAAAAAAGCTTACTGAGAAACTTCTTTGTGTTTTGTGAAATCATCTCACAGAGATACAGCTTTCCCCTCAATAAGCCTTTCGGTAAGGCAGTTCTTGTGGAATTGGCAAAGTGATATTTGGAAGCCCATAGAGGGCTATGGTGAAAAAGGAAATATCCTCAGATGAAATCTGGAAAGAAGCTTTCTGAGAAACTGCTTAGTGTTCTGTTAATTCATCTCAAATAGTTACAAATGTATTTCGTGGATCTCTTTCCTAGCCTTATTTCTGTGGAATCTGAGAACAGATATTTCGGATCCCTTTGAAGACTATAGAGCCAAAAGAAATATCCTCCGATAACAAACAGAAAGAAGCTTTCTGAGAAACTTCTTTGTGATCTGTGAAATCATCTCAAAGAGTTACATCTTTCCCCTCAAGAAGCCTTTCGCTAAGACAGTTCTTGTGGAATTGGCAAAGTGATATTTGGAAGCCCATAGAGGGCTATGGTGAAAAAGGAAATATCCTCAGATGAAATCTGGAAAGAAGCTTTCTGAGAAACTGCTTAGTGTACTGTTAATTCATCTCACAGAGTTACATCTGTATTTCGTGCATCTCTTTGCTAGCCTTATTTCTGTGGAATCTGAGAACAGATATTTCGGATCCCTTGGAAGACTATAGGGCCAAAGGAAATATCCTCCGATAACAAAGAGAAAGAAGCTTTCTGAGAAACTTCTTTGTGTTCCGTGAAATCATCTCACAGAGTTACACCTTTCCACTAAAGAACCCTTTCGCTAAGACAGTTCTTGTGGAATTGGCAAAGTGATATTTGGAAGCCCATAGAGGGCTGGTGAAAAAGGAAATATCCTCAGATGGAATCTGGAAAGAAGCTTTCTGAGAAACTGCTTAGTGTTCTGTTAATTCATCTCAAGGAGTTACATCTGTATTTCGTGGATCTCTTTGCTAGCCTTATTTCTGTGGAATCTGAGAAGAGATATTTCGGATCCCTTTGAAGACTATAGGGCCAAAGGAAACATCCTCCGATAACAAAGAGAAAGAAGCGTTCTGAGAAACTTCTTTGTGATCTGTGAAATCATCTCACAGAGTTACAGCTTTCCTCTCAAGACGCCTTTCGCTAAGACAGTTCTTGTGGAATTGGCAAAGTGATATTTGGAAGCCCATAGAGGGCTATGGTGAAAAAGGAAATATCCTCAGATGAAATCTGGAAAGAAGCTTTCTGAGAAACTGCTTAGTGTTCTGATAATCCATCTCACAGAGTTACATCTGTATTTCGTGGATCTCTTTGCTAGCCTTATTTCTGTGCAATCTGAGAACAGATATTTCGGATCCCTTTGAAGACTATAGAGCCAAAGGAAATATCCTCCGATAACAAACAGAAAGAAGCTTTCTGAGAAACTTCTTTGTGTTCTGTGAAATCATCTCACAGAGTTACAGCTTTCCCCTCAAGAAGCCTTTCGCTAAGACAGTTCTTGTGGAATTGGCAAAGTGATATTTGGAAGCCCATAGAGGGCTATGGTGAAAAAGGAAATATCCTCAGATGAAATCTGGAAAGAAGCTTTCTGAGAAACTGCTCTGTGATGTGTGACTTCCACTCACAGAGTTACATCTGTATTTCGTGGATCTCTTTGCTAGCCTTATTTCTGTGGAATCTGGGAGCAGATATTTCGGATCCCTTTGAAGACTATAGGGCCAAAGGAAATATCCTCCGATAACAAAGAGAAAGAAGATTTCTGAGAAACTTCTTTGTGTTCTGTGAAATCATATCACAGAACTACAGTTTTCCCCTCAAGAAGCCTTTCGCTAAGACAGTTCTTGTGGAATTGGCAAAGTGATATTTGGAAGCCCATAGAGGGCTATGGTGAAAAAGGAAATATCCTCAGATGAAATCTGGAAAGAAGCTTTCTGAGAAAATGCTTAGGGTTCTGTTAATTCATCTCACAGAGTTACATCTGTATTTCGTGCATCTATTTGCTAGCCTTATTTCTGTGGAATCTGAGAACAGATATTTCAGATCCCTTTGAAGACTATAGGGCCAAAGGAAACATCCTCCGATAACAAAGAGAAAGAAGCTTTCTGAGAAACTTCTTTGTGATCTGTGAAATCATCTCACAGAGTTACAACTTTCCCCTCAAGAAGCCTTTCGCTGCGACAGTTCTTGTGGAATTGGCAAAGTGATATTTGGAAGCCCATAGAGGGCTATGTTGAAAAAGGAAATATCCTCAGATGAAATCTGTAAAGAAGCTTTCTGAGAAACTGCTCTGTGATGTGTGACTTCCACTCACAGAGTTACATCTGTATTTCGTGGATCTCTTTGCTAGCCTTATTTCTGTGGAATCTGAGAACAGATATTTCGGATCCCTTTGAAGACTATAGGGCCAAAGGAAATATCCTCCGATAACAAAAAGCAAGAAGCTTTCTGAGAAACTTCTTTGTGATCTGTGAAATCATCTCACAGAGTTACAGCTTTCACCTCAAGAAGCCTTTCGGTAAAACAGTTCTTGTGGAATTGGCAAAGTGATATTTGGAAGCCCATAGAGGGCTATGGTGAAAATGGAAATATCCTCAGATGAAATCTGGAAAGAAGCTTTCTGAGAAACTGCTTAGTGTTCTCTTAATTCATCTCAGAGAGTTACATCTGTATTTTGTGGATCTCTTTGCTAGCCTTATTTCTGTGGAATCTGAGAACAGATATTTCGGATCCCTTTGAAGACTATAGGGCCAAAGGAAATATCCTCCGATAACAAAGAGAATGAAGCTTACTGAGAAACTTCTTTGTGTTCCGTGAAATCATCTCACAGAGTTACAGCTTACCCCTCAAGAAGCCTTTCGCTAAGACAGTTCTTGTGGACTTGGAAAAGTGATATTTGGAAGCCCATAGAGGGCTATGGTGAAAAAGGAAATATCCTCAGATGAAATCTGGAAAGAAGCTTTCTGAGAAACTGCTCTGTGATGTGTGACTTCCACTCACAGAGTTACATCTGTATTTCGTGGATCTCTTTGCTAGCCTTATTTCTGTGGAATCTGAGAACAGATATTTCGGATCACTTTGAAGACTATAGGGCCAAAGGAAATATCCTCCGATAACAAAGAGAAAGAAGCTTTCTGAGAAACTTCTTTGTGTTCTGTGAAATCATCTCACAGAGTTACAGCTTTCCCCTCAAGAAGCCTTTCGCTAAGACAGTTCTTGTGGAATTGGCAAAGTGATATTTGGAAGCCCATAGAGGGCTATGGTGAAAAAGGAAATATCCTCAGATGAAATCTGGAAAGAAACTTTCTGAGAAACTGCTTAGTGTTCTGTTAATTCATCTCACAGAGTTACATCTGTATTTCGTGCATCTCTTTGCTAGCCTTATTTCTGTGGAATCTGAGAACAGATATTTCGGATCCCTTTGAAGACTATAGGGCCAAAGGAAATATCCTCCGATAACAAAGAGAATGAAGCTTACTGAGAAACTTCTTTGTGTTCTGTGAAATCATCTCACAGAGTTACAGCTTTCCCCTCAAGAAGCCTTTCGCTAAGACAGTTCTTGTGGAATTGGCAAAGTGATATTTGGAAGCCCATAGAGGGCTATGGTGAAAAAGGAAATATCCTCAGATGAAATCTGGAAAGAAGCTTTCTGAGAAACTGCTCTGTGATGTGTGACTTCCACTCACAGAGTTACATCTGTACTTCGTGGATCTCTTTGCAAGCCTTATTTCTGTGGAATCTGAGAACAGATATTTCGGATCCCTTTGAAGACTATAGGGCCAAAGGAAATATCCTCCGATAACAAACAGAAAGAAGCTTTCTGAGAAACATCTTTGTGTTCTGTGAAATCATCTCACAGAGTTACAACTTTCCCCTCAAGAAGCCTTTCGCTAAGACAGTTCTTGTGGAATAGGCAAAGTGATATTTGGAAGCCCATTGAGGGCTATGGTGAAAAAGGAAATATCCTCAGATGAAATCTGGAAAGAAGCTTTCTGAGAAACTGATTAGCGTTCCGTTAATTCATCTCACAGTGTTACATCTGTATTTCCTGGATCTCTTTGCTAGCCTTGTTTCTTTGGAATCTGAGAACAGATATTTCGGATCCCTTTGAAGACTATACGGCCAAAGGAAATATCCTCCGATAACAAAGAGAAAGAAGCTTTCTGAGAAACTTCTTTGTGTTCTGTGAAATCATCTCACAGAGTTACAGCTTTCCCCTCAAGAAGCCTTTCGCTAAGACAGTTCTTGTGGAATTGGCCAAGTGATATTTGGAAGCCCATAGAGGGCTATGGTGAAAACGGAAATATCCTCAGATGAAATCTAGAAAGAAGCTTTCTGAGAAACTGCTCTGTGATGTGTGACTTCCACTCACAGAGTTACATCTGTATTTCGTGGATCTCTTTGCTAGCCTTATTTCTGTGGAATCTGAGAACAGATATTTCGGATCCCTTTGAAGACTATAGAGCCAAAGGAAATATCCTCCGATAACAAATAGAAAGAAGCGTTCTGAGAAACTTCTTTGTGATCTGTGAAATCATCTCACAGAGTTACCGCTTTCCCCTCAAAAGCCTTTCCCTAAAACAGTTCTTGTGGAATTGGCAAAGTGATATTTGGAAGCCCATAGAGGGCTATGGTGAAAAAGGAAATATCCTCAGATGAAATCTGGAAAGAAGCTTTCTGAGAAACTGCTTAGTGTTCTGTTAATTCATCTCACAGCGTTATATCTGCATTTCGTGGATTTCTTTGCTAGCCTTATTTCTTTGGAATCTGAGAACAGATATTTCGGATTCCTTTGAAGACTATAGGGCAAAAGGAAATATCCTCCGATAACAAAGAGAAAGAAGCTTTCTGAGAAACTTCTTTGTATTCTGTGAAATCATCTCACAGAGTTACAGCTTTCCCCTCAAGAAGCCTTTCGCTAAGACAGTTCTTGTGGAATTGGCAAAGTGATATTTGGAAGCCCTTAGAGGGCTATGGTGAAAAAGGAAATATCCTCAGATGAAATCTGGAAAGAAGCTTTCTGAGAAACTGCTTAGTGTTCTGTTAATTCATCTCAAAGAGTTACATCTGTATTTCGTGGATCTATTTGCTAGCCTTATTTCTGTGGAATCTGAGAACAGATATTTCGGATCCCTTTGAAGACTATAGAGCCAAAGGAAATATCCTCCGATAACAAACAGAAAGAAGCTTTCTGGGAAACTTCTTTGTGTTCTGTGAAATCATCTCACAGAGTTACAGCTTTCCCCTCAAGGAGCCTTTCGCTAAGACAGTTCTTGTGGAATTGGCAAAGTGATATTTGGAAGCCCATAGAGGGCTATAGTGAAAAAGTAAATATCCTCAGATGAAATCCGGAAAGAAGCTTTCTGAGAAACTGCTTAGTGTACTGTTAATACATCTCACCGAGTTACATCTGTATTTCGTGCATCTCTTTGCTAGCCTTATTTCTGTGGAATCTGAGAACAGATATTTCGGATCCCTTTGAAGACTATAGGGCCAAAGGAAATATCCTCCGATAACAAAGAGAAAGAAGCTTTCTGAGAAACTTCTTTGTGTTCCGTGAAATCATCTCACAGAGTTACACCTTTCCACTCAAGAAGCCTTTCGCTAAGACAGTTCTTGTGGAATTGGCAAAGTGATATTTGGAAGCCCATAGAGGGCTATGGTGAAAAAGGAAATATCCTCAGATGAAATCTGGAAAGAAGCTTTCTGAGAAACTGGATAGTGTTCTGTTAATTCATCTCAAGGAGTTACATCTGTATTTCCTGGATCTCTTTGCTAGCCTTATTTCTGTGGAATATGAGAAGAGATATTTCGGATCCCCTTGAAGACTATAGGGCCAAAGGAAATATCCTCCGATAATAAAGAGAAAGAAGCGTTCTGAGAAACTTCTTTGTGATCTGTGAAATCATCTCACAGAGGTACAGCTTTCACCTCAAGAAGCCTTTCGCTAAGACAGTTCTTGTGGAATTGGCAAAGTGATATTTGGAAGCCCATAGAGGGCTATGGTGAAAAAAGAAATATCCTCAGATGAAATCTGGAAAGAAGCTTTCTGAGAAACTGCTTAGTGTTCTGTTAATTCATCTCACAGAGTTACATCTGTATTTCGTGGATCTCTTTGCTAGCCTTATTTCTGTGGAATCTGAGAACAGATATTTCGGATCCCTTTGAAGAGTATAGAGCCAAAGGAAATATCCTCCGATAACAAACAGAAAGAAGCTTTCTGAGAAACTTCTTCGTGTTCTGTGAAATCATCTCACAGAGTTACAGCTTTCCCCTCAAGAAGCCTTTCGCTAAGACACTTCTTGTGGACTTGGCAAAGTGATATTTGGAAGCCCATAGAGGGCTATGGTGAAAAAGGAAATATCCTCAGATGAAATCTGGAAAGAAGCTTTCTGAGAAACTGCTTAGTGTTCTGTTAATTCATCTCAAAGAGGTACATCTGTATTTCGTGCATCTCTTTGCTAGCCTTATTTCTGTGGAATCTGAGAACAGATATTTCGGATCCCTTTGAAGACTATAGGGCCAAAGGAAATATCCTCCGATAACAATGAGAAAGAAGCTTTCTGAGAAACTTCTTTGTGTTCTGTGAAATCATCTCACAGAGTTACAGCTTTCCCCTCAAGAAGCCTTTCGCTAAGACAGTTCTTGTGGAATTGGAAAAGTGATATTTGGAAGCCCATAGAGGGCTATGGTGAAAAAGGAAATATCCTCAGATGAAATCTGGAAAGAAGCTTTCTGAGAAACTGCTCTGTGAGGTGTGACTTCCACTCACAGATTTTCATCTGTATTTCGTGGATCTCTTTGCTAGCCTTATTTCTGTGGAATCTGAGAACAGATATTTCGGATCGCTTTGAGGACTATAGGGCCAAAGGAAATATCCTATGATAACAAACAGAAAGAAGCTTTCTGAGAAACTTCTTTGTGTTCTGTGAAATCATCTCACAGAGTTACAGCTTTCCCCTCAAGAAGCCTTTCGCTAAGACAGTTCTTGTGGAATTGGCAAAGTGATATTTGGAAGCCCATAGAGGGCTATGGTGAAAAAGGAAATATCCTCAGATGAAATCTGGAAAGAAGCTTTCTGAGAAACTGCTTAGTGTTCTGTTAATTCATCTCACAGAGTTACATCTGTATTTCGTGCATCTCTTTGCTAGCCTTATTTCTTTGGAATCTGAGAAGAGATATTTCGGGTCCCTTTGAAGACTATAGGGCCAAAGGAAATATCCTCCGATAACAAAGAGAAAGAAGCTTTCTGAGATACTTCTTTGTGTTCTGTGAAATCATCTCACAGAGTTACAGCTTTCCCCTCAAGAAGCCTTTCGCTAAGACAGTTCTTGTGGAATTGGCAAAGTGATACTTGGAAGCCCATAGGGGGCTATGGTGAAAAAGGAAATATCCTCAGATGAAATCTGGAAAGAATCTTTCTGAGAAACTGCTTAGTGTTCTGTTAATTCATCTCACAGAGTTACATCTGTATTTCGTGCATCTCTTTGCTAGCCTTATTTCTGTGGAATCTGAGAACAGATATTTCGGATCCCTTTGAAGACTATAGTGCCAAAGGAAATATCCTCCGATAACAAAGAGAAAGAAGCTTACTGAGAAACTTCTTTGTGTTTTGTGAAATCATCTCACACAGTTACAGCTTTCCCCTCAAGAAGCCTTTCGCTAAGACAGTTCTCGTGGAATTGGCAAAGTGATATTTGGAAGCCCATAGACGGCTATGGTGAAAAAGGAAATATCCTCAGATGAAATCTGGAAAGAATCTTTCTGAGAAACTGCTTAGTGTTCTGTTAATTCATCTCACAGAGTTACATCTCTATTTCGTGCATCTCTTTGCTAGCCTTATTTCTGTGGAATCTCAGAACAGATATTTCGGATCCCTTTGAAGACTATAGGACCAAAGGAAATATCCTCCGATAACAAAGAGAAAGAAGTTAATGAGAAACTTCTTTGTGTTCTGTGAAATCATCTCACAGAGTTACAGCTTTCCCCTCAAGAAGCCTTTCGCTAAGACAGTTCTTGTGGACTTGGCAAAGTGATATTTGGAAGCCCATAGAGGGCTATGGTGAAAAAGGAAATATCCTCAGATGAAATCTGGAAAGAAGCTTTCTGAGAAACTGATTAGTGCTCTGTTAATTCATCTCACAGAGTTACATCTGTATTTCGTGCATCTCTTTGCTAGCCTTATTTCTTTGGAATCTGAGATCAGATATTTCGGATCCCTTTGAAGACTATAGGGCCAAAGGAAATATCCTCCGATAACAATGAGAAAGAAGCTTTCCGAGAAACTTCTTTGTGTTCTGTGAAATCATCTCACAGAGTTACAGCTTTCCCCTCAAGAAGCCTTTCGCTAAGACAGTTCTTGTGGAATTGGCAAAGTGATATTTGGAAGCCCATAGAGGTCTATGGTGAAAAAGGAAATATCCTCAGATGAAATCTGGAAAGAAGCTTTCTGAGAAACTGCTCTGTGATGTGGGACTTCGACTCACAGAGTTACATCTGTATTTCGTGGATCTCTTTGCTAGCCTTATTTCTGTGGAATCTGAGAACAGATATTTCGGATCCCTTTGAAGACTATAGGGCCAAAGGAAATATCCTCCGATAACAAACAGAAAGAAGCTTTCTGAGAAACTTCTTTGTGTTCTGTGAAATCATCTCACAGAGTTACAGCTTTCCCCTCAAGAAGTCTTTCGCTAAGACAGTTCTTGTGGAATTGGCAAAGTGATATTTGGAAGCCCATAGAGGGCTATGGTGAAAAAGGAAATATCCTCAGATGAAATCTGGAAAGAAGCTTTCTGAGAAACTGCTTAGTGTTCTGTTAATTCATCTCACAGAGTTACATCTGTATTTCGTGGATCTCTTTGCTAGCCTTATTTCTGTGGAATCTGAGAACAGATATTTCGGATCCCTTTGAAGACTATAGAGCCAAAGGAAATATCCTCCGATAACAAACAGAAAGAAGCTTTCTGGGAAACTTCTTTGTGTTCTGTGAAATCATCTCACAGAGTTACAGCTTTCCCCTCAAGGAGCCTTTCGCTAAGACAGTTCTTGTGGAATTGGCAAAGTGATATTTGGAAGCCCATAGAGGGCTATAGTGAAAAAGTAAATATCCTCAGATGAAATCCGGAAAGAAGCTTTCTGAGAAACTGCTTAGTGTACTGTTAATACATCTCACCGAGTTACATCTGTATTTCGTGCATCTCTTTGCTAGCCTTATTTCTGTGGAATCTGAGAACAGATATTTCGGATCCCTTTGAAGACTATAGGGCCAAAGGAAATATCCTCCGATAACAAAGAGAAAGAAGCTTTCTGAGAAACTTCTTTGTGTTCCGTGAAATCATCTCACAGAGTTACACCTTTCCACTCAAGAAGCCTTTCGCTAAGACAGTTCTTGTGGAATTGGCAAAGTGATATTTGGAAGCCCATAGAGGGCTATGGTGAAAAAGGAAATATCCTCAGATGAAATCTGGAAAGAAGCTTTCTGAGAAACTGGATAGTGTTCTGTTAATTCATCTCAAGGAGTTACATCTGTATTTCCTGGATCTCTTTGCTAGCCTTATTTCTGTGGAATATGAGAAGAGATATTTCGGATCCCCTTGAAGACTATAGGGCCAAAGGAAATATCCTCCGATAATAAAGAGAAAGAAGCGTTCTGAGAAACTTCTTTGTGATCTGTGAAATCATCTCACAGAGGTACAGCTTTCACCTCAAGAAGCCTTTCGCTAAGACAGTTCTTGTGGAATTGGCAAAGTGATATTTGGAAGCCCATAGAGGGCTATGGTGAAAAAAGAAATATCCTCAGATGAAATCTGGAAAGAAGCTTTCTGAGAAACTGCTTAGTGTTCTGTTAATTCATCTCACAGAGTTACATCTGTATTTCGTGGATCTCTTTGCTAGCCTTATTTCTGTGGAATCTGAGAACAGATATTTCGGATCCCTTTGAAGAGTATAGAGCCAAAGGAAATATCCTCCGATAACAAACAGAAAGAAGCTTTCTGAGAAACTTCTTCGTGTTCTGTGAAATCATCTCACAGAGTTACAGCTTTCCCCTCAAGAAGCCTTTCGCTAAGACACTTCTTGTGGACTTGGCAAAGTGATATTTGGAAGCCCATAGAGGGCTATGGTGAAAAAGGAAATATCCTCAGATGAAATCTGGAAAGAAGCTTTCTGAGAAACTGCTTAGTGTTCTGTTAATTCATCTCAAAGAGGTACATCTGTATTTCGTGCATCTCTTTGCTAGCCTTATTTCTGTGGAATCTGAGAACAGATATTTCGGATCCCTTTGAAGACTATAGGGCCAAAGGAAATATCCTCCGATAACAATGAGAAAGAAGCTTTCTGAGAAACTTCTTTGTGTTCTGTGAAATCATCTCACAGAGTTACAGCTTTCCCCTCAAGAAGCCTTTCGCTAAGACAGTTCTTGTGGAATTGGAAAAGTGATATTTGGAAGCCCATAGAGGGCTATGGTGAAAAAGGAAATATCCTCAGATGAAATCTGGAAAGAAGCTTTCTGAGAAACTGCTCTGTGAGGTGTGACTTCCACTCACAGCTTTTCATCTGTATTTCGTGGATCTCTTTGCTAGCCTTATTTCTGTGGAATCTGAGAACAGATATTTCGGATCGCTTTGAGGACTATAGGGCCAAAGGAAATATCCTATGATAACAAACAGAAAGAAGCTTTCTGAGAAACTTCTTTGTGTTCTGTGAAATCATCTCACAGAGTTACAGCTTTCCCCTCAAGAAGCCTTTCGCTAAGACAGTTCTTGTGGAATTGGCAAAGTGATATTTGGAAGCCCATAGAGGGCTATGGTGAAAAAGGAAATATCCTCAGATGAAATCTGGAAAGAAGCTTTCTGAGAAACTGCTTAGTGTTCTGTTAATTCATCTCACAGAGTTACATCTGTATTTCGTGCATCTCTTTGCTAGCCTTATTTCTTTGGAATCTGAGAAGAGATATTTCGGGTCCCTTTGAAGACTATAGGGCCAAAGGAAATATCCTCCGATAACAAAGAGAAAGAAGCTTTCTGAGAAACTTCTTTGTGTTCTGTGAAATCATCTCACAGAGTTACAGCTTTCCCCTCAAGAAGCCTTTCGCTAAGACAGTTCTTGTGGAATTGGCAAAGTGATATTTGGAAGCCCATAGGGGGCTATGGTGAAAAAGGAAATATCCTCAGATGAAATCTGGAAAGAATCTTTCTGAGAAACTGCTTAGTGTTCTGTTAATTCATCTCACAGAGTTACATCTGTATTTCGTGCATCTCTTTGCTAGCCTTATTTCTGTGGAATCTGAGAACAGATATTTCGGATCCCTTTGAAGACTATAGTGCCAAAGGAAATATCCTCCGATAACAAAGAGAAAGAAGCTTACTGAGAAACTTCTTTGTGTTTTGTGAAATCATCTCACACAGTTACAGCTTTCCCCTCAAGAAGCCTTTCGCTAAGACAGTTCTCGTGGAATTGGCAAAGTGATATTTGGAAGCCCATAGACGGCTATGGTGAAAAAGGAAATATCCTCAGATGAAATCTGGAAAGAATCTTTCTGAGAAACTGCTTAGTGTTCTGTTAATTCATCTCACAGAGTTACATCTCTATTTCGTGCATCTCTTTGCTAGCCTTATTTCTGTGGAATCTCAGAACAGATATTTCGGATCCCTTTGAAGACTATAGGACCAAAGGAAATATCCTCCGATAACAAAGAGAAAGAAGTTAATGAGAAACTTCTTTGTGTTCTGTGAAATCATCTCACAGAGTTACAGCTTTCCCCTCAAGAAGCCTTTCGCTAAGACAGTTCTTGTGGACTTGGCAAAGTGATATTTGGAAGCCCATAGAGGGCTATGGTGAAAAAGGAAATATCCTCAGATGAAATCTGGAAAGAAGCTTTCTGAGAAACTGATTAGTGCTCTGTTAATTCATCTCACAGAGTTACATCTGTATTTCGTGCATCTCTTTGCTAGCCTTATTTCTTTGGAATCTGAGATCAGATATTTCGGATCCCTTTGAAGACTATAGGGCCAAAGGAAATATCCTCCGATAACAATGAGAAAGAAGCTTTCCGAGAAACTTCTTTGTGTTCTGTGAAATCATCTCACAGAGTTACAGCTTTCCCCTCAAGAAGCCTTTCGCTAAGACAGTTCTTGTGGAATTGGCAAAGTGATATTTGGAAGCCCATAGAGGTCTATGGTGAAAAAGGAAATATCCTCAGATGAAATCTGGAAAGAAGCTTTCTGAGAAACTGCTCTGTGATGTGGGACTTCGACTCACAGAGTTACATCTGTATTTCGTGGATCTCTTTGCTAGCCTTATTTCTGTGGAATCTGAGAACAGATATTTCGGATCCCTTTGAAGACTATAGGGCCAAAGGAAATATCCTCCGATAACAAACAGAAAGAAGCTTTCTGAGAAACTTCTTTGTGTTCTGTGAAATCATCTCACAGAGTTACAGCTTTCCCCTCAAGAAGTCTTTCGCTAAGACAGTTCTTGTGGAATTGGCAAAGTGATATTTGGAAGCCCATAGAGGGCTATGGTGAAAAAGGAAATATCCTCAGATGAAATCTGGAAAGAAGCTTTCTGAGAAACTGCTTAGTGTTCTGTTAATTCATCTCACAGAGTTACATCTGTATTTCGTGCATCTCTTTGCTAGCCTTATTTCTGTGGAATCTGAGAACAGATATTTCGGATCCCTTTGAAGACTATAGAGCCAAAGGAAATATCCTCCGATAACAAACAGAAAGAACCTTTCTGAGAAACTACTTTGTGTTCTGTGAAATCATCTCACAGAGTTACAGCTTTCCCCTCAAGAAGCCTTTCGCTAAGACAGTTCTTGTGGAATTGGGAAAGTGATATTTGGAAGCCCATAGAGGGCTATGGTGAAAAAGGAAATATCCTCAGATGAAATCTGGAAAGAAGTTTTCTGAGAAACTGCTTAGTGTACTGTTAATTCATCTCACAGAGTTACATCTGTATTTCGTGCACCTCTTTGCTAGCCTTATTTCTTTGGAATCTGAGAACAGATATTTCGGATCCCTTTGAAGACTATAGGGCCAAAGGAAATATCCTCCGATAACAAAGAGAAAGAAGCTTTCTGAGAAACTTCTTTGTGTTCTGTGAAATCATCTCACAGAGTTACAGCTTTCCCCTCAAGAAGCCTTTCGCTAAGACAGTTCTTGTGGAATTGGCAAAGTGATATTTGGAAGCCCATAGAGGGCTATGGTGACAAAGGAAGTATCCTCACATGAAATCCGGAAAGAAGCTTTCTGAGAAACTGCTTAGTGTTCTGTTAATTCATCTCACAGAGATATATCTGTATTTCGTGGATCTCTTTGCTAGCCTTACTTCTTTGGAATCTGAGAACAGATATTTCGGATTCCTTTGAAGACTAGAGGGCCAAAGGAAATATCCTCCGATAACAAAGAGAAAGAAGCTTTCTGAGAAACTTCTTTGTGTTCTGTGAAATCATCTCACAGAGTTACAGCTTTCCCCTCAAGAAGCCTTTCGCTAAGACAGTTCTTGTGGAATTGGCAAAGTGATATTTGGAAGCCCATAGAGGGCTATCGTGAAAAAGGAAATATCCTCAGATGAAATCTGGAAAGAAGCTTTCTGAGAAACTGCTTAGTGTTCTGTTAATTCATCTCCCAGAGTTACATCTGTATTTCGTGCATCTCTTTGCTAGCCTTATTTCTGTGGAATCTGAGAACAGATATTTCGGATCCCTTTGAAGACTAGAGGGCCAAAGGAAATATCCTCCGATAACAAAGAGAAAGAAGCTTTCTGAGAAACTTCTTTGTGTTCTGTGAAATCATCTCACAGAGTTACAGCTTTCCCCTCAAGAAGCCTTTCGCTAAGACAGTTCTTGTGGAATTGGCAAAGTGATATTTGGAAGCCCATAGAGGGCTGTGGTGAAAAAGGAAATATCCACAGATGAAATCCAGAAAGAAGCTTTCTGAGAAACTGCTCTGTGAGGTGTGACTTCCACTCACAGATTTACATCTGTATTTCGTGGATCTCTTTGCTAGCCTTATTTCTGTGGAATCTGAGAACAGATATTTCGGATCGCTTTGAGGACTATAGGGCCAAAGGAAATATCCTATGATAACAAACAGAAAGAAGCTTACTGAGAAACTTCTTTGTGTTTTGTGAAATCATCTCACACAGTTACAGCTTTCCCCTCAAGAAGCCTTTCGCTAAGACAGTTCTCGTGGAATTGGCAAAGTGATATTTGGAAGCCCATAGACGGCTATGGTGAAAAAGGAAATATCCTCAGATGAAATCTGGAAAGAATCTTTCTGAGAAACTGCTTAGTGTTCTGTTAATTCATCTCACAGAGTTACATCTGTATTTCGTGCATCTCTTTGCTAGCCTTATTTCTGTGGAATCTGAGAACAGATATTTCGGATCCCTTTGAAGACTATAGGGCCAAAGGAAATATCCTCCGATAACAAAGAGAAAGAAGCTTTCTGAGAAACTTCTTTGTGTTCTGTGAAATCATCTCACAGAGTTACAGCTTTCCCCTCAAGAAGCCTTTCGCTAAGACAGTTCTTGTGGAATTGGCAAAGTGATATTTGGAAGCCCATAGGGGGCTATGGTGAAAAAGGAAATATCCTCAGATGAAATCTGGAAAGAATCTTTCTGAGAAACTGCTTAGTGTTCTGTTAATTCATCTCACAGAGTTACATCTGTATTTCGTGCATCTCTTTGCTAGCCTTATTTCTGTGGAATCTGAGAACAGATATTTCGGATCCCTTTGAAGACTATAGGGCCAAAGGAAATATCCTCCGATAACAAAGAGAAAGAAGCTTTCTGAGAAACTTCTTTGTGTTCTGTGAAATCATCTCACAGAGTTACAGCTTTCCCCTCAAGAAGCCTTTCGCTAAGACAGTTCTTGTGGACTTGGCAAAGTGATATTTGGAAGCCCATAGGGGGCTATGGTGAAAAAGGAAATATCCTCAGATGAAATCTGGAAAGAATCTTTCTGAGAAACTGCTTAGTGTTCTGTTAATTCATCTCACAGAGTTACATCTGTATTTCGTGCATCTCTTTGCTAGCCTTATTTCTTTGGAATCTGAGATCAGATATTTCGGATCCCTTTGAAGACTATAGGGCCAAAGGAAATATCCTCCGATAACAATGAGAAAGAAGCTTTCCGAGAAACTTCTTTGTGTTCTGTGAAATCATCTCACAGAGTTACAGCTTTCCCCTCAAGAAGCCTTTCGCTAAGACAGTTCTTGTGGAATTGGCAAAGTGATATTTGGAAGCCCATAGAGGTCTATGGTGAAAAAGGAAATATCCTCAGATGAAATCTGGAAAGAAGCTTTCTGAGAAACTGCTCTGTGATGTGGGACTTCGACTCACAGAGTTACATCTGTATTTCTTGGATCTCTTTGCTAGCCTTATTTCTGTGGAATCTGAGAACAGATATTTCGGATCCCTTTGAAGACTATAGGGCCAAAGGAAATATCCTCCGATAACAAACAGAAAGAAGCTTTCTGAGAAACTTCTTTGTGTTCTGTGAAATCATCTCACAGAGTTACAGCTTTCCCCTCAAGAAGTCTTTCGCTAAGACAGTTCTTGTGGAATTGGCAAAGTGATATTTGGAAGCCCATAGAGGGCTATGGTGAAAAAGGAAATATCCTCAGATGAAATCTGGAAAGAAGCTTTCTGAGAAACTGCTTAGTGTTCTGTTAATTCATCTCACAGAGTTACATCTGTATTTCGTGGATCTCTTTGCTAGCCTTATTTCTGTGGAATCTGAGAACAGATATTTCGGATCCCTTTGAAGACTATAGAGCCAAAGGAAATATCCTCCGATAACAAACAGAAAGAAGCTTTCTGGGAAACTTCTTTGTGTTCTGTGAAATCATCTCACAGAGTTACAGCTTTCCCCTCAAGGAGCCTTTCGCTAAGACAGTTCTTGTGGAATTGGCAAAGTGATATTTGGAAGCCCATAGAGGGCTATAGTGAAAAAGTAAATATCCTCAGATGAAATCCGGAAAGAAGCTTTCTGAGAAACTGCTTAGTGTACTGTTAATACATCTCACCGAGTTACATCTGTATTTCGTGCATCTCTTTGCTAGCCTTATTTCTGTGGAATCTGAGAACAGATATTTCGGATCCCTTTGAAGACTATAGGGCCAAAGGAAATATCCTCCGATAACAAAGAGAAAGAAGCTTTCTGAGAAACTTCTTTGTGTTCCGTGAAATCATCTCACAGAGTTACACCTTTCCACTCAAGAAGCCTTTCGCTAAGACAGTTCTTGTGGAATTGGCAAAGTGATATTTGGAAGCCCATAGAGGGCTATGGTGAAAAAGGAAATATCCTCAGATGAAATCTGGAAAGAAGCTTTCTGAGAAACTGGATAGTGTTCTGTTAATTCATCTCAATGAGTTACATCTGTATTTCCTGGATCTCTTTGCTAGCCTTATTTCTGTGGAATATGAGAAGAGATATTTCGGATCCCCTTGAAGACTATAGGGCCAAAGGAAATATCCTCCGATAATAAAGAGAAAGAAGCGTTCTGAGAAACTTCTTTGTGATCTGTGAAATCATCTCACAGAGGTACAGCTTTCACCTCAAGAAGCCTTTCGCTAAGACAGTTCTTGTGGAATTGGCAAAGTGATATTTGGAAGCCCATAGAGGGCTATGGTGAAAAAGGAAATATCCTCAGATGAAATATGGAAAGAAGCTTTCTGAGAAACTGCTCTGTGAGGTGTGACTTCCACTCACAGATTTACATCTGTATTTCGTGGATCTCTTTGCTAGCCTTATTTCTGTGGAATCTGAGAACAGATATTTCGGATCGCTTTGAGGACTATAGGGCCAAAGGAAATATCCTATGATAACAAACAGAAAGAAGCTTACTGAGAAACTTCTTTGTGTTTTGTGAAATCATCTCACACAGTTACAGCTTTCCCCTCAAGAAGCCTTTCGCTAAGACAGTTCTCGTGGAATTGGCAAAGTGATATTTGGAAGCCCATAGACGGCTATGGTGAAAAAGGAAATATCCTCAGATGAAATCTGGAAAGAATCTTTCTGAGAAACTGCTTAGTGTTCTGTTAATTCATCTCACAGAGTTACATCTGTATTTCGTGCATCTCTTTGCTAGCCTTATTTCTGTGGAATCTGAGAACAGATATTTCGGATCCCTTTGAAGACTATAGGGCCAAAGGAAATATCCTCCGATAACAAAGAGAAAGAAGCTTTCTGAGAAACTTCTTTGTGTTCTGTGAAATCATCTCACAGAGTTACAGCTTTCCCCTCAAGAAGCCTTTCGCTAAGACAGTTCTTGTGGAATTGGCAAAGTGATATTTGGAAGCCCATAGGGGGCTATGGTGAAAAAGGAAATATCCTCAGATGAAATCTGGAAAGAATCTTTCTGAGAAACTGCTTAGTGTTCTGTTAATTCATCTCACAGAGTTACATCTGTATTTCGTGCATCTCTTTGCTAGCCTTATTTCTGTGGAATCTGAGAACAGATATTTCGGATCCCTTTGAAGACTATAGGGCCAAAGGAAATATCCTCCGATAACAAAGAGAAAGAAGCTTTCTGAGAAACTTCTTTGTGTTCTGTGAAATCATCTCACAGAGTTACAGCTTTCCCCTCAAGAAGCCTTTCGCTAAGACAGTTCTTGTGGACTTGGCAAAGTGATATTTGGAAGCCCATAGGGGGCTATGGTGAAAAAGGAAATATCCTCAGATGAAATCTGGAAAGAATCTTTCTGAGAAACTGCTTAGTGTTCTGTTAATTCATCTCACAGAGTTACATCTGTATTTCGTGCATCTCTTTGCTAGCCTTATTTCTTTGGAATCTGAGATCAGATATTTCGGATCCCTTTGAAGACTATAGGGCCAAAGGAAATATCCTCCGATAACAATGAGAAAGAAGCTTTCCGAGAAACTTCTTTGTGTTCTGTGAAATCATCTCACAGAGTTACAGCTTTCCCCTCAAGAAGCCTTTCGCTAAGACAGTTCTTGTGGAATTGGCAAAGTGATATTTGGAAGCCCATAGAGGTCTATGGTGAAAAAGGAAATATCCTCAGATGAAATCTGGAAAGAAGCTTTCTGAGAAACTGCTCTGTGATGTGGGACTTCGACTCACAGAGTTACATCTGTATTTCGTGGATCTCTTTGCTAGCCTTATTTCTGTGGAATCTGAGAACAGATATTTCGGATCCCTTTGAAGACTATAGGGCCAAAGGAAATATCCTCCGATAACAAACAGAAAGAAGCTTTCTGAGAAACTTCTTTGTGTTCTGTGAAATCATCTCACAGAGTTACAGCTTTCCCCTCAAGAAGTCTTTCGCTAAGACAGTTCTTGTGGAATTGGCAAAGTGATATTTGGAAGCCCATAGAGGGCTATGGTGAAAAAGGAAATATCCTCAGATGAAATCTGGAAAGAAGCTTTCTGAGAAACTGCTTAGTGTTCTGTTAATTCATCTCACAGAGTTACATCTGTATTTCGTGGATCTCTTTGCTAGCCTTATTTCTGTGGAATCTGAGAACAGATATTTCGGATCCCTTTGAAGACTATAGAGCCAAAGGAAATATCCTCCGATAACAAACAGAAAGAAGCTTTCTGGGAAACTTCTTTGTGTTCTGTGAAATCATCTCACAGAGTTACAGCTTTCCCCTCAAGGAGCCTTTCGCTAAGACAGTTCTTGTGGAATTGGCAAAGTGATATTTGGAAGCCCATAGAGGGCTATAGTGAAAAAGTAAATATCCTCAGATGAAATCTGGAAAGAAGCTTTCTGAGAAACTGCTTAGTGTACTGTTAATACATCTCACCGAGTTACATCTGTATTTCGTGCATCTCTTTGCTAGCCTTATTTCTGTGGAATCTGAGAACAGATATTTCGGATCCCTTTGAAGACTATAGGGCCAAAGGAAATATCCTCCGATAACAAAGAGAAAGAAGCTTTCTGAGAAACTTCTTTGTGTTCCGTGAAATCATCTCACAGAGTTACACCTTTCCACTCAAGAAGCCTTTCGCTAAGACAGTTCTTGTGGAATTGGCAAAGTGATATTTGGAAGCCCATAGAGGGCTATGGTGAAAAAGGAAATATCCTCAGATGAAATCTGGAAAGAAGCTTTCTGAGAAACTGGATAGTGTTCTGTTAATTCATCTCAATGAGTTACATCTGTATTTCCTGGATCTCTTTGCTAGCCTTATTTCTGTGGAATATGAGAAGAGATATTTCGGATCCCCTTGAAGACTATAGGGCCAAAGGAAATATCCTCCGATAATAAAGAGAAAGAAGCGTTCTGAGAAACTTCTTTGTGATCTGTGAAATCATCTCACAGAGGTACAGCTTTCACCTCAAGAAGCCTTTCGCTAAGACAGTTCTTGTGGAATTGGCAAAGTGATATTTGGAAGCCCATAGAGGGCTATGGTGAAAAAAGAAATATCCTCAGATGAAATCTGGAAAGAAGCTTTCTGAGAAACTGCTTAGTGTTCTGTTAATTCATCTCACAGAGTTACATCTGTATTTCGTGGATCTCTTTGCTAGCCTTATTTCTGTGGAATCTGAGAACAGATATTTCGGATCCCTTTGAAGAGTATAGAGCCAAAGGAAATATCCTCCGATAACAAACAGAAAGAAGCTTTCTGAGAAACTTCTTCGTGTTCTGTGAAATCATCTCACAGAGTTACAGCTTTCCCCTCAAGAAGCCTTTCGCTAAGACACTTCTTGTGGACTTGGCAAAGTGATATTTGGAAGCCCATAGAGGGCTATGGTGAAAAAGGAAATATCCTCAGATGAAATCTGGAAAGAAGCTTTCTGAGAAACTGCTTAGTGTTCTGTTAATTCATCTCAAAGAGGTACATCTGTATTTCGTGCATCTCTTTGCTAGCCTTATTTCTGTGGAATCTGAGAACAGATATTTCGGATCCCTTTGAAGACTATAGGGCCAAAGGAAATATCCTCCGATAACAATGAGAAAGAAGCTTTCTGAGAAACTTCTTTGTGTTCTGTGAAATCATCTCACAGAGTTACAGCTTTCCCCTCAAGAAGCCTTTCGCTAAGACAGTTCTTGTGGAATTGGAAAAGTGATATTTGGAAGCCCATAGAGGGCTATGGTGAAAAAGGAAATATCCTCAGATGAAATCTGGAAAGAAGCTTTCTGAGAAACTGCTCTGTGAGGTGTGACTTCCACTCACAGATTTTCATCTGTATTTCGTGGATCTCTTTGCTAGCCTTATTTCTGTGGAATCTGAGAACAGATATTTCGGATCGCTTTGAGGACTATAGGGCCAAAGGAAATATCCTATGATAACAAACAGAAAGAAGCTTTCTGAGAAACTTCTTTGTGTTCTGTGAAATCATCTCACAGAGTTACAGCTTTCCCCTCAAGAAGCCTTTCGCTAAGACAGTTCTTGTGGAATTGGCAAAGTGATATTTGGAAGCCCATAGAGGGCTATGGTGAAAAAGGAAATATCCTCAGATGAAATCTGGAAAGAAGCTTTCTGAGAAACTGCTTAGTGTTCTGTTAATTCATCTCACAGAGTTACATCTGTATTTCGGGCATCTCTTTGCTAGCCTTATTTCTTTGGAATCTGAGAAGAGATATTTCGGGTCCCTTTGAAGACTATAGGGCCAAAGGAAATATCCTCCGATAACAAAGAGAAAGAAGCTTTCTGAGAAACTTCTTTGTGTTCTGTGAAATCATCTCACAGAGTTACAGCTTTCCCCTCAAGAAGCCTTTCGCTAAGACAGTTCTTGTGGAATTGGCAAAGTGATATTTGGAAGCCCATAGGGGGCTATGGTGAAAAAGGAAATATCCTCAGATGAAATCTGGAAAGAATCTTTCTGAGAAACTGCTTAGTGTTCTGTTAATTCATCTCACAGAGTTACATCTGTATTTCGTGCATCTCTTTGCTAGCCTTATTTCTGTGGAATCTGAGAACAGATATTTCGGATCCCTTTGAAGACTATAGTGCCAAAGGAAATATCCTCCGATAACAAAGAGAAAGAAGCTTACTGAGAAACTTCTTTGTGTTTTGTGAAATCATCTCACACAGTTACAGCTTTCCCCTCAAGAAGCCTTTCGCTAAGACAGTTCTCGTGGAATTGGCAAAGTGATATTTGGAAGCCCATAGACGGCTATGGTGAAAAAGGAAATATCCTCAGATGAAATCTGGAAAGAATCTTTCTGAGAAACTGCTTAGTGTTCTGTTAATTCATCTCACAGAGTTACATCTCTATTTCGTGCATCTCTTTGCTAGCCTTATTTCTGTGGAATCTCAGAACAGATATTTCGGATCCCTTTGAAGACTATAGGACCAAAGGAAATATCCTCCGATAACAAAGAGAAAGAAGTTAATGAGAAACTTCTTTGTGTTCTGTGAAATCATCTCACAGAGTTACAGCTTTCCCCTCAAGAAGCCTTTCGCTAAGACAGTTCTTGTGGACTTGGCAAAGTGATATTTGGAAGCCCATAGAGGGCTATGGTGAAAAAGGAAATATCCTCAGATGAAATCTGGAAAGAAGCTTTCTGAGAAACTGATTAGTGCTCTGTTAATTCATCTCACAGAGTTACATCTGTATTTCGTGCATCTCTTTGCTAGCCTTATTTCTTTGGAATCTGAGATCAGATATTTCGGATCCCTTTGAAGACTATAGGGCCAAAGGAAATATCCTCCGATAACAATGAGAAAGAAGCTTTCCGAGAAACTTCTTTGTGTTCTGTGAAATCGTCTCACAGAGTTACAGCTTTCCCCTCAAGAAGCCTTTCGCTAAGACAGTTCTTGTGGAATTGGCAAAGTGATATTTGGAAGCCCATAGAGGTCTATGGTGAAAAAGGAAATATCCTCAGATGAAATCTGGAAAGAAGCTTTCTGAGAAACTGCTCTGTGATGTGGGACTTCGACTCACAGAGTTACATCTGTATTTCGTGGATCTCTTTGCTAGCCTTATTTCTGTGGAATCTGAGAACAGATATTTCGGATCCCTTTGAAGACTATAGGGCCAAAGGAAATATCCTCCGATAACAAACAGAAAGAAGCTTTCTGAGAAACTTCTTTGTGTTCTGTGAAATCATCTCACAGAGTTACAGCTTTCCCCTCAAGAAGTCTTTCGCTAAGACAGTTCTTGTGGAATTGGCAAAGTGATATTTGGAAGCCCATAGAGGGCTATGGTGAAAAAGGAAATATCCTCAGATGAAATCTGGAAAGAAGCTTTCTGAGAAACTGCTTAGTGTTCTGTTAATTCATCTCACAGAGTTACATCTGTATTTCGTGCATCTCTTTGCTAGCCTTATTTCTGTGGAATCTGAGAACAGATATTTCGGATCCCTTTGAAGACTATAGAGCCGAAGGAAATATCCTCCGATAACAAACAGAAAGAACCTTTCTGAGAAACTACTTTGTGTTCTGTGAAATCATCTCACAGAGTTACAGCTTTCCCCTCAAGAAGCCTTTCGCTAAGACAGTTCTTGTGGAATTGGGAAAGTGATATTTGGAAGCCCATAGAGGGCTATGGTGAAAAAGGAAATATCCTCAGATGAAATCTGGAAAGAAGTTTTCTGAGAAACTGCTTAGTGTACTGTTAATTCATCTCACAGAGTTACATCTGTATTTCGTGCACCTCTTTGCTAGCCTTATTTCTGTGGAATCTGAGAACAGATATTTCGGATCCCTTTGAAGACTATAGGGCCAAAGGAAATATCCTCCGATAACAAAGAGAAAGAAGCTTTCTGAGAAACTTCTTTGTGTTCTGTGAAATCATCTCACAGAGTTACAGCTTTCCCCTCAAGAAGCCTTTCGCTAAGACAGTTCTTGTGGAATTGGCAAAGTGATATTTGGAAGCCCATAGAGGGCTATGGTGACAAAGGAAGTATCCTCACATGAAATCCGGAAAGAAGCTTTCTGAGAAACTGCTTAGTGTTCTGTTAATTCATCTCACAGAGATATATCTGTATTTCGTGGATCTCTTTGCTAGCCTTACTTCTTTGGAATCTGAGAACAGATATTTCGGATTCCTTTGAAGACTAGAGGGCCAAAGGAAATATCCTCCGATAACAAAGAGAAAGAAGCTTTCTGAGAAACTTCTTTGTGTTCTGTGAAATCATCTCACAGAGTTACAGCTTTCCCCTCAAGAAGCCTTTCGCTAAGACAGTTCTTGTGGAATTGGCAAAGTGATATTTGGAAGCCCATAGAGGGCTATCGTGAAAAAGGAAATATCCTCAGATGAAATCTGGAAAGAAGCTTTCTGAGAAACTGCTTAGTGTTCTGTTAATTCATCTCCCAGAGTTACATCTGTATTTCGTGCATCTCTTTGCTAGCCTTATTTCTGTGGAATCTGAGAACAGATATTTCGGATCCCTTTGAAGACTAGAGGGCCAAAGGAAATATCCTCCGATAACAAAGAGAAAGAAGCTTTCTGAGAAACTTCTTTGTGTTCTGTGAAATCATCTCACAGAGTTACAGCTTTCCCCTCAAGAAGCCTTTCGCTAAGACAGTTCTTGTGGAATTGGCAAAGTGATATTTGGAAGCCCATAGAGGGCTGTGGTGAAAAAGGAAATATCCACAGATGAAATCCAGAAAGAAGCTTTCTGAGAAACTGCTCTGTGAGGTGTGACTTCCACTCACAGATTTACATCTGTATTTCGTGGATCTCTTTGCTAGCCTTATTTCTGTGGAATCTGAGAACAGATATTTCGGATCGCTTTGAGGACTATAGGGCCAAAGGAAATATCCTATGATAACAAACAGAAAGAAGCTTACTGAGAAACTTCTTTGTGTTTTGTGAAATCATCTCACACAGTTACAGCTTTCCCCTCAAGAAGCCTTTCGCTAAGACAGTTCTCGTGGAATTGGCAAAGTGATATTTGGAAGCCCATAGACGGCTATGGTGAAAAAGGAAATATCCTCAGATGAAATCTGGAAAGAATCTTTCTGAGAAACTGCTTAGTGTTCTGTTAATTCATCTCACAGAGTTACATCTGTATTTCGTGCATCTCTTTGCTAGCCTTATTTCTGTGGAATCTGAGAACAGATATTTCGGATCCCTTTGAAGACTATAGGACCAAAGGAAATATCATCCGATAACAAAGAGAAAGAAGTTAATGAGAAACTTCTTTGTGTTCTGTGAAATCATCTCACAGAGTTACAGCTTTCCCCTCAAGAAGCCTTTCGCTAAGACAGTTCTTGTGGACTTGGCAAAGTGATATTTGGAAGCCCATAGAGGGCTATGGTGAAAAAGGAAATATCCTCAGATGAAATCTGGAAAGAAGCTTTCTGAGAAACTGCTTAGTGCTCTGTTAATTCATCTCACAGAGTTACATCTGTATTTCGTGCATCTCTTTGCTAGCCTTATTTCTTTGGAATCTGAGATCAGATATTTCGGATCCCTTTGAAGACTATAGGGCCAAAGGAAATATCCTCCGATAACAATGAGAAAGAAGCTTTCTGAGAAACTTCTTTGTGTTCTGTGAAATCATCTCACAGAGTTACAGCTTTCCCCTCAAGAAGCCTTTCGCTAAGACAGTTCTTGTGGAATTGGCAAAGTGATATTTGGAAGCCCATAGAGGGCTATGGTGAAAAAGGAAATATCCTCAGATGAAATCTGGAAAGAAGCTTTCTGAGAAACTGCTCTGTGATGTGGGACTTCGACTCACAGATTTACATCTGTATTTCGTGGATCTCTTTGCTAGCCTTATTTCTGTGGAATCTGAGAGCAGATATTTCGGATCCCTTAGAAGACTATAGGGCCAAAGGAAATATCCTCCGATAACAAAGAGAAAGAAGCTTTCTGAGAAACTTCTTTCTGTTCTGTGAAATCATCTCACAGAGTTACAGCTTTCCCCTCAAGAAGCCTTTCGCTAAGACAGTTCTTGTGGAATTGGCCAAGTGATATTTGGAAGCCCATAGAGGGCTATGGTGAAAAAGGAAATATCCTCAGATGAAATCTGGAAAGAAGCTTTCTGAGAAACTGCTTAGTGTTCTGTTAATTCATCTCACAGAGATATATCTGTATTTCGTGGATCTCTTTGCTAGCCTTATTTCTTTGGAATCTGAGAACAGATATTTCGGATTCCTTTGAAGACTAGAGGGCCAAAGGAAATATCCTCCGATAACAAAGAGAAAGAAGCTTTCTGAGAAACTTCTTTGTGTTCTGTGAAATCATCTCACAGAGTTACAGCTTTCCCCTCAAGAAGCCTTTCGCTAAGACAGTTCTTGTGGAATTGGCAAAGTGATATTTGGAAGCCCATAGAGGGCTATGGTGAAAAAGGAAATATCCTCAGATGAAATCTGGAAAGAAGCTTTCTGAGAAACTGCTTAGTGTTCTGTTAATTCATCTCACAGAGATATATCTGTATTTCGTGGATCTCTTTGCTAGCCTTATTTCTTTGGAATCTGAGAACAGATATTTCGGATCCCTTTGAAGACTATAGGGCCAAAGGAAATATCCTCCGATAACAAAGAGAAAGAAGCTTTCTGAGAAACTTATTTGTGTTCCGTGAAATCATCTCACAGAGTTACACCTTTCCACTAAAGAAGCCTTTCGCTAAGACAGTTCTTGTGGAATTGGCAAAGTGATATTTGGAAGCCCATGGAGGGCTATGGTGAAAAAGGAAATATCCTCAGATGAAATCTGGAAAGAAGCTTTCTGAGAAACTGCTTAGTGTTCTGTTAATTCATCTAACAGAGTTACATCTGTATTTCGTGCATCTCTTTGCTAGCCTTATTTCTGTGGAATCTGAGAACAGATATTTCGGATCCCTTTGAAGACTATAGTGCCAAAGGAAATATCCTCCGATAACAAAGAGAAAGAAGCTTACTGAGAAACTTCTTTGTGTTTTGTGAAATCATCTCACACAGTTACAGCTTTCCCCTCAAGAAGCCTTTCGCTAAGACAGTTCTCGTGGAATTGGCAAAGTGATATTTGGAAGCCCATAGACGGCTATGGTGAAAAAGGAAATATCCTCAGATGAAATCTGGAAAGAATCTTTCTGAGAAACTGCTTAGTGTTCTGTTAATTCATCTCACAGAGTTACATCTCTATTTCGTGCATCTCTTTGCTAGCCTTATTTCTGTGGAATCTCAGAACAGATATTTCGGATCCCTTTGAAGACTATAGGACCAAAGGAAATATCCTCCGATAACAAAGAGAAAGAAGTTAATGAGAAACTTCTTTGTGTTCTGTGAAATCATCTCACAGAGTTACAGCTTTCCCCTCAAGAAGCCTTTCGCTAAGACAGTTCTTGTGGAATTGGCAAAGTGATATTTGGAAGCCCATAGAGGGCTGTGGTGAAAAAGGAAATATCCACAGATGAAATCCAGAAAGAAGCTTTCTGAGAAACTGCTCTGTGAGGTGTGACTTCCACTCACAGATTTACATCTGTATTTCGTGGATCTCTTTGCTAGCCTTATTTCTGTGGAATCTGAGAACAGATATTTCGGATCGCTTTGAGGACTATAGGGCCAAAGGAAATATCCTATGATAACAAACAGAAAGAAGCTTACTGAGAAACTTCTTTGTGTTTTGTGAAATCATCTCACACAGTTACAGCTTTCCCCTCAAGAAGCCTTTCGCTAAGACAGTTCTCGTGGAATTGGCAAAGTGATATTTGGAAGCCCATAGACGGCTATGGTGAAAAAGGAAATATCCTCAGATGAAATCTGGAAAGAATCTTTCTGAGAAACTGCTTAGTGTTCTGTTAATTCATCTCACAGAGTTACATCTGTATTTCGTGCATCTCTTTGCTAGCCTTATTTCTGTGGAATCTGAGAACAGATATTTCGGATCCCTTTGAAGACTATAGGACCAAAGGAAATATCATCCGATAACAAAGAGAAAGAAGTTAATGAGAAACTTCTTTGTGTTCTGTGAAATCATCTCACAGAGTTACAGCTTTCCCCTCAAGAAGCCTTTCGCTAAGACAGTTCTTGTGGACTTGGCAAAGTGATATTTGGAAGCCCATAGAGGGCTATGGTGAAAAAGGAAATATCCTCAGATGAAATCTGGAAAGAAGCTTTCTGAGAAACTGCTTAGTGCTCTGTTAATTCATCTCACAGAGTTACATCTGTATTTCGTGCATCTCTTTGCTAGCCTTATTTCTTTGGAATCTGAGATCAGATATTTCGGATCCCTTTGAAGACTATAGGGCCAAAGGAAATATCCTCCGATAACAATGAGAAAGAAGCTTTCTGAGAAACTTCTTTGTGTTCTGTGAAATCATCTCACAGAGTTACAGCTTTCCCCTCAAGAAGCCTTTCGCTAAGACAGTTCTTGTGGAATTGGCAAAGTGATATTTGGAAGCCCATAGAGGGCTATGGTGAAAAAGGAAATATCCTCAGATGAAATCTGGAAAGAAGCTTTCTGAGAAACTGCTCTGTGATGTGGGACTTCGACTCACAGATTTACATCTGTATTTCGTGGATCTCTTTGCTAGCCTTATTTCTGTGGAATCTGAGAGCAGATATTTCGGATCCCTTAGAAGACTATAGGGCCAAAGGAAATATCCTCCGATAACAAAGAGAAAGAAGCTTTCTGAGAAACTTCTTTCTGTTCTGTGAAATCATCTCACAGAGTTACAGCTTTCCCCTCAAGAAGCCTTTCGCTAAGACAGTTCTTGTGGAATTGGCCAAGTGATATTTGGAAGCCCATAGAGGGCTATGGTGAAAAAGGAAATATCCTCAGATGAAATCTGGAAAGAAGCTTTCTGAGAAACTGCTTAGTGTTCTGTTAATTCATCTCACAGAGATATATCTGTATTTCGTGGATCTCTTTGCTAGCCTTATTTCTTTGGAATCTGAGAACAGATATTTCGGATTCCTTTGAAGACTAGAGGGCCAAAGGAAATATCCTCCGATAACAAAGAGAAAGAAGCTTTCTGAGAAACTTCTTTGTGTTCTGTGAAATCATCTCACAGAGTTACAGCTTTCCCCTCAAGAAGCCTTTCGCTAAGACAGTTCTTGTGGAATTGGCAAAGTGATATTTGGAAGCCCATAGAGGGCTATGGTGAAAAAGGAAATATCCTCAGATGAAATCTGGAAAGAAGCTTTCTGAGAAACTGCTTAGTGTTCTGTTAATTCATCTCACAGAGATATATCTGTATTTCGTGGATCTCTTTGCTAGCCTTATTTCTTTGGAATCTGAGAACAGATATTTCGGATCCCTTTGAAGACTATAGGGCCAAAGGAAATATCCTCCGATAACAAAGAGAAAGAAGCTTTCTGAGAAACTTATTTGTGTTCCGTGAAATCATCTCACAGAGTTACACCTTTCCACTAAAGAAGCCTTTCGCTAAGACAGTTCTTGTGGAATTGGCAAAGTGATATTTGGAAGCCCATGGAGGGCTATGGTGAAAAAGGAAATATCCTCAGATGAAATCTGGAAAGAAGCTTTCTGAGAAACTGCTTAGTGTTCTGTTAATTCATCTAACAGAGTTACATCTGTATTTCGTGCATCTCTTTGCTAGCCTTATTTCTGTGGAATCTGAGAACAGATATTTCGGATCCCTTTGAAGACTATAGTGCCAAAGGAAATATCCTCCGATAACAAAGAGAAAGAAGCTTACTGAGAAACTTCTTTGTGTTTTGTGAAATCATCTCACACAGTTACAGCTTTCCCCTCAAGAAGCCTTTCGCTAAGACAGTTCTCGTGGAATTGGCAAAGTGATATTTGGAAGCCCATAGACGGCTATGGTGAAAAAGGAAATATCCTCAGATGAAATCTGGAAAGAATCTTTCTGAGAAACTGCTTAGTGTTCTGTTAATTCATCTCACAGAGTTACATCTCTATTTCGTGCATCTCTTTGCTAGCCTTATTTCTGTGGAATCTCAGAACAGATATTTCGGATCCCTTTGAAGACTATAGGACCAAAGGAAATATCCTCCGATAACAAAGAGAAAGAAGTTAATGAGAAACTTCTTTGTGTTCTGTGAAATCATCTCACAGAGTTACAGCTTTCCCCTCAAGAAGCCTTTCGCTAAGACAGTTCTTGTGGACTTGGCAAAGTGATATTTGGAAGCCCATAGAGGGCTATGGTGAATAAGGAAATATCCTCAGATGAAATCTGGAAAGAAGCTTTCTGAGAAACTGCTTAGTGCTCTGTTAATTCATCTCACAGAGTTACATCTGTATTTCGTGCATCTCTTTGCTAGCCTTATTTCTTTGGAATCTGAGATCAGATATTTCGGATCCCTTTGAAGACTATAGGGCCAAAGGAAATATCCTCCGATAACAATGAGAAAGAAGCTTTCCGAGAAACTTCTTTGTGTTCTGTGAAATCATCTCACAGAGTTACAGCTTTCCCCTCAAGAAGCCTTTCGCTAAGACAGTTCTTGTGGAATTGGCAAAGTGATATTTGGAAGCCCATAGAGGTCTATGGTGAAAAAGGAAATATCCTCAGATGAAATCTGGAAAGAAGCTTTCTGAGAAACTGCTCTGTGATGTGGGACTTCGACTCACAGAGTTACATCTGTATTTCGTGGATCTCTTTGCTAGCCTTATTTCTGTGGAATCTGAGAACAGATATTTCGGATCCCTTTGAAGACTATAGGGCCAAAGGAAATATCCTCCGATAACAAACAGAAAGAAGCTTTCTGAGAAACTTCTTTGTGTTCTGTGAAATCATCTCACAGAGTTACAGCTTTCCCCTCAAGAAGCCTTTCGCTAAGACAGTTCTTGTGGAATTGGCAAAGTGATATTTGGAAGCCCATAGAGGGCTATGGTGAAAAAGGAAATATCCTCTGATGAAATCTGGAAAGAAGCTTTCTGAGAAACTGCTTAGTGTTCTGTTAATTCATCTCCCAGAGTTACATCTGTATTTCGTGCATCTCTTTGCTAGCCTTATTTCTGTGGAATCTGAGAACAGATATTTCGGATCCCTTTGAAGACTATAGAGCCAAAGGAAATATCCTCCGATAACGAACAGAAAGAACCTTTCTGAGAAACTACTTTGTGTTCTGTGAAATCATCTCACAGAGTTACAGCTTTCCCCTCAAGAAGCCTTTCGCTAAGACAGTTCTTGTGGAATTGGGAAAGTGATATTTGGAAGCCCATAGAGGGCTATGGTGAAAAAGGAAATATCCTCAGATGAAATCTGGAAAGAAGCTTTCTGAGAAACTGCTTAGTGTACTGTTAATTCATCTCCCAGAGTTACATCTGTATTTCGTGCATCTCTTTGCTAGCCTTATTTCTGTGGAATCTGAGAACAGATATTTCGGATCCCTTTGAAGACTAGAGGGCCAAAGGAAATATCCTCCGATAACAAAGAGAAAGAAGCTTTCTGAGAAACTTCTTTGTGTTCTGTGAAATCATCTCACAGAGTTACAGCTTTCCCCTCAAGAAGCCTTTCGCTAAGACAGTTCTTGTGGAATTGGCAAAGTGATATTTGGAAGCCCATAGAGGGCTGTGGTGAAAAAGGAAATATCCACAGATGAAATCCAGAAAGAAGCTTTCTGAGAAACTGCTCTGTGAGGTGTGACTTCCACTCACAGATTTACATCTGTATTTCGTGGATCTCTTTGCTAGCCTTATTTCTGTGGAATCTGAGAACAGATATTTCGGATCGCTTTGAGGACTATAGGGCCAAAGGAAATATCCTATGATAACAAACAGAAAGAAGCTTACTGAGAAACTTCTTTGTGTTTTGTGAAATC
Source organism: Macaca nemestrina (assembly GCF_043159975.1). Taxonomy (NCBI): domain Eukaryota; kingdom Metazoa; phylum Chordata; class Mammalia; order Primates; family Cercopithecidae; genus Macaca; species Macaca nemestrina. The sequence continues at coordinate 98,905,482 of NC_092145.1, read as the reverse complement.
ATCTCACACAGTTACAGCTTTCCACTCAAGAAGCCTTTCGCTAAGACAGTTCTCGTGGAATTGGCAAAGTGATATTTGGAAGCCCATAGACGGCTATGGTGAAAAAGGAAATATCCTCAGATGAAATCTGGAAAGAATCTTTCTGAGAAACTGCTTAGTGTTCTGTTAATTCATCTCACAGAGTTACATCTGTATTTCGTGCATCTCTTTGCTAGCCTTATTTCTGTGGAATCTGAGAACAGATATTTCGGATCCCTTTGAAGACTATAGGGCCAAAGGAAATATCCTCCGATAACAATGAGAAAGAAGCTTTCTGAGAAACTTCTTTGTGTTCTGTGAAATCATCTCACAGAGTTACAGCTTTCCCCTCAAGAAGCCTTTCGCTAAGACAGTTCTTGTGGAATTGGCAAAGTGATATTTGGAAGCCCATAGAGGGCTATCGTGAAAAAGGAAATATCCTCAGATGAAATCTGGAAAGAAGCTTTCTGAGAAACTGCTCTGTGATGTGGGACTTCGACTCACAGATTTACATCTGTATTTCGTGGATCTCTTTGCTAGCCTTATTTCTGTGGAATCTGAGAGCAGATATTTCGGATCCCTTAGAAGACTATAGGGCCAAAGGAAATATCCTCCGATAACAAAGAGAAAGAAGCTTTCTGAGAAACTTCTTTCTGTTCTGTGAAATCATCTCACAGAGTTACAGCTTTCCCCTCAAGAAGCCTTTCGCTAAGACAGTTCTTGTGGAATTGGCCAAGTGATATTTGGAAGCCCATAGAGGGCTATGGTGAAAAAGGAAATATCCTCAGATGAAATCTGGAAAGAAGCTTTCTGAGAAACTGCTTAGTGTTCTGTTAATTCATCTCACAGAGATATATCTGTATTTCGTGGATCTCTTTGCTAGCCTTATTTCTTTGGAATCTGAGAACAGATATTTCGGATTCCTTTGAAGACTAGAGGGCCAAAGGAAATATCCTCCGATAACAAAGAGAAAGAAGCTTTCTGAGAAACTTCTTTGTGTTCTGTGAAATCATCTCACAGAGTTACAGCTTTCCCCTCAAGAAGCCTTTCGCTAAGACAGTTCTTGTGGAATTGGCAAAGTGATATTTGGAAGCCCATAGAGGGCTATGGTGAAAAAGGAAATATCCTCAGATGAAATCTGGAAAGAAGCTTTCTGAGAAACTGCTTAGTGTTCTGTTAATTCATCTCACAGAGATATATCTGTATTTCGTGGATCTCTTTGCTAGCCTTATTTCTTTGGAATCTGAGAACAGATATTTCGGATCCCTTTGAAGACTATAGGGCCAAAGGAAATATCCTCCGATAACAAAGAGAAAGAAGCTTTCTGAGAAACTTATTTGTGTTCCGTGAAATCATCTCACAGAGTTACACCTTTCCACTAAAGAAGCCTTTCGCTAAGACAGTTCTTGTGGAATTGGCAAAGTGATATTTGGAAGCCCATGGAGGGCTATGGTGAAAAAGGAAATATCCTCAGATGAAATCTGGAAAGAAGCTTTCTGAGAAACTGCTTAGTGTTCTGTTAATTCATCTCACGGAGTTACATCTGTATTTCGTGGATCTCTTTGCTAGCCTTATTTCTGTGGAATCTGAGAACAGATATTTCGGATCCCTTTGAAGACTATAGGGCCAAAGGAAATATCCTCCGATAACAAACAGAAAGAAGCTTTCTGAGAAACTTCTTTGTGTTCTGTGAAATCATCTCACAGAGTTACAGCTTTCCCCTCAAGAAACCTTTCGCTAAGACAGTTCTTGTGGAATTGGCAAAGTGATATTTGGAAGCCCATAGAGGGCTATGGTGAAAAAGGAAATATCCTCAGATGAAATCTGGAAAGAAGCTTTCTGAGAAACTGCTTAGTGTTCTGTTAATTCATCTCACAGAGTTACATCTGTATTTCGTGGATCTCTTTGCTAGCCTTATTTCTGTGGAATCTGAGAACAGATATTTCGGATCTCTTTGAAGACTATAGGACCAAAGGAAATATCCTCCGATAACAAAGAGAAAGAAGCTTTCAGAGAAACTTCTTTGTGTTCTGTGAAATCATCTCACAGAGTTACAGCTTTCCCCTCAAGAAGACTTTCGCTGAGACAGTTCTTGTGGAATTGGCCAAGTGATATTTGGAAGCCCATAGAGGGCTATGGTGAAAAAGGAAATATCCTCAGATGAAATCTAGAAAGAAGCTTTCCGTGAAACTGCTCTGTGATGTGGGACTTCGACTCACAGAGTTACATCTGTATTTAGTGGATCTCTTTGCTAGCCTTATTTCTGTGGAATCTGAGAACAGATATTTCGGATCCCTTTGAAGACTATAGGGCCAAAGGAAATATCCTCCGATAACAAAGAGAAAGATGCTTTCTGAGAAACTTCTTTGTGTTCTGTGAAATCATCTCACAGAGTTACAGCTTTCCCCTCAAGAAGCCTTTCGCTAAGACAGTTCTTGTGGAATTGGCAAAGTGATATTTGGAAGCCCATAGAGGGCTATGGTGAAAAAGGAAATATCCTCAGATGAAATCTGGAAAGAAGCTTTCTGAGAAACTGCTTAGTGTTCTGTTAATTCATCTCACAGAGTTACATCTGTATTTCGTGCATCTCTTTGCTAGCCTTATTTCTGTGGAATCTGAGAACAGATATTTCGGATCCCTTTGAAGACTATAGAGCCAAAGGAAATATCCTCCGATAACAAACAGAAAGAACCTTTCTGAGAAACTTCCTTGTGTTCTGTGAAATCATCTCACAGAGTTACAGCTTTCCCCTCAAGAAGCCTTTCGCTAAGACAGTTCTTGTGGAATTGGCAAAGTGATATTTGGAAGCCCATAGAGGGCTATGGTGAAAAAGGAAATATCCTCAGATGAAATCTGGAAAGAAGCTTTCTGAGAAACTGCTTAGTGTTCTGTTAATTCATCTCACAGAGTTACATCTGTATTTCGTGCATCTCTTTGCTAGCCTTATTTCTGTGGAATCTGAGAACAGATATTTCGGATCCCTTTGAAGACTATAGAGCCAAAGGAAATATCCTCCGATAACAAACAGAAAGAACCTTTCTGAGAAACTTCCTTGTGTTCTGTGAAATCATCTCACAGAGTTACAGCTTTCCCCTCAAGGAGCCTTTCGCTAAGACAGTTCTTGTGGAATTGGCAAAGTGATATTTGGAAGCCCATAGAGGGCTATGGTGAAAAAGGAAATATCCTCAGATGAAATCTGGAAAGAAGCTTTCTGAGAAACTGCTTAGTGTACTGTTAATTCATCTCCCAGAGTTACATCTGTATTTCGTGCACCTCTTTGCTAGCCTTATTTCTGTGGAATCTGAGAACAGATATTTCGGATCCCTTTGAAGACTATAGGGCCAAAGGAAATATCCTCCGATAACAAAGAGAAAGAAGCTTTCTGAGAAACTTCTTTGTGTTCCGTGAAATCATCTCACAGAGTTACACCTTTCCACTAAAGAAGCCTTTCGCTAAGACAGTTCTTGTGGAATTGGCAAAGTGATATTTGGAAGCCCATAGAGGGCTATGGTGAAAAAGGAAATATCCTCAGATGAAATCTGGAAAGAAGCTTTCTGAGAAACTGCTTAGTGTTCTGTTAATTCATCTCACGGAGTTACATCTGTATTTCGTGGATCTCTTTGCTAGCCTTATTTCTGCGGAATCTGAGAGCAGATATTTCGGATCCCTTTGAAGACTATAGGGCCAAAGGAAATATCCTCCGATAACAATGAGAAAGAAGCTTTCTGAGAAACTTCTTTGTGTTCTGTGAAATCATCTCACAGAGTTACAGCTTTCCCCTCAAGAAGCCTTTCGCTAAGACAGTTCTTGTGGAATTGGCAAAGTGATATTTGGAAGCCCATAGAGGGCTATGGTGAAAAAGGAAATATCCTCAGATGAAATCTGGAAAGAAGCTTTCTGAGAAACTGCTCTGTGAGGTGTGACTTCCACTCACAGATTTACATCTGTATTTCGTGGATCTCTTTGCTAGCCTTATTTCTGTGGAATCTGAGAACAGATATTTCGGATCGCTTTGAGGACTATAGGGCCAAAGGAAATATCCTATGATAACAAACAGAAAGAAGCTTTCTGAGAAACTTCTTTGTGTTCTGTGAAATCATCTCACAGAGTTACAGCTTTCCCCTCAAGAAGCCTTTCGCTAAGACAGTTCTTGTGGAATTGGCAAAGTGATATTTGGAAGCCCATAGAGGGCTAAGGTGAAAAAGGAAATATCCTCAGATGAAATCTGGAAAGAAGCTTTCTGAGAAACTGCTTAGTGTTCTGTTAATTCATCTCACAGAGTTACATCTGTATTTCGTGCATCTCTTTGCTAGCCTTATTTCTTTGGAATCTGAGAACAGATATTTCGGGTCCCTTTGAAGACTATAGGGCCAAAGGAAATATCCTCCGATAACAAAGAGAAAGAAGCTTTCTGAGAAACTTCTTTGTGTTCTGTGAAATCATCTCACAGAGTTACAGCTTTCCCCTCAAGAAGCCTTTCGCTAAGACAGTTCTTGTGGAATTGGCAAAGTGATATTTGGAAGCCCATAGGGGGCTATGGTGAAAAAGGAAATATCCTCAGATGAAATCTGGAAAGAATCTTTCTGAGAAACTGCTTAGTGTTCTGTTAATTCATCTAACAGAGTTACATCTGTATTTCGTGCATCTCTTTGCTAGCCTTATTTCTGTGGAATCTGAGAACAGATATTTCGGATCCCTTTGAAGACTATAGTGCCAAAGGAAATATCCTCCGATAACAAAGAGAAAGAAGCTTACTGAGAAACTTCTTTGTGTTTAGTGAAATCATCTCACACAGTTACAGCTTTCCCCTCAAGAAGCCTTTCGCTAAGACAGTTCTCGTGGAATTGGCAAAGTGATATTTGGAAGCCCATAGACGGCTATGGTGAAAAAGGAAATATCCTCAGATGAAATCTGGAAAGAATCTTTCTGAGAAACTGCTTAGTGTTCTGTTAATTCATCTCACAGAGTTACATCTCTATTTCGTGCATCTCTTTGCTAGCCTTATTTCTGTGGAATCTCAGAACAGATATTTCGGATCCCTTTGAAGACTATAGGACCAAAGGAAATATCCTCCGATAACAAAGAGAAAGAAGTTAATGAGAAACTTCTTTGTGTTCTGTGAAATCATCTCACAGAGTTACAGCTTTCCCCTCAAGAAGCCTTTCGCTAAGACAGTTCTTGTGGACTTGGCAAAGTGATATTTGGAAGCCCATAGAGGGCTATGGTGAAAAAGGAAATATCCTCAGATGAAATCTGGAAAGAAGCTTTCTGAGAAACTGCTTAGTGCTCTGTTAATTCATCTCACAGAGTTACATCTGTATTTCGTGCATCTCTTTGCTAACCTTATTTCTTTGGAATCTGAGATCAGATATTTCGGATCCCTTTGAAGACTATAGGGCCAAAGGAAATATCCTCCGATAACAATGAGAAAGAAGCTTTCCGAGAAACTTCTTTGTGTTCTGTGAAATCATCTCACAGAGTTACAGCTTTCCCCTCAAGAAGCCTTTCGCTAAGACAGTTCTTGTGGAATTGGCAAAGTGATATTTGGAAGCCCATAGAGGTCTATGGTGAAAAAGGAAATATCCTCAGATGAAATCTGGAAAGAAGCTTTCTGAGAAACTGCTCTGTGATGTGGGACTTCGACTCACAGAGTTACATCTGTATTTCGTGGATCTCTTTGCTAGCCTTATTTCTGTGGAATCTGAGAACAGATATTTCGGATCCCTTTGAAGACTATAGGGCCAAAGGAAATATCCTCCGATAACAAACAGAAAGAAGCTTTCTGAGAAACTTCTTTGTGTTCTGTGAAATCATCTCACAGAGTTACAGCTTTCCCCTCAAGAAGCCTTTCGCTAAGACAGTTCTTGTGGAATTGGCAAAGTGATATTTGGAAGCCCATAGAGGGCTATGGTGAAAAAGGAAATATCCTCTGATGAAATCTGGAAAGAAGCTTTCTGAGAAACTGCTTAGTGTTCTGTTAATTCATCTCCCAGAGTTACATCTGTATTTCGTGCATCTCTTTGCTAGCCTTATTTCTGTGGAATCTGAGAACAGATATTTCGGATCCCTTTGAAGACTATAGAGCCAAAGGAAATATCCTCCGATAACGAACAGAAAGAACCTTTCTGAGAAACTACTTTGTGTTCTGTGAAATCATCTCACAGAGTTACAGCTTTCCCCTCAAGAAGCCTTTCGCTAAGACAGTTCTTGTGGAATTGGGAAAGTGATATTTGGAAGCCCATAGAGGGCTATGGTGAAAAAGGAAATATCCTCAGATGAAATCTGGAAAGAAGCTTTCTGAGAAACTGCTTAGTGTACTGTTAATTCATCTCACAGAGTTACATCTGTATTTCGTGCACCTCTTTGCTAGCCTTATTTCTGTGGAATCTGAGAACAGATATTTCGGATCCCTTTGAAGACTATAGGGCCAAAGGAAATATCCTCCGATAACAAAGAGAAAGAAGCTTTCTGAGAAACTTCTTTGTGTTCCGTGAAATCATCTCACAGTGTTACACCTTTCCACTAAAGAAGCCTTTCGCTAAGACAGTTCTTGTGGAATTGGCAAAGTGATATTTGGAAGCCCATAGAGGGCTATGGTGAAAAAGGAAATATCCTCAGATGAAATCTGGAAAGAAGCTTTCTGAGAAACTGCTTAGTGTTCTGTTAATTCATCTCACGGAATTACATCTGTATTTCGTGGATCTCTTTGCTAGCCTTATTTCTGTGGAATCTGAGAGCAGATATTTCGGATCCCTTAGAAGACTATACGGCCAAAGGAAATATCCTCCGATAACAAAGAGATAGAAGCTTTCTGAGAAACTTCTTTCTGTTCTGTGAAATCATCTCACAGAGTTACAGCTTTCCCCTCAAGAAGCCTTTCGCTAAGACAGTTCTTGTGGAATTGGCCAAGTGATATTTGGAAGCCCATAGAGGGCTACGGTGAAAAAGGAAATATCCTCAGATGAAATCTGGAAAGAAGCTTTCTGAGAAACTGCTCTGTGAGGTGTGACTTCCACTCACAGATTTACATCTGTATTTCGTGGATCTCTTTGCTAGCCTTATTTCTGTGGAATCTGAGAACAGATATTTCGGATCCCTTTGAGGACTATAGGGCCAAAGGAAATATCCTCCGATAACAAACAGAAAGAAGCTTTCTGAGAAACTTCTTTGTGTTCTGTTAAATCATCTCACAGAGTTACAGCATCCCCTCAAGAAGCCTTTCGCTAAGACAGTTCTTGTGGAATTGGCAAAGTGATATTTGGAAGCCCATAGAGGGCTATGGTAAAAAAGGAAATATCCTCAGATGAAATCTGGAAAGAAGCTTTCTGAGAAACTGCTTAGTGTTCTGTTAATTCATCTCACAGAGTTACATCTGTATTTCCTGGATCTCTTTGCCAGCCTTATTTCATTGGAATCTGAGATCAGATATTTCGGATCCCTTTGAAGACTATAGGGCCAAAGGAAATATCCTCCGATAACAAAGAGAAAGAAGCTTTCTGAGAAACTTCTTTGTGTTCTGTGAAATCATCTCACAGAGTTACAGCTTTCCCCTCAAGAAGCCTTTCGCTAAGACAGTTCTGGTGGAATTGGCAAAGGGATATTTGGAAGCCCATAAAGGGCTATGGTGAAAAAGGAAATATCCTCAGATGAAATCTGGAAAGAAGCTTTCTGAGAAACTGCTCTGTGATGTGGGACTTCGACTCACAGAGTTACATCTGTATTTCGTGGATCTCTTTGCTAGCCTTATTTCTGTGGAATCTGAGAACAGATATTTCGGATCCCTTTGAAGACTATAGGGCCAAAGGAAATATCCTCCGATAACAAACAGAAAGAAGCTTTCTGAGAAACTTCTTTGTGTTCTGTGAAATCATCTCACAGAGTTACAGCTTTCCCCTCAAGAGGCCTTTCGCTAAGACAGTTCTTGTGGAATTGGCAAAGTGATATTTGGAAGCCCATAGAGGGCTATGGTGAAAAAGGAAATATCCTCAGATGAAATCTGGAAAGAAGCTTTCTGAGAAACTGCTCTGTGATGTGTGACTTCGACTCACAGAGTTACATCTGTATTTCGTGGATCTCTTTGCTAGCCTTATTGCTGTGGAATCTGAGAACAGATATTTCGGATCCCTTTGAAGACTATAGGACCAAAGGAAATATACTCCGATAACAAAGAGAAAGAAGTTAATGAGAAACTTCTTTGTGTTCTGTGAAATCATCTCACAGAGTTACAGCTTTCCCCTCAAGAAGCCTTTCGCTAAGACAGTTCTTGTGGACTTGGCAAAGTGATATTTGGAAGCCCATAGAGGGCTATGGTGAAAAAGGAAATATCCTCAGATGAAATCTGGAAAGAAGCTTTCTGAGAAACTGCTTAGTGCTCTGTTAATTCATCTCACAGAGTTACATCTGTATTTCGTGCATCTCTTTGCTAGCCTTATTTCTTTGGAATCTGAGATCAGATATTTCGGATCCCTTTGAAGACTATAGGGCCAAAGGAAATATCCTCCGATAACAATGAGAAAGAAGCTTTCTGAGAAACTTCTTTGTGTTCTGTGAAATCATCTCACAGAGTTACAGCTTTCCCCTCAAGAAGCCTTTCGCTAAGACAGTTCTTGTGGAATTGGCAAAGTGATATTTGGAAGCCCATAGAGGGCTATGGTGAAAAAGGAAATATCCTCAGATGAAATCTGGAAAGAAGCTTTCTGAGAAACTGCTCTGTGATGTGGGACTTCGACTCACAGATTTACATCTGTATTTCCTGGATCTCTTTGCTAGCCTTATTTCTGTGGAATCTGAGAACAGATATTTTGGATCCCTTTGAAGACTATAGGGCCAAAGGAAATATCCTCCGATAACAAACAGAAAGAACCTTTCTGAGAAACTTCTTTGTGTTCTGTGAAATCATCTCACAGAGTTACAGCTTTCCCCTCAAGAAGCCTTTCGCTAAGACAGTTCTTGTGGAATTGGGAAAGTGATATTTGGAAGCCCATAGAGGGCTATGGTGAAAAAGGAAATATCCTCAGATGAAATCTGGAAAGAAGCTTTCTGAGAAACTGCTTAGTGTACTGTTAATTCATCTCACAGAGTTACATCTGTATTTCGTGCACCTCTTTGCTAGCCTTATTACTGTGTAATCTGAGAACAGATATTTCGGATCCCTTTGAAGACTATAGGGCCAAAGGAAATATCCTCCGATAACAAAGAGAAAGAAGCTTTCTGAGAAACTTCTTTGTGTTCCGTGAAATCATCTCACAGAGTTACACCTTTCCACTAAAGAAGCCTTTCGCTAAGACAGTTCTTGTGGAATTGGCAAAGTGATATTTGGAAGCCCATAGAGGGCTATGGTGAAAAAGGAAATATCCTCAGATGAAATCTGGAAAGAAGCTTTCTGAGAAACTGCTTAGTGTTCTGTTAATTCATCTCACGGAGTTACATCTGTATTTCGTGGATCTCTTTGCTAGCCTTATTTCTGTGGAATCTGAGAGCAGATATTTCGGATCCCTTAGAAGACTATAGGGCCAAAGGAAATATCCTCCGATAACAAACAGAAAGAAGCTTTCTGAGAAACTTCTTTCTGTTCTGTGAAATCATCTCACAGAGTTACAGCTTTCCCCTCAAGAAGCCTTTCGCTAAGACAGTTCTTGTGGAATTGGCCAAGTGATATTTGGAAGCCCATAGAGGGCCATGGTGAAAAAGGAAATATCCTCAGATGAAATCTGGAAAGAAGCTTTCTGAGAAACTGCTTAGTGTTCTGTTAATTCATCTCACAGAGATATATCTGTATTTCGTGGATCTCTTTGCTAGCCTTATTTCTTTGGAATCTGAGAACAGATATTTCGGATCCCTTTGAAGACTAGAGGGCCAAAGGAAATATCCTCCGATAACAAAGAGAAAGAAGCTTTCTGAGAAACTTCTTTGTGTTCTGTGAAATCATCTCACAGAGTTACAGCTTTCCCCTCAAGAAGCCTTTCGCTAAGACAGTTCTTGTGGAATTGGCAAAGTGATATTTGGAAGCCCATAGAGGGCTATCGTGAAAAAGGAAATATCCTCAGATGAAATCTGGAAAGAAGCTTTCTGAGAAACTGCTTAGTGTTCTGTTAATTCATCTCCCAAAGTTACATCTGTATTTCGTGCATCTCTTTGCTAGCCTTATTTCTGTGGAATCTGAGAACAGATATTTCGGATCCCTTTGAAGACTATAGAGCCAAAGGAAATATCCTCCGATAACAAACAGAAAGAAGCTTTCTGAGAAACTTCTTTGTGTTCTGTGAAATCATCTCACAGAGTTACAGCTTTCCCCTCAAGAAGCCTTTCGCTAAGACAGTTCTTGTGGAATTGGGAAAGTGATATTTGGAAGTCCATAGAGGGGTAAGGTGAAAAAGGAAATATCCTCAGATGAAATCTGGAAAGAAGCTTTCTGAGAAACTGCTTAGTGTACTGTTAATTCATCTCACAGAGTTACATCTGTATTTCGTGCATCTCTTTGCTAGCCTTATTTCTGTGGAATCTGAGAACAGATATTTCGGATCCCTTTGAAGACTAGAGGGCCAAAGGAAATATCCTCCGATAACAAAGAGAAAGAAGCTTTCTGAGAAACTTCTTTGTGTTCTGTGAAATCATCTCACAGAGTTACAGCTTTCCCCTCAAGAAGCCTTTCGCTAAGACAGTTCTTGTGGAATTGGCAAAGTGATATTTGGAAGCCCATAGAGGGCTGTGGTGAAAAAGGAAATATCCTCAGATGAAATCCAGAAAGAAGCTTTCTGAGAAACTGCTCTGTGAGGTGTGACTTCCACTCACAGATTTACATCTGTATTTCGTGGATCTCTTTTCTAGCCTTATTTCTGTGGAATCTGAGAACAGATATTTCGGATCGCTTTGAGGACTATAGGGCCAAAGGAAATATCCTATGATAACAAACAGAAAGAAGCTTTCTGAGAAACTTCTTTGTGTTCTGTGAAATCATCTCACAGAGTTACAGCTTTCACCTCAAGAAGCCTTTCGCTAAGACAGTTCTTGTGGAATTGGCAAAGTGATATTTGGAAGCCCATAGAGGGCTATGGTGAAAAAGGAAATATCCTCAGATGAAATCTGGAAAGAAGCTTTCTGAGAAACTGCTTAGTGTTCTGTTAATTCATCTCACAGAGTTACATCTGTATTTCGTGCATCTCTTTGCTAGCCTTATTTCTGTGGAATCTGAGAACAGATATTTCGGATCCCTTTGAAGACTATAGGGCCAAAGGAAATATCCTCCGATAACAAACAGAAAGAAGCTTTCTGAGAAACTTCTTTGTGTTCTGTGAAATCATCTCACAGAGTTACAGCTTTCCCCTCAAGAAGCCTTTCACTAAGACAGTTCTTGTGGAATTGGCAAAGTGATATTTGGAAGCCCATAGAGGGCTATGGTGAAAAAGAGAATATCCTCAGATGAAATCTGGAAAGAAGCCCTCTGAGAAACTGCTTAGTGTTCTGTTAATTCATCTCACAGAGTTACATCTGTATTTCGTGCATCTCTTCGCTAACCTTATTTCTGTGGAATCTGAGAACAGATATTTCGGATCCCTTTGAAGACTATAGGGCCAAAGGAAACATCCTCCTTTAACAATGAGAAAGAGGCTTTCTGAGAAACTTCTTTGTGACCTGAGAAATCATCTCACAGAGTTACAGCTTTCCCCTCAAGAAGCCTTTCGCTAAGACAGTTCTTGTGGAATTGGCAAAGTGATATTTGGAAGCCCTTAGTGGGCTATGGTGAAAAAGGAAATATCCTCAGATGAAATCTGGAAAGAAGCTTTCTGAGAAACTGCTTAGTGTTCTGTTAATTCATCTCACAGAGTTACATCTGTATTTCGTGGATCTCTTTGCTAGCCTTATTTCTGTGGAATCTGAGAACAGATATTTCGGATCTCTTTGAAGACTATAGGACCAAAGGAAATATCCTCCGATAACAAAGAGAAAGAAGCTTTCAGAGAAACTTCTTTGTGTTCTGTGAAATCATCTCACAGAGTTACAGCTTTCCCCTCAAGAAGACTTTCGCTGCGACAGTTCTTGTGGAATTGGCCAAGTGATATTTGGAAGCCCATAGAGGGCTATGGTGAAAAAGGAAATATCCTCAGATGAAATCTAGAAAGAAGCTTTCCGAGAAACTGCTCTGTGATGTGGGACTTCGACTCACAGAGTTACATCTGTATTTAGTGGATCTCTTTGCTAGCCTTATTTCTGTGGAATCTGAGAACAGATATTTCGGATCCCTTTGAAGACTATAGGGCCAAAGGAAATATCCTCCGATAACAAAGAGAAAGATGCTTTCTGAGAAACTTCTTTGTGTTCTGTGAAATCATCTCACAGAGTTACAGCTTTCCCCTCAAGAAGCCTTTCGCTAAGACAGTTCTTGTGGAATTGGCAAAGTGATATTTGGAAGCCCATAGAGGGCTATGGTGAAAAAGGAAATATCCTCAGATGAAATCTGGAAAGAAGCTTTCTGAGAAACTGCTTAGTGTTCTGTTAATTCATCTCACAGAGTTACATCTGTATTTCGTGCATCTCTTTGCTAGCCTTATTTCTGTGGAATCTGAGAACAGATATTTCGGATCCCTTTGAAGACTATAGAGCCAAAGGAAATATCCTCCGATAACAAACAGAAAGAACCTTTCTGAGAAACTTCCTTGTGTTCTGTGAAATCATCTCACAGAGTTACAGCTTTCCCCTCAAGGAGCCTTTCGCTAAGACAGTTCTTGTGGAATTGGCAAAGTGATATTTGGAAGCCCATAGAGGGCTATGGTGAAAAAGGAAATATCCTCAGATGAAATCTGGAAAGAAGCTTTCTGAGAAACTGCTTAGTGTACTGTTAATTCATCTCACAGAGTTACATCTCTATTTCGTGCACCTCTTTGCTAGCCTTATTTCTGTGGAATCTGAGAACAGATATTTCGGATCCCTTTGAAGACTATAGGGCCAAAGGAAATATCCTCCGATAACAAAGAGAAAGAAGCTTTCTGAGAAACTTCTTTGTGTTCCGTGAAATCAACTCACAGAGTTACACCTTTCCACTAAAGAAGCCTTTCGCTAAGACAGTTCTTGTGGAATTGGCAAAGTGATATTTGGAAGCCCATAGAGGGCTATGGTGAAAAAGGAAATATCCTCAGATGAAATCTGGAAAGAAGCTTTCTGAGAAACTGCTTAGTGTTCTGTTAATTCATCTCACGGAGTTACATCTGTATTTCGTGGATCTCTTTGCTAGCCTTATTTCTGCGGAATCTGAGAGCAGATATTTCGGATCCCTTTGAAGCCTATAGGGCCAAAGGAAATATCCTCCGATAACAATGAGAAAGAAGCTTTCTGAGAAACTTCTTTGTGTTCTGTGAAATCATCTCACAGAGTTACAGCTTTCCCCTCAAGAAGCCTTTCGCTAAGACAGTTCTTGTGGAATTGGCAAAGTGATATTTGGAAGCCCATAGAGGGCTATGGTGAAAAAGGAAATATCCTCAGATGAAATCTGGAAAGAAGCTTTCTGAGAAACTGCTCTGTGAGGTGTGACTTCCACTCACAGATTTACATCTGTATTTCGTGGATCTCTTTGCTAGCCTTATTTCTGTGGAATCTGAGAACAGATATTTCGGATCGCTTTGAGGACTATAGGGCCAAAGGAAATATCCTATGATAACAAACAGAAAGAAGCTTTCTGACAAACTTCTTTGTGTTCTGTGAAATCATCTCACAGAGTTACAGCTTTCCCCTCAAGAAGCCTTTCGCTAAGACAGTTCTTGTGGAATTGGCAAAGTGATATTTGGAAGCCCATAGAGGGCTAAGGTGAAAAAGGAAATATCCTCAGATGAAATCTGGAAAGAAGCTTTCTGAGAAACTGCTTAGTGTTCTGTTAATTCATCTCACAGAGTTACATCTGTATTTCGTGCATCTCTTTGCTAGCCTTATTTCTTTGGAATCTGAGAACAGATATTTCGGGTCCCTTTGAAGACTATAGGGCCAAAGGAAATATCCTCCGATAACAAAGAGAAAGAAGCTTTCTGAGAAACTTCTTTGTGTTCTGTGAAATCATCTCACAGAGTTACAGCTTTCCCCTCAAGAAGCCTTTCGCTAAGACAGTTCTTGTGGAATTGGCAAAGTGATATTTGGAAGCCCATAGGGGGCTATGGTGAAAAAGGAAATATCCTCAGATGAAATCTGGAAAGAAGCTTTCTGAGAAACTGCTTAGTGTTCTGTTAATTCATCTAACAGAGTTACATCTGTATTTCGTGCATCTCTTTGCTAGCCTTATTTCTGTGGAATCTGAGAACAGATATTTCGGATCCCTTTGAAGACTATAGTGCCAAAGGAAATATCCTCCGATAACAAAGAGAAAGAAGCTTACTGAGAAACTTCTTTGTGTTTTGTGAAATCATCTCACACAGTTACAGCTTTCCCCTCAAGAAGCCTTTCGCTAAGACAGTTCTCGTGGAATTGGCAAAGTGATATTTGGAAGCCCATAGACGGCTATGGTGAAAAAGGAAATATCCTCAGATGAAATCTGGAAAGAATCTTTCTGAGAAACTGCTTAGTGTTCTGTTAATTCATCTCACAGAGTTACATCTCTATTTCGTGCATCTCTTTGCTAGCCTTATTTCTGTGGAATCTGAGAACAGATATTTCGGATCCCTTTGAAGACTATAGGACCAAAGGAAATATCCTCCGATAACAAAGAGAAAGAAGTTAATGAGAAACTTCTTTGTGTTCTGTGAAATCATCTCACAGAGTTACAGCTTTCCCCTCAAGAAGCCTTTCGCTAAGACAGTTCTTGTGGACTTGGCAAAGTGATATTTGGAAGCCCATAGAGGGCTATGGTGAAAAAGGAAATATCCTCAGATGAAATCTGGAAAGAAGCTTTCTGAGAAACTGCTTAGTGCTCTGTTAATTCATCTCACAGAGTTACATCTGTATTTCGTGCATCTCTTTGCTAGCCTTATTTCTTTGGAATCTGAGATCAGATATTTCGGATCCCTTTGAAGACTATAGGGCCAAAGGAAATATCCTCCGATAACAAAGAGAAAGAAGCTTTCCGAGAAACTTCTTTGTGTTCTGTGAAATCATCTCACAGAGTTACAGCTTTCCCCTCAAGAAGCCTTTCGCTAAGACAGTTCTTGTGGAATTGGCAAAGTGATATTTGGAAGCCCATAGAGGTCTATGGTGAAAAAGGAAATATCCTCAGATGAAATCTGGAAAGAAGCTTTCTGAGAAACTGCTCTGTGATGTGGGACTTCGACTCACAGAGTTACATCTGTATTTCGTGGATCTCTTTGCTAGCCTTATTTCTGTGGAATCTGAGAACAGATATTTCGGATCCCTTTGAAGACTATAGGGCCAAAGGAAATATCCTCCGATAACAAACAGAAAGAAGCTTTCTGAGAAACTTCTTTGTGTTCTGTGAAATCATCTCACAGAGTTACAGCTTTCCCCTCAAGAAGCCTTTCGCTAAGACAGTTCTTGTGGAATTGGCAAAGTGATATTTGGAAGCCCATAGAGGGCTATGGTGAAAAAGGAAATATCCTCTGATGAAATCTGGAAAGAAGCTTTCTGAGAAACTGCTTAGTGTTCTGTTAATTCATCTCCCAGAGTTACATCTGTATTTCGTGCATCTCTTTGCTAGCCTTATTTCTGTGGAATCTGAGAACAGATATTTCGGATCCCTTTGAAGACTATAGAGCCAAAGGAAATATCCTCCGATAACGAACAGAAAGAACCTTTCTGAAAAACTACTTTGTGTTCTGTGAAATCATCTCACAGAGTTACAGCTTTCCCCTCAAGAAGCCTTTCGCTAAGACAGTTCTTGTGGAATTGGGAAAGTGATATTTGGAAGCCCATAGAGGGCTATGGTGAAAAAGGAAATATCCTCAGATGAAATCTGGAAAGAAGATTTCTGAGAAACTGCTTAGTGTACTGTTAATTCATCTCACAGAGTTACATCTGTATTTCGTGCACCTCTTTGCTAGCCTTATTTCTGTGGAATCTGAGAACAGATATTTCGGATCCCTTTGAAGACTATAGGGCCAAAGGAAATATCCTCCGATAACAAAGAGAAAGAAGCTTTCTGAGAAACTTCTTTGTGTTCCGTGAAATCATCTCACAGTGTTACACCTTTCCACTAAAGAAGCCTTTCGCTAAGACAGTTCTTGTGGAATTGGCAAAGTGATATTTGGAAGCCCATAGAGGGCTATGGTGAAAAAGGAAATATCCTCAGATGAAATCTGGAAAGAAGCTTTCTGAGAAACTGCTTAGTGTTCTGTTAATTCATCTCACGGAATTACATCTGTATTTCGTGGATCTCTTTGCTAGCCTTATTTCTGTGGAATCTGAGAGCAGATATTTCGGATCCCTTAGAAGACTATACGGCCAAAGGAAATATCCTCCGATAACAAAGAGATAGAAGCTTTCTGAGAAACTTCTTTCTGTTCTGTGAAATCATCTCACAGAGATACAGCTTTCCCCTCAAGAAGCCTTTCGCTAAGACAGTTCTTGTGGAATTGGCCAAGTGATATTTGGAAGCCCATAGAGGGCTACGGTGAAAAAGGAAATATCCTCAGATGAAATCTGGAAAGAAGCTTTCTGAGAAACTGCTCTGTGAGGTGTGACTTCCACTCACAGATTTACATCTGTATTTCGTGGATCTCTTTGCTAGCCTTATTTCTGTGGAATCTGAGAACAGATATTTCGGATCCCTTTGAGGACTATAGGGCCAAAGGAAATATCCTCCGATAACAAACAGAAAGAAGCTTTCTGAGAAACTTCTTTGTGTTCTGTTAAATCATCTCACAGAGTTACAGCATCCCCTCAAGAAGCCTTTCGCTAAGACAGTTCTTGTGGAATTGGCAAAGTGATATTTGGAAGCCCATAGAGGGCTATGGTAAAAAAGGAAATATCCTCAGATGAAATCTGGAAAGAAGCTTTCTGAGAAACTGCTTAGTGTTCTGTTAATTCATCTCACAGAGTTACATCTGTATTTCCTGGATCTCTTTGCCAGCCTTATTTCATTGGAATCTGAGATCAGATATTTCCGATCCCTTTGAAGACTATAGGGCCAAAGGAAATATCCTCCGATAACAAAGAGAAAGAAGCTTTCTGAGAAACTTCTTTGTGTTCTGTGAAATCATCTCACAGAGTTACAGCTTTCCCCTCAAGAAGCCTTTCGCTAAGACAGTTCTGGTGGAATTGGCAAAGGGATATTTGGAAGCCCATAAAGGGCTACGGTGAAAAAGGAAATATCCTCAGATGAAATCTGGAAAGAAGCTTTCTGAGAAACTGCTCTGTGATGTGGGACTTCGACTCACAGAGTTACATCTGTATTTCGTGGATCTCTTTGCTAGCCTTATTTCTGTGGAATCTGAGAACAGATATTTCGGATCCCTTTGAAGACTATAGGGCCAAAGGAAATATCCTCCGATAACAAACAGAAAGAAGCTTTCTGAGAAACTTCTTTGTGTTCTGTGAAATCATCTCACAGAGTTACAGCTTTCCCCTCAAGAGGCCTTTCGCTAAGACAGTTCTTGTGGAATTGGCAAAGTGATATTTGGAAGCCCATAGAGGGCTATGGTGAAAAAGGAAATATCCTCAGATGAAATCTGGAAAGAAGCTTTCTGAGAAACTGCTCTGTGATGTGTGACTTCGACTCACAGAGTTACATCTGTATTTCGTGGATCTCTTTGCTAGCCTTATTGCCGTGGAATCTGAGAACAGATATTTCGGATCCCTTTGAAGACTATAGGACCAAAGGAAATATACTCCGATAACAAAGAGAAAGAAGTTAATGAGAAACTTCTTTGTGTTCTGTGAAATCATCTCACAGAGTTACAGCTTTCCCCTCAAGAAGCCTTTCGCTAAGACAGTTCTTGTGGACTTGGCAAAGTGATATTTGGAAGCCCATAGAGGGCTATGGTGAAAAAGGAAATATCCTCAGATGAAATCTGGAAAGAAGCTTTCTGAGAAACTGCTTAGTGCTCTGTTAATTCATCTCACAGAGTTACATCTGTATTTCGTGCATCTCTTTGCTAGCCTTATTTCTTTGGAATCTGAGATCAGATATTTCGGATCCCTTTGAAGACTATAGGGCCAAAGGAAATATCCTCCGATAACAATGAGAAAGAAGCTTTCTGAGAAACTTCTTTGTGTTCTGTGAAATCATCTCACAGAGTTACAGCTTTCCCCTCAAGAAGCCTTTCGCTAAGACAGTTCTTGTGGAATTGGCAAAGTGATATTTGGAAGCCCATAGAGGGCTATGGTGAAAAAGGAAATATCCTCAGATGAAATCTGGAAAGAAGCTTTCTGAGAAACTGCTCTGTGATGTGGGACTTCGACTCACAGATTTACATCTGTATTTCGTGGATCTCTTTGCTAGCCTTATTTCTGTGGAATCTGAGAACAGATATTTTGGATCCCTTTGAAGACTATAGGGCCAAAGGAAATATCCTCCGATAACAAACAGAAAGAACCTTTCTGAGAAACTTCTTTGTGTTCTGTGAAATCATCTCACAGAGTTACAGCTTTCCCCTCAAGAAGCCTTTCGCTAAGACAGTTCTTGTGGAATTGGGAAAGTGATATTTGGAAGCCCATAGAGGGCTATGGTGAAAAAGGAAATATCCTCAGATGAAATCTGGAAAGAAGCTTTCTGAGAAACTGCTTAGTGTACTGTTAATTCATCTCACAGAGTTACATCTGTATTTCGTGCACCTCTTTGCTAGCCTTATTACTGTGGAATCTGAGAACAGATATTTCGGATCCCTTTGAAGACTATAGGGCCAAAGGAAATATCCTCCGATAACAAAGAGAAAGAAGCTTTCTGAGAAACTTCTTTGTGTTCCGTGAAATCATCTCACAGAGTTACACCTTTCCACTAAAGAAGCCTTTCGCTAAGACAGTTCTTGTGGAATTGGCAAAGTGATATTTGGAAGCCCATAGAGGGCTATGGTGAAAAAGGAAATATCCTCAGATGAAATCTGGAAAGAAGCTTTCTGAGAAACTGCTTAGTGTTCTGTTAATTCATCTCACGGAGTTACATCTGTATTTCGTGCATCTCTTTGCTAGCCTTATTTCTGTGGAATCTGAGAGCAGATATTTCGGATCCCTTAGAAGACTATAGGGCCAAAGGAAATATCCTCCGATAACAAAGAGAAAGAAGCTTTCTGAGAAACTTCTTTCTGTTCTGTGAAATCATCTCACAGAGTTACAGCTTTCCCCTCAAGAAGCCTTTCGCTAAGACAGTTCTTGTGGAATTGGCCAAGTGATATTTGGAAGCCCATAGAGGGCCATGGTGAAAAAGGAAATATCCTCAGATGAAATCTGGAAAGAAGCTTTCTGAGAAACTGCTTAGTGTTCTGTTAATTCATCTCACAGAGATATATCTGTATTTCGTGGATCTCTTTGCTAGCCTTATTTCTTTGGAATCTGAGAACAGATATTTCGGATCCCTTTGAAGACTAGAGGGCCAAAGGAAATATCCTCCGATAACAAAGAGAAAGAAGCTTTCTGAGAAACTTCTTTGTGTTCTGTGAAATCATCTCACAGAGTTACAGCTTTCCCCTCAAGAAGCCTTTCGCTAAGACAGTTCTTGTGGAATTGGCAAAGTGATATTTGGAAGCCCATAGAGGGCTATCGTGAAAAAGGAAATATCCTCAGATGAAATCTGGAAAGAAGCTTTCTGAGAAACTGCTTAGTGTTCTGTTAATTCATCTCCCAAAGTTACATCTGTATTTCGTGCATCTCTTTGCTAGCCTTATTTCTGTGGAATCTGAGAACAGATATTTCGGATCCCTTTGAAGACTATAGAGCCAAAGGAAATATCCTCCGATAACAAACAGAAAGAAGCTTTCTGAGAAACTTCTTTGTGTTCTGTGAAATCATCTCACAGAGTTACAGCTTTCCCCTCAAGAAGCCTTTCGCTAAGACAGTTCTTGTGGAATTGGGAAAGTGATATTTGGAAGTCCATAGAGGGCTAAGGTGAAAAAGGAAATATCCTCAGATGAAATCTGGAAAGAAGCTTTCTGAGAAACTGCTTAGTGTACTGTTAATTCATCTCACAGAGTTACATCTGTATTTCGTGCATCTCTTTGCTAGCCTTATTTCTGTGGAATCTGAGAACAGATATTTCGGATACCTTTGAAGACTAGAGGGCCAAAGGAAATATCCTCCGATAACAAAGAGAAAGAAGCTTTCTGAGAAACTTCTTTGTGTTCTGTGAAATCATCTCACAGAGTTACAGCTTTCCCCTCAAGAAGCCTTTCGCTAAGACAGTTCTTGTGGAATTGGCAAAGTGATATTTGGAAGCCCATAGAGGGCTGTGGTGAAAAAGGAAATATCCTCAGATGAAATCCAGAAAGAAGCTTTCTGAGAAACTGCTCTGTGAGGTGTGACTTCCACTCACAGATTTACATCTGTATTTCGTGGATCTCTTTTCTAGCCTTATTTCTGTGGAATCTGAGAACAGATATTTCGGATCGCTTTGAGGACTATAGGGCCAAAGGAAATATCCTATGATAACAAACAGAAAGAAGCTTTCTGAGAAACTTCTTTGTGTTCTGTGAAATCATCTCACAGAGTTACAGCTTTCACCTCAAGAAGCCTTTCGCTAAGACAGTTCTTGTGGAATTGGCAAAGTGATATTTGGAAGCCCATAGAGGGCTATGGTGAAAAAGGAAATATCCTCAGATGAAATCTGGAAAGAAGCTTTCTGAGAAACTGCTTAGTGTTCTGTTAATTCATCTCACAGAGTTACATCTGTATTTCGTGCATCTCTTTGCTAGCCTTATTTCTGTGGAATCTGAGAACAGATATTTCGGATCCCTTTGAAGACTATAGGGCCAAAGGAAATATCCTCCGATAACAAACAGAAAGAAGCTTTCTGAGAAACTTCTTTGTGTTCTGTGAAATCATCTCACAGAGTTACAGCTTTCCCCTCAAGAAGCCTTTCACTAAGACAGTTCTTGTGGAATTGGCAAAGTGATATTTGGAAGCCCATAGAGGGCTATGGTGAAAAAGAAAATATCCTCAGATGAAATCTGGAAAGAAGCCCTCTGAGAAACTGCTTAGTGTTCTGTTAATTCATCTCACAGAGTTACATCTGTATTTCGTGCATCTCTTCGCTAACCTTATTTCTGTGGAATCTGAGAACAGATATTTTGGATCCCTTTGAAGACTATAGGGCCAAAGGAAACATCCTCCTTTAACAATGAGAAAGAGGCTTTCTGAGAAACTTCTTTGTGACCTGAGAAATCATCTCACAGAGTTACAGCTTTCCCCTCAAGAAGCCTTTCGCTAAGACAGTTCTTGTGGAATTGGCAAAGTGATATTTGGAAGCCCTTAGTGGGCTATGGTGAAAAAGGAAATATCCTCAGATGAAATCTGGAAAGAAGCTTTCTGAGAAACTGCTTAGTGTTCTGTTAATTCATCTCACAGAGTTACATCTGTATTTCGTGGATCTCTTTGCTAGCCTTATTTCTGTGGAATCTGAGAACAGATATTTCGGATCTCTTTGAAGACTATAGGACCAAAGGAAATATCCTCCGATAACAAAGAGAAAGAAGCTTTCAGAGAAACTTCTTTGTGTTCTGTGAAATCATCTCACAGAGTTACAGCTTTCCCCTCAAGAAGACTTTCGCTGAGACAGTTCTTGTGGAATTGGCCAAGTGATATTTGGAAGCCCATAGAGGGCTATGGTGAAAAAGGAAATATCCTCAGATGAAATCTAGAAAGAAGCTTTCCGAGAAACTGCTCTGTGATGTGGGACTTCGACTCACAGAGTTACATCTGTATTTAGTGGATCTCTTTGCTAGCCTTATTTCTGTGGAATCTGAGAACAGATATTTCGGATCCCTTTGAAGACTATAGGGCCAAAGGAAATATCCTCCGATAACAAAGAGAAAGATGCTTTCTGAGAAACTTCTTTGTGTTCTGTGAAATCATCTCACAGAGTTACAGCTTTCCCCTCAAGAAGCCTTTCGCTAAGACAGTTCTTGTGGAATTGGCAAAGTGATATTTGGAAGCCCATAGAGGGCTATGGTGAAAAAGGAAATATCCTCAGATGAAATCTGGAAAGAAGCTTTCTGAGAAACTGCTTAGTGTTCTGTTAATTCATCTCACAGAGTTACATCTGTATTTCGTGCATCTCTTTGCTAGCCTTATTTCTGTGGAACCTGAGAACAGATATTTCGGATCCCTTTGAAGACTATAGAGCCAAAGGAAATATCCTCCGATAACAAACAGAAAGAACCTTTCTGAGAAACTTCCTTGTGTTCTGTGAAATCATCTCACAGAGTTACAGCTTTCCCCTCAAGGAGCCTTTCTCTAAGACAGTTCTTGTGGAATTGGCAAAGTGATATTTGGAAGCCCATAGAGGGCTATGGTGAAAAAGGAAATATCCTCAGATGAAATCTGGAAAGAAGCTTTCTGAGAAACTGCTTAGTGTACTGTTAATTCATCTCACAGAGTTACATCTGTATTTCGTGCACCTCTTTGCTAGCCTTATTTCTGTGGAATCTGAGAACAGATATTTCGGATCCCTTTGAAGACTATAGGGCCAAAGGAAATATCCTCCGATAACAAAGAGAAAGAAGCTTTCTGAGAAACTTCTTTGTGTTCCGTGAAATCAACTCACAGAGTTACACCTTTCCACTAAAGAAGCCTTTCGCTAAGACAGTTCTTGTGGAATTGGCAAAGTGATATTTGGAAGCCCATAGAGGGCTATGGTGAAAAAGGAAATATCCTCAGATGAAATCTGGAAAGAAGCTTTCTGAGAAACTGCTTAGTGTTCTGTTAATTCATCTCACGGAGTTACATCTGTATTTCGTGGATCTCTTTGCTAGCCTTATTTCTGCGGAATCTGAGAGCAGATATTTCGGATCCCATTGAAGACTATAGGGCCAAAGGAAATATCCTCCGATAACAATGAGAAAGAAGCTTTCTGAGAAACTTCTTTGTGTTCTGTGAAATCATCTCACAGAGTTACAGCTTTCCCCTCAAGAAGCCTTTCGCTAAGACAGTTCTTGTGGAATTGGCAAAGTGATATTTGGAAGCCCATAGAGGGCTATGGTGAAAAAGGAAATATCCTCAGATGAAATCTGGAAAGAAGCTTTCTGAGAAACTGCTCTGTGAGGTGTGACTTCCACTCACAGATTTACATCTGTATTTCGTGGATCTCTTTGCTAGCCTTATTTCTGTGGAATCTGAGAACAGATATTTCGGATCGCTTTGAGGACTATAGGGCCAAAGGAAATATCCTATGATAACAAACAGAAAGAAGCTTTCTGAGAAACTTCTTTGTGTTCTGTGAAATCATCTCACAGAGTTACAGCTTTCCCCTCAAGAAGCCTTTCGCTAAGACAGTTCTTGTGGAATTGGCAAAGTGATATTTGGAAGCCCATAGAGGGCTAAGGTGAAAAAGGAAATATCCTCAGATGAAATCTGGAAAGAAGCTTTCTGAGAAACTCCTTACTGTTCTGTTAATTCATCTCACAGAGTTACATCTGTATTTCGTGCATCTCTTTGCTAGCCTTATTTCTTTGGAATCTGAGAACAGATATTTCGGGTCCCTTTGAAGACTATAGGGCCAAAGGAAATATCCTCCGATAACAAAGAGAAAGAAGCTTTCTGAGAAACTTCTTTGTGTTCTGTGAAATCATCTCACAGAGTTACAGCTTTCCCCTCAAGAAGCCTTTCGCTAAGACAGTTCTTGTGGAATTGGCAAAGTGATATTTGGAAGCCCATAGGGGGCTATGGTGAAAAAGGAAATATCCTCAGATGAAATCTGGAAAGAATCTTTCTGAGAAACTGCTTAGTGTTCTGTTAATTCATCTAACAGAGTTACATCTGTATTTCGTGCATCTCTTTGCTAGCCTTATTTCTGTGGAATCTGAGAACAGATATTTCGGATCCCTTTGAAGACTATAGTGCCAAAGGAAATATCCTCCGATAACAAAGAGAAAGAAGCTTACTGAGAAACTTCTTTGTGTTTTGTGAAATCATCTCACACAGTTACAGCTTTCCCCTCAAGAAGCCTTTCGCTAAGACAGTTCTCGTGGAATTGGCAAAGTGATATTTGGAAGCCCATAGACGGCTATGGTGAAAAAGGAAATATCCTCAGATGAAATCTGGAAAGAATCTTTCTGAGAAACTGCTTAGTGTTCTGTTAATTCATCTCACAGAGTTACATCTCTATTTCGTGCATCTCTTTGCTAGCCTTATTTCTGTGGAATCTCAGAACAGATATTTCGGATCCCTTTGAAGACTATAGGACCAAAGGAAATATCCTCCGATAACAAAGAGAAAGAAGTTAATGAGAAACTTCTTTGTGTTCTGTGAAATCATCTCACAGAGTTACAGCTTTCCCCTCAAGAAGCCTTTCGCTAAGACAGTTCTTGTGGACTTGGCAAAGTGATATTTGGAAGCCCATAGAGGGCTATGGTGAAAAAGGAAATATCCTCAGATGAAATCTGGAAAGAAGCTTTCTGAGAAACTGCTTAGTGCTCTGTTAATTCATCTCACAGAGTTACATCTGTATTTCGTGCATCTCTTTGCTAGCCTTATTTCTTTGGAATCTGAGATCAGATATTTCGGATCCCTTTGAAGACTATAGGGCCAAAGGAAATATCCTCCGATAACAATGAGAAAGAAGCTTTCCGAGAAACTTCTTTGTGTTCTGTGAAATCATCTCACAGAGTTACAGCTTTCCCCTCAAGAAGCCTTTCGCTAAGACAGTTCTTGTGGAATTGGCAAAGTGATATTTGGAAGCCCATAGAGGTCTATGGTGAAAAAGGAAATATCCTCAGATGAAATCTGGAAAGAAGCTTTCTGAGAAACTGCTCTGTGATGTGGGACTTCGACTCACAGAGTTACATCTGTATTTCGTGGATCTCTTTGCTAGCCTTATTTCTGTGGAATCTGAGAACAGATATTTCGGATCCCTTTGAAGACTATAGGGCCAAAGGAAATATCCTCCGATAACAAACAGAAAGAAGCTTTCTGAGAAACTTCTTTGTGTTCTGTGAAATCATCTCACAGAGTTACAGCTTTCCCCTCAAGAAGCCTTTCGCTAAGACAGTTCTTGTGGAATTGGCAAAGTGATATTTGGAAGCCCATAGAGGGCTATGGTGAAAAAGGAAATATCCTCTGATGAAATCTGGAAAGAAGCTTTCTGAGAAACTGCTTAGTGTTCTGTTAATTCATCTCCCAGAGTTACATCTGTATTTCGTGCATCTCTTTGCTAGCCTTATTTCTGTGGAATCTGAGAACAGATATTTCGGATCCCTTTGAAGACTATAGAGCCAAAGGAAATATCCTCCGATAACGAACAGAAAGAACCTTTCTGAAAAACTACTTTGTGTTCTGTGAAATCATCTCACAGAGTTACAGCTTTCCCCTCAAGAAGCCTTTCGCTAAGACAGTTCTTGTGGAATTGGGAAAGTGATATTTGGAAGCCCATAGAGGGCTATGGTGAAAAAGGAAATATCCTCAGATGAAATCTGGAAAGAAGCTTTCTGAGAAACTGCTTAGTGTACTGTTAATTCATCTCACAGAGTTACATCTGTATTTCGTGCACCTCTTTGCTAGCCTTATTTCTGTGGAATCTGAGAACAGATATTTCGGATCCCTTTGAAGACTATAGGGCCAAAGGAAATATCCTCCGATAACAAAGAGAAAGAAGCTTTCTGAGAAACTTCTTTGTGTTCCGTGAAATCATCTCACAGTGTTACACCTTTCCACTAAAGAAGCCTTTTGCTAAGACAGTTCTTGTGGAATTGGCAAAGTGATATTTGGAAGCCCATAGAGGGCTATGGTGAAAAAGGAAATATCCTCAGATGAAATCTGGAAAGAAGCTTTCTGAGAAACTGCTTAGTGTTCTGTTAATTCATCTCACGGAATTACATCTGTATTTCGTGGATCTCTTTGCTAGCCTTATTTCTGTGGAATCTGAGAGCAGATATTTCGGATCCCTTAGAAGACTATACGGCCAAAGGAAATATCCTCCGATAACAAAGAGATAGAAGCTTTCTGAGAAACTTCTTTCTGTTCTGTGAAATCATCTCACAGAGTTACAGCTTTCCCCTCAAGAAGCCTTTCGCTAAGACAGTTCTTGTGGAATTGGCCAAGTGATATTTGGAAGCCCATAGAGGGCTACGGTGAAAAAGGAAATATCCTCAGATGAAATCTGGAAAGAAGCTTTCTGAGAAACTGCTCTGTGAGGTGTGACTTCCACTCACAGATTTACATCTGTATTTCGTGGATCTCTTTGCTAGCCTTATTTCTGTGGAATCTGAGAACAGATATTTCGGATCCCTTTGAGGACTATAGGGCCAAAGGAAATATCCTCCGATAACAAACAGAAAGAAGCTTTCTGAGAAACTTCTTTGTGTTCTGTTAAATCATCTCACAGAGTTACAGCATCCCCTCAAGAAGCCTTTCGCTAAGACAGTTCTTGTGGAATTGGCAAAGTGATATTTGGAAGCCCATAGAGGGCTATGGTAAAAAAGGAAATATCCTCAGATGAAATCTGGAAAGAAGCTTTCTGAGAAACTGCTTAGTGTTCTGTTAATTCATCT